>NW_021703775.1:54309629-54669654 GCF_005190385.1 Monodon monoceros
GGGAAGATCCCATGTGCTGCGGAGCAACTAAACCCGTGCACCACAACTACTGAGCCTGCGCTCTAGAGCCTGCGAGCCACAACTACTGAGCCCAGGCGCCTAGAGCCCGTGCTCCGCAACAAGAGAAGCCAACGCAATGAGAAGCCTGTGCACAGCAACGAAGAGTAGCCCCCGCTTAGCCGCAACTAGAGAAAGACCGTGCGCAGCAAGGAAGACCCAACGCAGCCAAAAATAAATTTTAAAAAAAAAGTCATAAATTATGTTGCTACTATGTACCTTGATATGATGTGATGAGAATGGTACTTTATCTCTGTGGTCTTCATCCCCCAAAACCCATAACCCCAGTCTAATCATGAGGAATATGAGACAAATTCTAGTAGAGGGATATCCTACGCTGTACTCAACCAATACTCCTCAAAATTGTCAAGGTCATTAGAAACAAGGAAAATTTAAGAAACTGTCACAGCCAAGAAGAGCTAAACAGAAATGACAACTGGTGGGAACTTGTAACAGAAAAAGAACACCAGGTAAAAACTAACGAAATCTGAATAAACTATGGACTTTGGTTAATGATAATGTATCGATATTGGTTTGTTAGTTATAACAAATGTATCATACTAACGTAAGATGTTAATAACAGAGGAAGCTTTGTGTGTGCATGCGTGTGTGTGTGTGTGCGCGCGCGTGTGTCTGCACGCAGGGGTTAATGTGGAAACTCTGTGCTATCTACTCAATTTTTCTGTAAATTTAAAACTGTTCTAAATAGTCTATTAAAAAAAAAAGGTCATGCCACATAAAATGATTAAGTAAAACAGTACCAGTTATAAGAGACTGGGAAAAATTATGAAGGTAGTACTCAGATGACTGAAGTTCAGAAAACACTTAGGAGGAAAGAAAGCCTTTTCAATCACAAGGTCCAATCAAGGCTCTACCACCTACTAGTTATACCACTTCCTTACCCATAAAATGGAAAGAAGAATATGCAGACATCATGAGACTGTTGTGAGGATTAAATCAGATCACGCATATCTGCTTTATAAGCTGTTAAAGCCCTGTAGATATGTTATTCAATGTACGAAGGAATATAACATATTCTCCTGGAAAAAAAGATGCATGTTGAGTGAAGTAAAGTTAAAATACTATTCTGCTTTGTGGTACTTGTGTATAAAAGAAAACACACACACACACACACACACACAAAGAAGGTAAAATATAAGTGTCTAAAAGAATTACTTCATGTTTTGAAATTGCATTTTTGGTTATGTGGAGCCTTGAGTTTCCAAATAACTGCTTTTAGTACTATGATAATATTAGTGATATTTTTTATTATTATAATTTCTCATTCTTTTTATAATCCGATAAAAAAAAACACGCATTTGTAAGTACTTTAAAAAAAAAAAAAAAAGTGTGACTAAACTCTAGTGCCCAGTGATGGATACTTACAGGGGATAAAAACCATATGGAAAAAATGAAGTGATTACTACAAAAGTCAGGACTGGTAGATAATTTTGGACAGAAGACACTGTGATTGGAAGGGGCATATGTAGGAGCTTCTGGAGTGGCTGACAAAGGTCTATTTCTTCTTCTGAATTGTGGTTACAAGGGTGTTCACTTCATAGTATTGTAGTTTACTAAGCTATACATTTGTGTGGCTTTCTGTACCTGTTTTAGTTTTACAATAAAAGGTAAAAAAGAGAAAGGAAATAGGCTTCCAAAAATATATATTGTAAAACAACATCTAACCATTGCGAACACAAAATCTTAAATATAAGTCTATCTTAGTTATTTGATTATAAACATATATACAAAATTGGTACCTTAAAAAATTCTGGTTCTAAATGATGTGAGGCAAAACTGCTTCAGCTTCAAAGCAGGTATGAGAATGGAAGTTCACCTCAAAATCTGAATACTTATGAGTGTAACAAATATTCTTAAATCACTAACCTCTCTACTCAAAAGATAAAAATAAGACTTTTCTTCCCGGGTAAGTGGGAAGAACAAGTGGAATAAATACACAAATGGGGTTGAAAACCAGCGTGGTAGACAAATGTAATTTGTATCTGTCCAGTGAAGAAGAAGAGATGAGACAAAAATCTGAGTGGCCATCACAAAGCAGGATCTCAAATACTCATTCACGTCTGATTCCAGGAGGTGTCAATACTATAAGCATGCTCATCTCCAAATACTACCATTTTCAGAGGACTCTCCATTACAAACCTGTATTGCAACATTTAAGTTAGGGGAAGAAGTCCTACAAATATAACTGCAGATCAAATATGACTGTCTAAAATAAAGAACAATCAGGAAATTAATGACTCATCAGGAAAGCAAAGGTGAATTAACATTTTATTTTATGCCAAATTCACAGAGAAGTCATTTATTTTTCAGCTCCAACCAACCAGAACTGAGCCAAGAACCAGGAAGTAACCAAAAAAAGGAGCCTAAAACAGTTAAAACTGAAACCATGAAGTTAAAATACTAAGTTTGAAAACCACTTCATTTATTTTCAGGAAGGTTCCTCTGGTCCTCATAATTTACGTCTTAACTAAGTTCATTAAAACTGTGTACAAACCAAAGTAATCTGGTTTTCCAACTCACAGCAAATGAAAAGCAGTAAATTAAAAAGTGGTTCAGGTGAAGCTGCTAAGGTAAGCAAGAACAGCTCACCAATAAGAACACAACTATTTTTAAAAAGACACAAGAAATCAAAGGCCTACAGTCCAAGATCATTCAGTGCAGAGGCAAACCACCTTAAGACATTTTCAATCACTCTTGAGGTATTAGTTGTATTTTTAAAATTATTTATGTGAAAATTAGTTATACCTGATATTATATTACCATATAGTTGGAGACGTATATATGTACACATATATTTAGTTATACACGTATTTATTAAAATTTTGGTTATGTTTGAAAATCACTTATGTAAAACTATAAATGATAATACCAGATAGAGGTGCTATATATCCAATACAAAAATGACTTCGTTTTAGAATGTAATCAATAATCATGTTGACATCTTTTAATAGTATTTTTATAGAAGTATATTGAAAATAACAACAGTTACATTACTCATGTGTGTTGACGATTTATTCAGTCCTCCATGCACTGTCTCATTTAATCTTCACAAATCCAGAAATATTAGACAGAGCCATATGAAACTGTCAATATGCAACTTTTTTTGACCTACAAAAAGTATTTAAATTATCTGCATATTACAGATGTAGAAATTAAGCAAAGAGAGGTTAAGCTAAAGGTTACATAACCAATCACTGTAGGTCCAGAATTTGAACTCAAGCTTGTCTTTTTTTTTTTTTTTTTTTTTAAATTCCTGGAGATTTAGCTTATAGTCTGTTTTTTTTCAGTCCTCTTAATGACTCTGGAAGCCATTTAGTACCACTTAATAAATTCCTTTCTGCTCAAACTAGCTAGAGAAGACTCTGGGTTTTTGCAACTGAATGTGACAGATACATAATGGTTCTAATTATTTTTCCCCAATATAATTCATTAATGAATCCATCCTCTTCCCCACTTATCTGAAATGTAACCTTCATCATATGCCAAATACTTTATATGTTTGAGTCTGTTTTCAAAATATTTTTCCTATTTATCCGACTACCAACACCACACTTTTTTGATTATTACAGCTTTACAGTAATCTTTAGAATGTGTTTGGA
The DNA here is from genome assembly GCF_005190385.1 of Monodon monoceros. Lineage (NCBI taxonomy): Eukaryota > Metazoa > Chordata > Mammalia > Artiodactyla > Monodontidae > Monodon > Monodon monoceros. Next base: position 54,313,307 of record NW_021703775.1, read on the forward strand.
TAAATGCCCAGGCCTCTCTTGATCGCTGTGCTATTCAAATTCACTAGTGACTATTAAAATTCACTGTGATGATTCAAATTTTATTATTTACCAAATTAAACAGAAGTTGATATCCCTCAAGTTAATGTAGGTAATGCCCTCAACTATTTCTTATATTAACTAGCTCCACTGTAGGAGAGCACTTAGGTCCTGTTAAGCAAAAAAAGAACCACTTTAAACAAGTGCTCAAAGAAAACATCACAAATAACAGAAAAAACATCTATCACGTGCCCCTTATATGATGCACTCCAAGGACACAACATCACTTATAGAGTATACATATGCCAAAAACGCATATTCTAAATCTAATCATGATGAAACATAAGACAAACCCAAACTGAGAGACATCCTACAAAATAAATGGCTGGTAATCTTCAAAAATGTTTATCTCATTAAAAAAAAAAAAGACTGAGGAATGGTTCAGTCCCAGATTAAAGAAAGCAAGAAGACTAAAGAAACAAAAACTAAATGCAATGCATGATCCTGGACTAGAACAGAGGGAAAAAAAATGCTACATGGAACAAATCAGTGAAATATAAATAATGTATACAGATTTAAAACTAGTATTGTACAAATGTTTATTTCCTGATTTTGATCACTGTACTATGGTTGTATAATGCCCTTACTCTTAGGAAATGTACACTGTGATATTTAGGCATAAAGGGGCATAATATTTGCAACTTATTCTCAAATGGCTCAGTAGGAAAAAAATGTATGTAGAGAAAGAACAATAAAGCATACACAGCAAAATGCTAGTAATTTTGGATCGGAGTGAAGAACATTCATTTGTTTGAACTATTCTTGTAACTTTTCCATACATTTGAAACTATTTCAAAATAAAAGTTAAAGAAGAAAAAGAAAGGAGAAATAATACACTTTAGAAAAAAAATTTCATACCCACAAACATGGAATTCATGAAGTTTTTACTTTCCTCCCAAGGTCTAAAATACATCAAAACAAGTACAAGATATGGTCTCTGTTCTCAAGGAGTTTTCCATCTGGCTGGGATGACAAAGCAAATACATAATATTTTTATAAGAAATGTCACAAAGCAGTAACTGTCAAATGTGTGAGAGAAGCAGTAAGTGCTAGAAATTTAGAGGAGAAAAAGATCACGATGGATAAAGTTGTCCTACTGAAAGAAAAGAGACTGGATTCAGGTCTTGAAGTTTAAGCAAAACCTGGCTAGGCAGAAAAAAGAAGAAAATTCCAGAGAGAATATTTGTGGACAAATGAGTAACAGAGATTGACTACACAGTCTGTTAACACCAGAGAATGAAAATCAAGGCTGGAAAGAAAGGCTAGGGCCAAATTATGGAGTGCTTTGAATCCTACCCCAAAGAAAATTGGATATCATACTATATGTAATAGCCAACCACTAAATGATTCTGACATAGTATTATTAATACAAGTAATTTCCCCATTTCTGTCTAGAATCTGACTGATTCAATCAACTTAACAATTCCTAAAAGAACCTTTCCTTTTGTACTAACAGATCTTTTGATTCCTCCACTTGAGTGCCTGCTGACACAGAATTTAGTATGACACGTATATTGAATCCTTATTGTGGGTTAGGCAGGCCAGGGAAGCTGACTCAGCACCAACCATATAGTCCTTATAAATGGCCATTTAACACCGTCGATACCTATAACTGTTATCGGTGAAACTGAAACTAATTTAATTTTTGTATATCTCTTTTCCCTGCCAAATATAAAAAGGTAAACTTTTGCTGATAAACTTCACTATGTGTAGGGACAGATTTTTATCAGTGTCGATGTGTCAACACTAAAAGTTTCATTAAGCATTTTAATTCAGAATCATATACCAGTGATCACATCTGGAAGTATTTTTTGTTGCACATAAACCAATCTTACACTAAATTCATTCTACAAGGTTAATAACAAATTGTAATCTAAGATGCCAATTTTGTAAACTCTGCACGAATCATCTTTTTTGAGAACCTTCATTATATTTCCAACACCCCTTTTCCCTTAACAGAAGAATCAAATTACAAAAAGAAAAGGCCCAGAATCAAAATATTTTGATGGTTATAGAACAAACTGGCAATTTAATAGGAGTGACTAAGAGTTGAATATTTATGATTTCTAAAAGCATATGGTATGGTAATAAGAAATAAAATACTAAAGAGTTTCATAATCTTAGCATTTCATGAATATCTGCTCAAAAGAACATTTACCTAGATTCACTTCTAACTTGTGACTGTACCTAACAATACTAGTTTATTCTAAAGAACTGTTAAGAATTTTCCGTTTCTGTTATCCTTGGTAGGGTAAAGAACAATTACATCAAGCCATTCTGCAGGGGTCAACAAACTACTGCCCACAAGCCAAATCTGATCCCACAACCTGCTTTCGTAGGACCAGCTAACCAAGAATGATTTTTCATATTTTTAAACACCTGAAAAATGAATTCAAAGAACAGTATTAAAGGACCCAAGAAAATTACATGACATTCAGTGACTATAAGTAAAGTTTTATCACAGTCTCACCCATTTAAGTAAAGTTTTATCACAGTCCTACCCAAAAGTTAGATATTCCTTTAGGTATTCAGAATTGTTGTGATGTTTAGAGCTAAACTGCTGAACTTGAGGATTACTGTCTCTACAAAGAAAGTTTTTGAGTCTGAGTTAGTGCCATAATTTCTGAAACTATCTCTCTTTTTTTAATTTATTTTTTTAAATTTATTTTTGGCTGTGTTGGGTCTTCGTTGTGGTGCACGGGCTTCTCATTGCAGTGGCTTCTCTTGCTGCGGAGCACGGGCTCTAGGCGCATGGGCTTCAGGAGTTGTGGCACACAGGCTCAGAAGTTGTGGCTCACGGGCTCTAGAGCACAGGGTCAGTAGTTGTGGCGCATGGGCTTAGTTGCTCTGCGGCATGTGGGATCTTCCCGGACTAGGGCTCGAACCCGTGTCCCCTGCATTGGCAGGTGGATTCTTAACCCCGGGGCCACCAGGGAAGTCCCCCTGAAACTATCTTTTCAACTAGAGAGGGTTCAAGCAAAAGACAGCTTTTGATCCCAATGACCAGCAAATAAGAACTCAATGTATATATTTGTTAAATGAACTAATTTGCTTGACAACCACAAATAAATATTTATCCACATAAGCATTTACACTGAATTCACAAAAGGTTGCTGTCTGTAGCCATATGTATATATAGCAAAGGTCATTAAGTAATTACCACTGAAATTCTTACTTCCTTACTCAAATGTACAGAGCACTGGTATTTCTATTCTAAATCTTAGCAACCTTATTTAAGCAACCATTGTTCATCTCATTAAGGAATGATACCATACAAAATTGTTTTCGGATACTGGCATAAATGATGTGCCATGTATCATATCACCATCTCATGGCAAACGGTCTCCTTCCATGCTTCCACAATAACACATAAATCACTTTTGTTTCCCTAACACATTCACCATCTGACTAGTAAATGACAGACCTCAAATTTCTGTAAAGCTTGGTTCCTTCTCTTTCCTACCCATCCTCTCTCCTGATAGGTTGCCTTCCTTTCCAAAGCTTTTCATTATGTCATTTGCAATGCTCCTTCTTTCATGAATAAACTTTCCTAGACCCTTTACAGAACCTCATTCCACCTATCTTTCTCTGTACCTCATACAATAGACCAGGAGATATCAGCATTTTCTTATCTTCTTCCTATTGTGGCACACAGATGATTACTCCAAAAGTCTACTTTCTCCCGAATTTGTAATTAGGCTCTACTTAAACTTCATCATTATCATCAACCAACTTCCCAGTCACTCCCCAACTTAACAGAGAAGTTTTAATGCCTGTCTCACTACCTCACTTGTCTTTTCAGATATCATCAACCTGTTGACTTCCAAATCCATGTGAACATCCTAGCTGCTCTCTTCCTTAAGGAGTGAGGAGACATCCAACTACACTGGTCTTTACCTCCAATACTCAACTGAACAATCTACCTCTATGACCACTCTAGACCTTATCACCCAGAACAATTATTCACCTGAAATCTTAAAATTCATGGCTTTGACCTATAATCACCAGTTCTTATCCTTATCCTGCAGCTCTTTCACACTCTTCACCCCCATCACACTTTACTCTAGCTTCATGGAAACTTCTGGTGTTACGCTCCTCCATTTTCTCCCTATCAGCCTTGTTTTGGCTTCACTTCTTTCCCTATCCCGCCTAGACATCCAAGATATAGCCTTTCAATCACTCTCACTACAATACCTTTAATTTTTTGGTCCCTGGTTCTTCTCACACCATTCTCCTTTCTTCTCAAATTTTCTCCCCCACGTTTACCAGAGTACTGCGTGGGGGGTGGGGGGATACACAACACAGAGGACACCACAAAATCCATGGCCATCAAAACTCATCTGAGTCTCTCTACATTTCTCAAGTAAACTCCACTCCCATTAGCCTCAGTAACTACCTCAAATTCTTACAACTCTCTTCCAGCTTTCAACTCCACCATTTTTACCTCATACGTACTCTCAGAAAGTGTCCTCACCTCTTCTTTTAAAGAGAAAAGAGCAGACCGCAGGTAGAAATACCCCTCCCCAAATTAGTATCCTTACCTCCTTTTCCCTCAACTCAGTGAAACAGCTGTCTCTTTGGTTAAAAACTAATCCTTCCCCTAGTGCTCTGTAGTACATCCCCTACTATTATCTGTGGAAAGCTTATGTCCATCATACACAGCCCCCTTCCCTCACATCTGACCAATCTACTGGTCATTTGCCCTCAGCATATAAATATAGTCACATCTTCATCAACTCTAATCTCTATGATTTCAAAACTCTCAATTATAATACTCAACGAAAATATTTTATCTAAATGTAGTCAAAAGTATGATGTGAAGTATGATCAATATTTAAACAATCATCAAACATATACCTGTTTGCCATGAAAAAGGAATAACTAATCCTATACCATTTGGTTAATGAAATACTAGGCTCTACAGAGAATTCAGTTATTGACAAATAATTAACTTTAATAACACCTGGTACAATAAAGATTAGAGAAAAAAATCTCCGATGACCTGATGCTCCATTTCCATCCAGGCTTCCTGTAGTAAATATGTAATGTTGCAATAAAGCTCCTTGAAATATGAGTCATCTTCAACCAAACATAATCAACAAGATAATGATTAACCAAAGGCTGGCACAAATCCTACCAGAATAATATAATTCAAATTCAGCCTCTTAAAAGATAACTCATGTTTAATGCTGGTATCTCAAAAATGTAAACCAATGATTGGGTCTATGTATGTGTCTATATATTGACACAAGTACATGTAGAACTACATTTAAAATTTTCCTGTGTCTTAAATTTTTTATAATAATTATCATTTACCCACAAAGCCTAACAACGAATGGACTTTATAATGTCATGTCTCTATTTTCTACTCTATACAAAACTCTGGAAAATTATTACCTAATGTTCACTAGACTTAATGTATTTCTGCTTATTTAGTAAGGCACAAAAACTGAGCATGCCACATTAGGCACTATATTAATATGCATACTACATGCTTAAAAAATGTAATAATGTACTGTCTTTCACACAAAATCAAATTAGTGAATTATCATTAGGGGATATGCTCTAATGTTTTATTTGGTAGCACAATGGAGTTAGGCTATATCCTCTTACTTCAGAACAATACAAGTCTACCAAATGGCTAAAGCAGATTAGAAATGTATCTATGGCCACAAAACAAGGCCAAGTTAACTGGATCCTGAAGGAATGAACCTGTAACACTAAACTTAGAAGCAGTTTCTATAACCAATGAGCCAGCTAACTATGTAACTGCTTCAACAATTATTTTATAATGTAATATTCAAGCCTAATAGGAAAGTAAAGCAAGGTCTTTAACAGTGTTGTTTGTTATTGAGCATAAGGAAAAAATTATCTTTATCCCTTACCTCATACCACATACAGAAATTAATTTGAATTATAACTAATTTGAAGTATAATTAGTCACTTATCTAAAAGTAAAAGCACTAGTCATAGGGAACAAATGACAAATTAGACTTCAACAAAAGTTCTAAAATTCCTACTCATCAAAAGACACCATTAAGGGCTTCCTTGGTGGCGCAGTGGTTGAGAGTCCGCCTGCCAATGCAGGGGACACGGGTTCGTGCCCCGGTCCGGGAAGATCCCACATGCCGCGGAGCGGCTGGGCCCCGTGAGCCATGGCCGCTGAGCCTGCACGTCCGGAGCCTGTGCTCCACAACGGGAGAGGCCACACCAGTGAGAGGCCCGCGTACCACAAAAAAAAAAAAAAAAAAAAAAAAAAAAAAGAAAATAACTACACAAGCCACAGTGTGGAGGGACTTGTATTCAGAGTACATAAGTACAACAAATCTACAATAAAAGTATAAATAATCAAACAGAAAGCATATGGAGTGAAAAATAAAATAACTGAAATATATACAATTTTGTCAATCTTATTTTAAAAGACTTGATTTTCTTCAACAAATACTGTAGGATATTCTAATTTTTAAATAAACCCTTGGCCTTTCTCACCTTCTTAGACGGCCCAAACTCTGTGGAGTGTGTTTCTCTCTAAATAAACCCACTTCTTACCTATCACTTTGTCTCTCACTGAATTCTTTCTGCGATGAGACATCAAGAACGCGAGCTTCATTAAATCCTGAAACCAGAAGTAAAACCCTCCAACAAATGGAAGACTTGATGAAGCATTCTTCATTCCAGAGAGAAGGTCACCATTTCATAACCTGGAGAACCACAGAAGCTCATCCAGAGACCACCTGAGGCCAGATTAAAGGAATGCAGGCCCTGAACACACCCTGATCCTTATCAGCAACCCTGCCCTTGAACCACTGCTATAAAACTCCTCACCAAATCCGCCCCCCCCACCCCCCACCACCGCCCTGGCTTGGGACACACAGTTTTGAGGGTACTAGCCCACACATCCCCATTTGCCTGGCAAAGCAATAAAGCTGTTCTTTTCTACTTCACCCCAAAATAAATAAATAAATAAACCCTTAACATTAGAAGTGAAAAGTTTATGGTAACCATCTCTTTATATGTATTTTATGTACAGGCTATAAAAAGTAATATATTACAAATATGATTTAAAATAAGCAAAACATGAATTGCCCTAAAAATGATAAAAGGGAAATCTTACAACCATCTGACAATAAAGTAATATCAACACATTTAAAAATAAGAATGTATATAACTCTTAAAAATTAACAGAAATGAAAAAATTAAAACAAAGTATATAAAAATGTCCCTTTAAGAAATCTGAGATGAAAACAGCCAAAACTTAAATGAAGTTAAATCGTTTTAGTCCTCAGTACAGCATTAGATTGGGTTTGGCCCTAAGAAATAAAACCTCTACAGTAATTTCTTTCCTAAGAAATTTTTCCACTGTCCGTCTAAACAATTATATAACAGACATAACTCTAAATGATTTTCTTCTTTTAATTCTTCATCCTCAAACCACCTTTTATTAATTTTTCCTTCAGTAGAATAAACTGTCCGCACACTATGCAGTATTTACTATGAAGCATGCTGTGATGTAGCTAAAGACCAATGTTTAGCTAATGGATCCAACCAGCCGAAACATGTCAATTTCCACAGCCTCCCAGCCATAACTCTCTACAATCTCAGATCCTGCAAAACAATTTTACTACTGTTGGGCTTCACCCATCACTCCTCTACAGTAGCAAAACCCTGAACGCTTTGTACAGATGTATCAAGAATCTCGGGTTCTCTAGATAACGACTGGAGAAAACTGAAAGTGAGAGTGGAATCAATTACTCTGAAAACTCTAAGACAGCAGCAACTGCTTTGGGGGCTTTTGAATTCTAGGGTAAGCCAATTATTCTACCTAAATATACTCATATTTTAGTGCCTGAAGTTTCCAAATGATCCTCACTTATTTCTCATCTATCCTTGTTGTTATGGAAGTGACAAGAGATTGGACCAAGATCTTTGCCATAAAAGTGTATTAGTATTTGAGGGACTGGAGTGGTCAGGAAACAATGGAAAGAGTACAAACTTTTTAAAAGAAAAGAGTAACTTTCACTGAGGTATAAGACCTAGAATCTTGAGAAAGAGACATTCAAAACTAGGGATTTTTAAAATTCAGTTTGAGATGGTGTTAATAATACATAAACAAGTAAGTAGCAATGAAAACTAGAATGTAGGAAAGAGAATTGAGTGTGATACAAACAAGTAAATGAAAAGAACACAAAATTAAATCCGAAAATTAAACAATGATTGTAAATACACATGATTTTGGTATGGCTGTCCAAATCATAATTCCCCCAGGTGGCCATGTGTGTGCTACCCTTTAGACCTTCATTTGAGAAACTACTAAATCCCCCTCCTATTATTCTAAACATTGGTTCCAAAAAAGAACTGTTACTGTCCTACATGATGACCTTGCCCTTCCGAAAAACATAATGATTAGCAGTGGGATAAAAATCTGATGTAAGCAGGACCAAAGTCCTGTCCTTGGATTTTTCAAATTAGTGCTAAGGGAAGGAAACTTTGAGGATGCAGTTGCAGAGCTACTGGGATGACCCCTGCTGCTGAATAAAGCTTACTTCAAAGAACAAAATCAATACATACAGAGAAGTGGAGGTAAGAGACAAAGAATTCCAATGATAATGCACATCCTTGCCCTCAATTATGTACATAATGTGCATTTTATGTTAAGCATGGTAAATATTTCCTACAGTTACTGCAAGAATTAAAAGAAATAATATAAAAGTACTTCATAAACTCTAGGTTTATCAAGGCTTATATTACTGTAATCACAAAACAAATGCATAAGACAAATCTGGTCTGCCAGTGGGTTTTGTATGGCCTGTGAGCTAAGAATAATTTTTACATGTTTAAATGTTTGCAAGAAAACTCAATACCAGGATATTTTGCAATATGTGAAAATTAACTGAAATTCATGTTTCAGTGTCCATCAATAAAGTTTTATTGGAACACAAGCACACCCAATTATTATATATTGTCTGTGGTTGCTTTCATGCTACAACAGAGTTTAGTAGCTGCCTTTATAGAAAGTTTGCCAGCTTCTATACAAGACTGTAAATACACGCACACCAAAACACTTTAAATGACTGTTAGAAAGGTAAGAGCATAAATAATTTCATCTCGTCTCTATCTTCTCAGTCTGAGATGTGATATTATTTCTATAAAAACCAAATTTAAAAAATAGAACTACCATATGACCCAGCAATCCCATTCCTAGGCATATACCTGGAGAAAACCATAATTCAAGAAGATACACTATTTACAATAGCCAGGACATGGAAGCAACCAAAATGTCCATCAACAGAGGAATGGATAAAGAAGATGTGGTATATATACACAATGGACTATTACTCAGCCATAAAAAGGAACGAACTAGTGCTATTTGCAGAGATGTGGATAGACCTAGAGACTGTCATCCAGAGTGAAGTAAGTCAGAAAGAGAAAAATATCGTATAATACCACTTGTATGTGGAATCCAGAAAAATGGTACAGATGAACTTACTTGCAAAGCAGAAACAGAGACACAAATGTAGGGAACAAACTTACGGAAACCAAGGGGGGAAGGGGGGGTGGGATGAATTGAGAGATTGGGATTGACATATATACACTACAATGTGTAAAATAGGTAACTAATGAGAACCTACTGTATAGCACAGGGAACTCTACTCAGTGCTCTGTGGTGACCTAACTGCGAAGGAAACCTAAAAAAGAGAGGCTATATGTATACATATAACTGATTCACTTTGCTGTACAGCAGAAACTAACACAACATTGTAAAGCAACTACACTCCAATAAAAATTAATTAAAAAAATTTTGAAGTTAAAAAAATTTTTTAAGAGGGCTTTAACAGCTTCTATCTGATTTCCATTCCTCCACTGTGTAACTCTTCCAATGCATCTAAGTCTTCCCCACACCAAGTAAATAGCCCCACCAAGTTGATCAGGCTAAAAAACTACGAGTGGATAATCATGGGATCATGATTCATTCCTTTTCTTCATCCCTTACATCCATCCATCAGCACATCAATAGGCTCTCCAAAATACATTCCAAATGCTACCACTTCTTTCACCTCCACACAAACCCCAGCTGTCATCATCTTTTACCAGTACTCCTGCAAAAACCTCTTAACTATGATCTGAGGTTGTGGGGATTTTGGGGGAAAGAACTTAAGGTAGTGGCAATATAAGAGAATACTACAGATAACACACACACACTCAAATAGTCTAAAATTTAAGTTTTATTGTTCTTGTTCTCACTTTGGCAAGAATACCCTCATTTCTTAAAACAGTTCTTTTAGAAGGAATTTTTCAGCTTTCATTTAATGAAACGAAACTATAAATACCTATTCTGGTTGTAAAACACACCACTGGAGAAAAAAAATGAAGCCCAGTTTTAACTTCTTAATGTATCTTGTGATGTTGGTTCTTCTATAGCTCTATACTTTAAATGAATTAAATTTACTGATTGCATTTTTCATAAAACACTCATTCTCCAACATTCAACATAAGAGAAGAGTAGCAAATGAAAGTAGTGTGGTATAGTGGAAAGCATACTGGATTTTTGAAGGCATAACATCTGGGCTTTAGTTCTTCCTTCATTACACTACTTGTATGATCTTAAACTATTAATTGTATGATCTCAAACTAACACAGCATTGTAAAGCAACTATACTCCAATAAAAATTAATTTTAAAAATTTAAATATTATAGCTTCCTCATTTATGAAATATGGATATTAATGTCTGCTCTAACTCCTAAAATCGTTAGTGAATCAAGAGATCATATTCCTGAAAGTAATTTTAAAAGGTAAACTCTAAAGTATGAATATAAAATGTTAACAACAATCATTGAATTAATGTGATTTTCCGTCAGTCTACAAAGTTTTAAAGTTAAATTTATTTCCTCTAGGGCTTACCTGGTGGCGCAGTGGTTGAGAATCTGCCTGTCAATGCAGGGGATACGGGTTCGAGCTCTGGTCTAGGAAGATCCCACATGCCACGGAGCAACTAGGCCTGCTCGCCACAACTACTGAGCCTGCGCGTCTGGAGCCTGTGCTCCGCAACGAGAGGCCCGCGCACCGCGATGAAGAGTGGCCCCCTGCTCGCCACAACTAGAGAAAGCCCTCACACAGAAACGAAGACCCAACATAGCCAAAAATTAATTAATTAATTAATTAATAAAAAAAATTTATTTCCTCTAAATTATTTTTCAAATATAAAAAAACTTAACTGAAGTCTTTACAGCTATAGTAATCAAGACAGTGTGGTATTTACTTAATGATAAACATAACAATCCATGGGACAGAATACAGAGTCCAAAATAGACTGACACATATGTAGTCTATTGATTTTCGGCAAAGGTGCCAAGGCAATTTAAAGGAAAAGGGCTAATCTTTTCAACAAATGTTGCTGGAACAAAGGGATATCAATGTGCAAATAAATGAACCTTGATTCTTACCTTATACTATATGTAAAAATTAACTCTAAAAGGATCACAGACCTAAAAATAAAAGCAAAAACTATAAACTTCTAGAAGAAAATAACAGGAGAGAAATTGTGACATAATAAGAAATATATATATATATTCGATTTCTGTCCCCATTTCCTGGCATAGAACTTCTAAAACCCTTGGAATTTTCTGAGTAATAGGGGTGAGAGGAGCCCCTTTCAACCATACCTGAGTTTATGCTAAAGAGGTGACTTTTGGAGGGTGGGGGCTGGTTGCCAGAGGAACCAACCCTGTGATTAAAGGGTTGGAACTTTCAGTCCTACCCCTCAACCTCTAGGGAGGGGAGAGGGACTGGAGACTGAGCTCAACCACACTGGCCAATGATTCAATCAATCATGCCTATGTACTGGAGCCTCCAAGAGAACCCTAAATGATGGGCTTTAGAGAGCTTCCAGATTGATGAACATATCAAGGTGCTGGGAGGGTGACATGCCCAGAGAGGGCATGGAAGCTCCACACCCCTTCCTAAGTACCTTGTCCAATGCATCTCTTCCATTTGGGTATTTCTGCATTATATCCTTTATAATAAACCAGTAATAGTAAGTAAAGTGTTTTCCTGAGTTCTGTGAGCTGTTATAGCATATTATTAAACCCAAGGAGGGGGCATGAAAATCTCGCATTTATAAGTGGTCAGTCAGAAGTACCTGAAGTCTGAACTTGTAATTGGCATCTGGAGCAGGGAGGCAGTCTTAAGGGACTGAACCCTTAACCTGCAGGATCTGCACTAATTCCAGGTAGTGTTAGAATTGCCTGGTGTGGAAAACCCACACATTTGATGTCAGAAGTGTTGTGAGCAGAGAAAGAGTTTTCTTTCAGAATCTTTGTGACCTTGGGTTAGGTAGATTTCTTAAATGGGACACAAAATATACCATAAGAGAAAAAAATAATACGTTGAACTTCATCTTAATAAATCGATAAACTGGATTTCATCAAAATAAAAAACTTTCAGGAACTTCCCTGGCAGTCCAGTGGTTAAGACTCCACGCTTCCAATGCAGGGGGCTTCGGTTCGATCCCTGGTCGTGGAACTAAGATCCCACATGCCCCACAGCATAATAAATAAATAAATAAAAATTAACTTTAAAAAAACCCCAAACTTTCACTCTTCAAAGACACTGTTAAGTCAATGAAAAGTTAAGCTGCAAATTGGAAGAAAATATCTGCAAAACACATAACTGATAAAGGACTTGCATCCATAGTATACAGAGAACTCTCAAAACCTAATAATAAGCCAAACAACCCACTTTTTAAAAACTGAGCACCGGATAGGCAAATGCATAGAGTCAGAAAGTAGACTCGTGGCTGCAGGGCTACAGGGAGACATGTATTCCAATGTTCACAGCAGCTGTATTCTTAATAGCCAAAAACTGGTAACAACTGAAATGCCCATCATCTGGTGAACTGATAAACTAATTGTGGTATATTTATACAATAAAATGTTATTCAGCAATAAAAAGGAACAAATTACTGAAACATGCAACACAGATGAATCTCAAAAGTATACTAAGTTAGGACTTCCCTGGCGGTGCAGTGGTTAAGAATCCACCTGCCAATGTAGGGGACACGGGTTCGAGCCCTGGTCCAGGAAGATCCCACATGCCGCGGAGCAACTAAGCCCGTGCGCCACAACTACTGAGCCTGTGCTCTAGAGCCCATGAGCCACAAGTACTGAGCCCGCGCACCTAGAGCATGTGCTCCACAACGAGAGCAGCCACCACAATGAGAAGCCCGCACACCACAACGAAGAGAAGCCCCCGCTCGCCGCAACTAGAGAAAGCCAGCGTGCAGCAACAAAGACCCAACACAGCCAAAAATAATTAATAATAATTAATAAATTTATTTTAAAAAAGTATACTAAGTTAAAAGCACAAAAGACCACAGATTATAAGATTCCAGTTATACGATATTATAGAAAAGACAAAATATAGGGATAGAAAGCAGATCAGTGGGGGTAGAGGGAAGGGACTGACTGCAAAGAGGTACAAGGGAACATCTTGGGGCAAGAGAGATGGTCTATATCTTGACTGTGGTAGTGGATACATAACTATACAAAATTTTCAAGACCCATTATACAATTGAAATTGGCATAGTTTATCGCAGGTAAACCATAGCTCAATAAAGCTGATTTTAAAAATTTGAATTCTCAAAACTACTCTGTAGTTCCACTCTTTTTCACTAAAATCAAGATATGATAATGAGGTGTTCGGTGATGTTTTAAAACAAATGACTGTGAGAATCTGCTATCAAGAATGCATTGTATTTGATAACAAAACTACCAAATTCCCAAAGGAACAGAATATACTCAGTTTTAAGGAAATCCAATGAGGTTTGGCAAAAAAGCAGATTGGCTTATGCAGGGTTATACAAAATACCAGTGATGAGAGGAAGGAACAGGTTAATAAGCAGGAGAAGAAAACAATTCACAAAACCTTGCTCTAAAGATACTTTCTCATACAACTCTTAGGAACATGTCATAATCTTACCTGTTGGTTTTCAAATTCCCTAATTTCCCCTAGGGTATTATGGCAACTCTGTCAATATATCATATATGTAATATATAATATAATAAATAATGGCATAAGAAGAAACAAGGTAGCAATAAATGAGGCAAGAAAAGGGATACTGAGAGAATCCACATAACATTCCCCAAAAAGGGGTGAGACTGGAAAGGTAAAGTTGGAGCCAGGTGGCCCAAGCTAAGAGTTTATCTCACAGAAACTGAAAATGATAAAAAGCTTTTAAGCTGGAGAGTGACAATAAAAATGCTGTATTGAAAGAATAATCCAATGGCCACATGCAGGTTAAATGAGAGCAGGAAAGATCAAATGCGAAGACATTAATTTCTAGACATTAAAACATTGCCTAAAACTACCTGCCTAAAACTACATCAATGGTTTTCAAACTCCTGAAACAACTTTTTTGTTGTTGCTGTGACACAGTCACACCCGTGAGTCCCATCAAAAAAACATCTAACATTACCTTATAGGTGCTACTACTAAACAACTGTTCAGAGCACAGCAAGAGCCCAAACTGCTTTAAGTACCAAAGTAGGTGTTAAAGTCCGGAAAGAAAGAGGGCCAGAAGGTAAAAGAGGTGACCTCACCCTGGTCACACAACCCACTGTTTGCCTCTACCCTCACTACCACCCACAAACAGCTGTCTGGAGAGCTCCACAGCATCCTGGGAATTCTCCTTAGTAACTGAATAGGGATCGTGAATCCAGGTTGATAAACAGTGATCTATAGTAATTAACCTGGAGGAAAAAAAGATTTTATAGAAATATAATTAATTTTTTCCACAAGAAAAAAAAAAACTAAAACTCAAGGGAATACATATCCAAACACATAAAAGTATTTTAGTAAACAATAAAGCCTTAAATATGAAAAAGGACAAATTAAGAATCTGAGAATGGACATCTAAGAAGTATATATACTATTCCAAAACCCTGTCATATGATCAGATACAGTGACTAAGATGTATGATGATAAAGTAGGCTTAGCACAGTTGTCAATGTTTTACCTACCTGTTTTTGCATCCCAAAAATTACTTTTCTCTTAGCTTATCTGACACAACCAAAGTCCACACAGACTATATCACCATCTATTCTATGAAAAAAGGATGGTATATTTATAATCAACAATGCAGACATCAATGTTTATACAGGAGTCAATAATGTCTGAAGAGTGAATAATTTCATGAAAATTGCTTCCTGTCTATCTCCCTTCATTATAATATATACTTTAGTAGGAATTTTTGTTTCTTTTCTTCACTGATATATTCCCAGTATGAAAACAATTCCTGGCATGTAGCACTTGCTGAATTATTAGATTTTCATATTGGCATCAATAGTTCATTTCAGTCACAAAAAGTCCGTCACTATAATCATCATCCTCAGATGAAGGGCTGTAATAACAAGTTCAGTTTTATTCAATCTACTTAAAAGTTACCCTTGAGGGTATTTTTTTAAACTGAAATTAACCATTTTTTTTTGCCGGTTTAGTTATTAGTTAATTTATGAAAAGTGTCCGACATAGTTCCTGAAATCACAGCGGAATAAAGGTTAGTGCCTTTGCTTTGCTACTCCCTTTCAAAAAGTTATCCATGTCCATAACCTGCCGCATCAATGATTATTTCCTAAAGCAAGTATATTGAAGACCATAGATTTAATCACAGGACTCATACTGCAACAAACACATAGAAAAATACCTTAGAAAAGTATCACTTGTATAGATAACAGAGAGAGGATAGAAGTTATTGAATTCATTGACTTAAATTAGGACGACACCAGGAGAGCACAGCTGACAATGGTCTCCGCACAGGTTGAAAACTGCAACAAAAGTGAGCACTGTTGGTAGTTTATCATTTTCTCAGGTGTATGGGAATAGGAAAAAAAAACTAAATGTCATTCCTTTAAGCCATTTTCAAGAGCTGGGAGGGCTACTGTGACCTGACTTTTATTTTTCTGCTTACACCCTAAACAAAGACATACATTTGAAAAAAACATAAAAGGCTGGATGGTGGAGGTTTAAGACAGCCCTCCTTTGTTTCCAAAGCTTCCTATACTTCACCATCGCCATCCTTATTACTCTGTATTTTAAAAGCCAACATCATAAGCTCCATGAGGACTATGTTTATAGCTGGAAGAGTGCTGAGCACATACCAAGCGTTCAATAAATATTTCCCGAATAAATACTGCCTGAATCCCCCACAGAATTATAAGCTTCATGAGAGCAGGGGTTTCGAGTGTCTCATACACCAATTTTCCACTGCACTTAGCACAGAGTATGATCCAAAGAAGCTAATCAAAAGCTATTTACTTAATGAATGTGTTTATGACCAGGAACACACACAACAAAGTGACCTATATGAGACTCGAACCCATAACCTTAGCCCCATTATAGTATGCACTAATGAACCAAGATAAGGAATTTCACAGTGTGCATATAATCATTAAATCTCACCCACAAGCACTCACAAAAGTTTCAAGAAAATTAGTCAAATATTGATTACTTTCCCAGCCATTCTCTTTATTCTAAACTTTGTTCCCCAATACCTTATCTCAAATGACCCATAATAATAGATCCTAAAAATTAAGAAAATGTTGTTTGTGCCAAAAAACATATCTTCACTAAATAAAAGTGGAGAGGATTAAAGAAATAAGATGAATGCCAAGAGGTACTCAAAGAAGTCAAAGAAAATCAAAGGCTATGCCCCAACTAAACTGAAAACAGGATATCCTTCAAATTAAAAAATAAAATAAAATAAAATTCCCACTCACTCATCAACAGAAGTCAGTTTTGACACTTTTCTGGAACAAATGGCTCAAAGAAAAATGCAAATTTTGTCATTTGCTCTAACGTGTCACTTTAAGATCAGCATAAGCAGTTGCTCGAGACCAACATACAAGAGTAAAAAATGATTTAAGGAAAAATGTCAGATATCAAAACTAAATAGTTTTGTTTTAAAACAGCAAGTCATCTCAACTTTAGGAACTCATCAATTTTGGAAAGTCTGAAGAAGTACATTCTCTGGAAAAAAGTTTTTAAATGAAAAGAAGTGTATTCTTTTTATGGAATATGACAAATATAATATAGCATAATTTGACTCTCTAAGATACTAACACCTCACTGATCCAAAGATTTATCCTAAAAGAAAAACAAGAAACAAAAGAAAGATAATCTCAACAAAAGAAAATACAGGGAGCATAAATTGTCTATAATTTAAAACATGCACATATCATCAAGTTTGTGAACTAAAAGCTCAGGTATTTTATTATTATTAAAGGCCTCATTCAGAAGTCTATTATTTTACTCTGAGGAACATCTGGTATTATGTTATTCACATATTACTAACATTAGCAATATTTATTAGGTATGATTCTGTCCCCGTAGGTGCTACACCATACAATTTAAAAAGGCATAGACCTTGATCTCTGGGTTCTTTTTTGAGGTCCAAAACAATCCTTATGTACGTCAAACCAGCTTTGTTATTTGGTTTCCTAGCCTACAGCAGATTTAAAATTGGAAATCAAAAGAATGGCTAGATTAGAAACAATAACCAATTCAGTTAACAATGAGCACCTCTAGAGCCTAGAGTACCACTTCCTACCAACAGGAACCACAACTTCTTAAAGAAACAGCTGACCGCAGAATTGGAACAGGAAGTGTAAAAGAAAAGTTTGAACATCTTATCACATCAGAAAGCAAGGAAGCTAAGAAAGAGCACTAGGACCAGGACTCAGGAAGCAGTGTGAAGATACTCTCAGAAGTCCAAGATGGGAAAATCTAAGCATCAAATTTTAGAAGAGTAATGGTAGCAGATCAAAATACATCAAATATATAAAAATCTGTAAGTTTCAATTTAAAGGATAAACAGAAGAAAAAGAAACATGTTTGAAAAAAAAAAACACCAAAAGATACAATCAGTACTTATGTTAAACTTTACAGGAGAAAAGGTCTAGCTTCTTTAACAAATTGCAAAGGGAAAAAGAAAAGGGAAGGGAAATATATAGATTAAAATACTTGAGACATAACAACCAAATGCAACGTACGATCTTGTTTAAACCTTGATTTAAACAAACCATTGTAAAATGACACTTTTGAGACAATCAGGGATATTTGGCTGGATATCTGACATTAAGAAATTATTGTCAAATTTTAGGTCTAGTAAGAGAAGAGTCATCTTTCCAGATATATAAGCTGAAATATTATGGGTGAGGTTTCTTAAATAATTAAATAAAAAGAAAGGAAAGGATAAAGTACACTGACACTAGGTGACAAACAGCAAGGAAGACAGTTATAACTGTCTAGGGTCACTGAATATATGGAGCAAACAGTTCTACACAAATAGCTCTCAGAGGCATCACTGTATTACAGCACAGAACCATGTCTAATGCTCATAGTAACCCCCATCAGTCGTCAAGAATAAGGTAAATTATGTTCTATATACACAGCTTAGGCAGATCAGATGTCCAAATAATGGAATACGATGCATTAAAGTTTATATTTATACTCACTGAGAAGGAAAGATGATCACAACATTTTAAGGGGGAAAAAAAGGTTGATTTTGCTGCTTAAATCTGTTTTCTTTTACCCAAGCCCCCCAACAACACACACCACCTAACAGTACCTTGCTCTAAGATAACTGCTGATTGTTTAAATGTAGAAACATAAGAACAAACATCCTGAAGGGCTTCCCACTTAAGAGCAAACACCTTCAAACTAATTTACATTAATGGTCTAGTCCATGTGTTTAACACAATTTCTAAGTGTAAGATAAACTATTATGCAGTTACAAAATTACAAGAACCATAAAGAATGTTCGCTAACTTAAAATGACTTAATTCAAAAATCTCACCTGAACCCTACTTAAAATATACATGCAAGTTATCATGGGCTGAATTGTGCACCTGAATCACCTTATTGTGTCAAAAAGCAAGCAAGTCCTCAAAGAATGATGGGAACAGTCGAAAGAATACAGAAGCCAGCATGAATGGGTAGCCGATAGCCAAAACAGGACCAATTTGAGTATCAAAATAAACAGTAATGGATTATAGCCCATTGGAAAAAAATAGGATACCTGATTCATACAGATATAAATAAACCAATAATTTGAAGGTCTGATGAGGAACAGAGTATTTGCAGTTTCAAAGTACCTCCTACAAAACACTAATTACAAAGATTTAAAAAAAAATGTATATATATTTAGTTAGTTAGTTATTTTTGGCTGTGTTGCGTCTTCGTTTCTGTACAAGGGCTTTCCCCAGTTGCGGCAAGCGGGGGCCACTCTTCATCACCGTGCGCGGGCCTCTCACTATCGAGGCCTCTCTTGTCGCGGAGCACAGGCTCCAGACGCGCAGGCTCAGTAGTTGTGGCTCACGGGCCTAGTTGCTCCGCGGCATGTGGGATCTTCCCAGATCAGGGCTCAAACCCATGTCCCCTGCATTGACAGGCAGATTCTCAACCACTGTGCTACCAGGGAAGCCCTTACAAAGATTTTTTTTTAAGTAATTTTACAGTGGAAAGGCCTGGCAGACACCACCTTAATCAAATGGTCAAAATGGCCATTACCAGAATGGGACAAATCAAAACTGTGTGCCACCTGATAGGATGCAATGAGACAAAACACAGCTTCACCTGTGTGGCTTTTGTGCCAAAGATACATAACTCGAATCTAATCAGGAGGAAACCTCAAATTTAGGGACTTTCTACAAAACAACTGGCCTGCAATCTTGCAAAGCATTAAGGTCATGAAACCCATGGAAAGACTAAGGAACTGTTCCAGATTGAAAGAGACTAAAGAGACATGACAACTAAATACAACATTTGATTTTGAACTGGAGCCTTCTGCTATAAAAGACATTATTAAAACAATTAGCAGAACTTGAATGGGTCTGAGGGTGAAATAGTAGTAATGTATCAATATTAATTTCCTCATTCTCTTCATTGTAATGTGGTTATGTAGGAGAATGTCCTTGTTTATAGGATATATACACTTAAATGTTAGCAGGTGTTAGGGCATCATTTCAACAACTTAATTCTCAAATTGCCATGACCACAAAGAAGACACTCCCAACACCTCTTGGGCAAGATACAGGCTGCAAACATATGCCTATAGAGGCCAGGCAATAAGGTAAATACTTGAAACAAGCTAGGTATAAAGCAAGGACTGAGGCTGTTTACCTGACGCATCACTCAGTGAGTATATATCATCTGGAATGCAAGTCCACAGTGGCAATATCATTCCATTTTTCAAGAGAAACCAAAGATGCAGATTTTTGTGTGAAATTTCCCAATTTTTAACACACTCAAAAGGGCCAAACAAAACATGTCTGTCGACTAAATTTGAACCACAGCTGTCTCTGGCCCAGAGGCATGTTTCTCAAACTGAAGCCTAGGGATAAAAGGAAACCACATGATATACATGGAACATATTCTTGGAGCTGCAGTTTTATCCCAAGAGCTTGCCTGGAATTTTCTGGGAGAGGAACTATTTCTTTATTTTTAAAATGCAATATTTTGGAGTTTAATGCAAAGTTCATATGATTTTTAAAAACTTCTCATTTAAAAATAATTTCAAGCTTACAGAAAAGCTGTAAGAACAAGAATAGTACAAAAAAACACCTGTACAGTTTTAACCAAATTCATCTACTGTTAACATTTTACTCATTTGCATTACTTGCATAAGAGCATCCTTCCACCCTGCCTCCTCCTCTCTACGCAAACATACAAATATACACACACGTAAATACATAGCTCTATATATACATATATGTGTATATATATATAAAACATATACACATGTTACATTATTTTTTCTGAACCATTTGAGAGTAGGTTATATATCATGGCATTTTATTCCTAAAAATTTCAGTGTGTATTTCCTAAGAATAAAAACATTATTTTACAGAACCTTAGGATAGTTACCAACTTTAGTAAATTTAACATTGATGCCATACCTTTATCTAATCTACCATCCATATTCCATTTTTGCCAAATGATCCAATAATATCCTTAATATCATTTCCCCCTCTAATACAAGATCCATTCTAGAATCGGGTACTACAAGTAGTTGTCATGTCTCTTTAGTCTCCTTTAATCTGGAACATTTCCACAGCCTTTCTTTGTCTTTATAATATTAACATTTAAAAAAGTACAGTCTCGCCCCCTACCCTTTTAAAAAACAGGATGTTCCCCATTTGGAGTTCAATGTTCCTCAGGATTACATCCAGGTTATGCATTCCCGGCTGGCAAACTACGTAAGTGATGTGTTCTTCGCAGGCATCACATTCAGAGGCACACAATGTCCACTGGTGCTATTTATTTTGATCATGCACTCAAGGTGCTGTCTGATTTCATCACTGTATAGAGTTACTATTTTTTTCCCCTTGTAACTACTAAGCAATATATGGGGAGATATTTAAGACCATGCAAACATTCTGCTCCTCATCAAAAATATCCCCAGAGATTTAGCATCTACCAATGATTCCTGTCTGGACTAATCTTTATTATAATGGTTGCAAAATAATCATATGAATTTTTAAGTTAAGTAGACTCAATTTCTGGCTACACTCCCAGATCCCTTAGGTGTAAGCACTCGGTCTCCTCTACTTTAGGAGCACTACAGTGCAGTAGTTTGAATGTAACACTAGAATAATTAGGTGCAGCTTCCAGAAAAAACAAGCGTACCTGAGCCATGCCTTAGAGACTGGATAGATTTTGTAAAGCTAATGAGGTGGAGAACCAGTCAAGACACATACAACTCCATCAGGAAAGCTGAAAAAACAATATGGTGAATGCTTTGCAAAGTAAATAACATACCCTAGCCTACCAGTTTCATAAAGCCACATTTCCACATATGGAGTTTGCCTGAATTACACTGATTCTAGAACTATAGATATACTTTCGCTGCTACTGATATTAACTATATTCTAATCATTATATTCAGATTCTAAAAACTTTTCAAAAACAGCACAATTCATTATAACTACTTCTCATTGTTCATCCACATTTTTATATATATATATATATATATATATATATATATATATATGTGAGCCCTCCGACCTAGTCTCTCAAAGATAGGGAACAGACACTAAAAGTGTACCTTTCATCTGATTGTGACCCCTAGAAAGAAATAAATTTTACTGCCATCTAAGGCAAACATATAAAACTGAAATTAAGTTTCTTAAAGCAATATCATGCAAAGCACCAATATTTTATAATCTTTCTTTCTTCCTCCTCATTCTTTTTAGTATTTGTCTTGACTGCAAATAAATTGATTTCTAAATCCTTAATAGGTGATGCACAAGACCTGCACTTGAAAAACACTACCCTAGAACCTGGCACAGAGTTCTTTATCATATTCCCAAAAAAATCCGGAAGTTTTCATTTATTTCAGGTGAAATAAGAAGAAAACAAGAACATAAAGAGTTATTTAATATTTTAAAGGATTCTGAGATTGTGTATGATAATTTTTTTGGTCTTCCAAGTTATTATTTTTTTATGCAACCATGGTAAGAGCGAAGGTTGTAAGCTGCCAATTATATACTGGTTCCCTAATATTTTTTCCCCCAATTTTATAGGGTCATGAAATCTCCACTGCTCTGCTATGAGATTTCAAAAACACATAAGAGTGTCAGCCTTCAATGGGTTTACAATTTGGCTGGGGAAATAAGACTTACAATAATTTTAGGACTTGTAATAATTACTTCTACCTTTTGAGAAGAAATATTCTGTGATAAGTGCCCTAAAAATGTTCTTATGTTAAAAGTTCAAGGGTGAATATTTTAAGCTGGGAATGAAAGAGAACAAATAATGAAAGGTGTTCAGAAAGGAAACAATATTTGAGTTGGGCCTTGACGGGTACTTCAAAAGAGAATAGTCACAGGGATGGAAAAAAGCCAATCAAATATGGGGAAAAAGAAATAGGTCAATTAGGCCAGAACATGTTAAGACAGTAGAAACAGATAATGGAGGACCCTTGACAACAAGGTTAAGGTGCTTGAATTTAGTCATTAAGGCAATGAAGCAATCTGAAAGAGTGAATGGGAGAGTCAAAGCACTGTTTAAGGAAGATTAGTCTGAAGCTCCCACACACACACACACACAACAAATTATAGACAAGTGGAGATTCTTGAGGCTATGCAATAATCCAAACACAGAAAAATAAGGACTTCAACTGTGGTGGTGGAAAAGGAAAGTAAGGAATGGGAAAAGGTGACAAGGATTGGTAAGTCTTAGAAGAGATTTTAATGTGGTAGGCAAAAATGGCCAGGAGTCAAACATGGTTCTAAGATTTCAAGGCTGGGTGATACTTACAGACAGTGGAAAATAAGAAAAAGAAGCTGATTTAGAGGATGAGGAGCTCAGATTCAGGTATGTTAGAGTCAATGTACAAGTGGGTTATAAAGTGTCAGTAATAGTGTAAGGAAAAGAACATTGGACCCCATCAGAAAAATCTGAGTTCAAGTGGAAAAAAATGGGGACTTCCCGGATGGCACAGTGGTTAAGAATCTGTCTACCAATGCAGGGGACACGGGTTCGGTCCCTGGTCCAGGAGGATCCCACATGCTGCAGAGCAACTAAGCCCGTGAGCCACAACTACTGAGCCTGCGCTCTAGGGCCCATATGCCACAACTACTGAGCCCGCGTGCTGTAACTACTGAAGACCGCGCGCCTAGAGCCCATGCTCTGCAACAAGAGAAGCCATGGCAATGAGAAGCCCACACACTGCAAGGAAGAGCAGCCCCTGCTTGCCACAACTAGAGAAAAGCCCACGTGCAGGCAACAAAGACCCGATGCAGCCAAAAAAAAAAAAGAAAGAAAAAAATGGTTAGGATCTAATGAAAAAACCACCAGAATGCAAAATTATATCTACAGTATAATTTTCACTGTGTAAAAAAGGAGGCATAGGAAAAGAGTAAAAACAAGTACATCAACATGAGAACGTCAGCTGAATACAGATAAACTAGAACAAAAGATAATTTCTTTTTCTCTCTTCTTTTGTACTGTGTTCTCATTGGATACAAACCTTACAAATTAGGCTCCCCACCAAAAAAAAAAGAAAAGGAAAAGAAAAATCTGGATTTGAATAGTCTTTTTAAAAACTGCAAACTCCTTGAACCTTAGTTTCCTCATCTATGAAAGAGGAAATAATTTCTTCTCTCCCAAGGTTAGTGTGCAGATAAAATGAGATAAAGTTTTGTAAACTATAAAGCAATATGCAAAGTTAAAGCATTATAACAGTGACAGTTAAAACTATAGGACAAGATATCACACAGAGACATAGAAATATACTACAGATTTGGGAAGCACATTATTTCCTTAGACTATTTTAAAGTTTTAGAATCCATCTATTTTAAAGTCAAAATGTTGGGACTTCCCTGGTGGCACAGTGGTTAAGAATCCGCCTGCCAATGCAGGTGACACGGGTTCGAGCCCTGGTACGGGAAGATCCCACATGTCGCACAGCAACTAAGCCCGTGCACCACAACTACTGAGCCCGTGTGCCACAACTACTGAAGCCTGTGTGCTCTAGGGTCTGTGCTCCGCAACGAGAAGCCAGTGCAATGAGAAGCCCAAGCACCACGATGAAGAGTAGCCCCCATTCACCACAACTAGAGAAAGTCCCCGCACAGCAATGAAGGCCCAACGCGGCCATAAATAAATAAATAAATTTTAAAATAAAATCAAAATGTTGTCATATTTCTTTTTTTTTAATTAATTAATTAATTAAATTTATTTTTGGCTGCGTTGGCTCTTCCTTGCTGCGTGCGTGCTTTCTCCAGTTGTGGTGAGTGGGGGCTACTATTCGCTGCGATGCATGGGCCTCTCATTGCGGTGGCTTCTCTTGTTGCGGAGCACGGGCTCTAGGCACGCAGGCGTCAGTAGTTGTGGCTTGCAGGCTCTAGAGCGCAGGCTCAGTAGTTGTGGCGCACGGGCTTCACTGCTCCACGGCATGTGGGATCTTCCCGGACCAGGGCTTGAACCCTTGTCCCCTGCATTGGGAGGCGGATTCTTAACCACTGCGCCACCAGGGAAGCCCTGTCATATTTCTTATGAACAAATATTGAAGTTTTACATGTAATAGAAATGGACTCATATACATAAAATTAATACGGTACTTGTCCTACGTGCTATTCACACTTAAATACAAAGCAGAAAAAGACCTAGTAATATCATTCCCTAGTATTTGGACTTCTAAATAAATTATTTCATGGTTTTAAAAGGCCAGTCTCTATAGAGATAAATTCAGAATCTCCAAACGTTGTCTCTCAGAAGTTACACGCTTGATACATAGCACTGCATTCTAAATGGTGCTTCCCCCTTCAACTCCCATTTCTGGTACTTTAATCTCTAGATATGTATTTAAAACCAGACAGTAAGCTCCTAAAGGGCAATAAGAATGTCACAAAAATAGGTACACATTAAGAAATACTCTAGCTAACTCATGTTACAGATGTACGAGTTACTACTCATGCCATATTATAACGTAAGCCTATCTTGAGCCCTTCAAGAGACAATCATTAAGAAATTAAAAGTTAAGAAAACATTCCCCAAGTAATATTATTACATGGGAAACATTTTTATATGAATAAATATATACAGAATGCTTTAGACTAGATTAATATTTAAAAATCATATACTACACTGTTCCTTTAAGAAAGCAAGAGTATACGTGAGATGAGAAATAAGTTCTAATATTGTGATGTTAAAGAGATTGTTTTAAAATATCTCATAAACTGAAGCATACTACTACTGCACTGAGACTGTTACATTTCTTATACTAACACTACAATTCCATCCACTACAATTTTTCTTTAAAAAGAAGTTTTGGAGTTTTGCTTTTAACCTTTGGGGCAGAAAAAGTTAAAATTGATGTGGTTAACAATATGCTTTCTTTAAAGCATAAACACAGACAAAACCTGTAGGCTAATCCCAAGACAAGTCTTAAAATTAAAACCTTTATTATGAAAAAGAGATGCTAAAAAAACTAAGCATGAAATGCACCTAACCCCTGCCTTAAGAAAATCAACAAAAAATGCTGTATCAAGCTTCCCACTTTTGCACATAGACCTGAGATTTAAAATATTTACTGTATATATGTTTTGTACATGTATGTGTGTGTATTCTAAACTGATTTGCAGGCAGGACATCAAGATAGATTGTTTTCCCCTCACTAAGTTAAAAAAAATTGTTTCTAAAGTATTGCTTTTTTATATTACCCTATTCGTGAACTAAAAGACACTTTGCCTGAAGTAAACGGTACCACCACCTGCCAGCCAAACTGCCTGAAATTCATCAGCTGTAGAGATTAAAAGCATCCTTTAGTTGTTTTTATGTAAAACAAAATACAAAAGGTATATGATTTCTATGTGGAACATATAACACAATCACCCACAATCACCTAACGTTCCTCTCAGTGATTTCAAAACCACTACACACAGTTTTAATTGCCATTAGACATCTTATAAAATGCACATAATAGTGTTTTCCTTATCTAAACACACAACAATCAAGGGTACAGTTTGAATTTTAAAAGTTTTTCACTTTATGAAATGATGCACCATAACATTCCCTTAAATAATCAGCTTCTCTATAACCACTGTTTACAAAGCACTGAGCTTTCCTGCTTATAAAAATGTAGTTTTCTTACACTTTTTTTCAAGAACTCATCTAGTATATAAAAGGAGACACACACATACACTTCCTTGAGAATAAATGTTTTCACTACTTGTGACCCCAGAAAAACTTCACATGTTTTGAATTCTTGTTTGGTTAAAAAAAGTTTTTAAACATCTACTAGAATATAAGAGCTTGCCTTTACATTCATGGCTCTCGTGATGATAAAATAAAGATCAATGTAACTCTAAGCTCTAGACTAATGAACTGCAGGGAACAGAAACAAGCAATTTGGCAAGAGCTGGGTAAAGCTACGTTTAAAGACTACCAATAAAATATACCAGCATTACCCTTCCCTCACTCCCAACTCTTTAAGGTTTCAATTAAGATGGGGCCTAGTTTTACTCTTTCAAGGGGGACAGAAAGAGAAAGCACAGAG
This sequence comes from Monodon monoceros, assembly GCF_005190385.1. Classification (NCBI taxonomy): domain Eukaryota; kingdom Metazoa; phylum Chordata; class Mammalia; order Artiodactyla; family Monodontidae; genus Monodon; species Monodon monoceros. The sequence continues at coordinate 54,340,438 of NW_021703775.1, forward strand.
CTCCTGCTGAGAAGTATCTTCATGAGAAGCAGCTCCAAAAATACTGCCAGGAACCATTTCTTGCCCCCCAGCTGACATAGGTTCCTCTCTTTAAATACAGGTATATCCCCTGCTCCTGACCAACACCATACTTAAAGAAAGGAAGTCTCATCAAGGTACCATCCAAGGATGGCATCAAATAAATAAAAAAATTATCAAATGAATAAAAAAATTCAACACTAGGGTCAGCTATAATGTTCTTGATGAAAAGTGGGAGCCTCAACTAAAATTCATCTTCATCTCTCAGTCTCTCCTATCAGTTGCCTCATGAACTGGGTAAGAAGGGATAGCTGTTTAACAAGGATATCCACTGTTTCAAAATAAACTTAAATTAGTGAGAAAGACTCCCACAAAACACAGAAGATGAAGCTTCCGCAAGCCTTCGACGTCCTCAGAACCAACAGGAAAGAAGTAAAAGCTGATTCTAATTTGAGCAGTGATCCCACCATTCCTACAGGCTGAGGAGCCTACAGTTCAGAGATATCTCAGTCCCACCACATCCCCCAAGACACTCAGTTTTTTGGCTAAGTATATGATCACCTCTTCGTGAACATGAAGGACAAGCCTTTCAGTCCAATATGATTAGAGAATAAATCCAGGCATAAGGCTTAAAGAAAAAAAAAGCAGTGAAAAGTTGATTCCTCTTTAAAAGGAGCCCAAGAATGAAACAACTTCACAATGTAAGGAATTGTAAGACATCAAAGGTTAGATAATGGACAACAGGTGCCTTTGGGGAGGAAAGAGTAACACTCAGTTGCCTCCTATTTTAGGATTTCCACTCTCAAAGTACTTGTGTGTGTGTTTCCCAAAGAAAGTGTGTGTGTTTTTCCCCAAAGAAAGTCAAGGCCAAAATTATGGTTTTTACTATTTAATACCTATAATGGGTCCATTGCTCTTTAACCTACTTTTTTATTTTAGATTTTACGCCACCAGGGAAGTCTAGATTTTTAAAAACCCATTTAATCTCAGTGTGTCTGAATAAAGTATGGCCTATGGCCAGATTATGCACTGATCCATGAACATTAACCAACTAGGAATTTATTATCAAGAAATGCAAAGAAAGGCGTCTGAATACAATCGACCTCCACATAAAATACTCAATATACAAATCCAGCAGCAGGTATCACGTTAACTGCAGTATCAGCCAAAGCAGAAACTTTCTCTCACCATCATGACAGCTGAGCTCAATCTTTACAGTAACCAGATTCCAATGGCCTCAAAGAATAGTAATTCCAGACAGAGATTATAGGGGACTGAGTACCAGCCTTGAGTTCTGATTCCCTTGGCCAGTTACAAAATTTATTACCTTTATCTGGGTGAAAGGGAACACTGAAAGGATACTTCAGCCTACTCCCCTTTCTCCAATCCACAAAGACAACATATTCCAAAAATGGAGAATCCTTTCTTTCCCTGTCAGAGGCCCCCTTTCCTATGGATTAACTGGGCAGGATTACTTCTCCCCAGCATGCGTGCAGAGCCAGCAAACATAGTTCTGCTTTCACTCCTCTTTTAAAGAGGGTCCCCAGGCTTCCCTGGTGGCACAGTGGTTAAGAATCCGCCTGCCAATGCAGGGGCACGGGTTCGAGCCCTGGTCCAGGAAGATCCCACATGCTGCGGAGCAACTAAGCCCGCGAGCCACAACTGCTGAGCCCGCAAGCCACAACTACTGAAGCCCGCGTGCCTAGCGCCCGTGCTCTGCAACAAGAGAAGCCACCGCAATGAGAAGCCCATGCACCGCAACGAAGAGTAGCCCCTGCTCGCTGCAACTAGAGAAAGCCCGCACGCGGCAGCGAAGACCCAACACAGCCAAAAATAAATAAACAAAATAAATAAATTTTTAAAACCCCACTTATGTTAAAATAAATAAATAAAAATAAAGAGGGTCCCCCAACACAGATGCACCTCTTCCTTTCCTGTATTAGGCAAATGATGCTTCAGTGCTTCTGGTTCTCTCCACCACTGCAAAATGTTCAGAGAAGTGGAGGGAGTGAAGGGAAGTTGTCAGTTACTCTGAGAAATACCCAAAAGAAGACTCCAAATTTAAAGTGAATACTTGGTGGGGCGGGGGGGAGTGCCCCCCTCCTGATGAGGGAATGGGGGTCCCTTCCCTAAAAGGGAGCCTCTGCGTGGGTAAGGGGTGTCCCCAACCTGAAAGAGAGCTCGGTATGTGGGAAGGGGGAGGAATGTTGTACCCAGAAAAGGGGTCAGGGTTTGAGAAAGAGGTGTCCTAACCCTGAAGGTGGGGGGAGCCGTGAGTGTATGGGGAGGGCTGTACCAGCTTTGGGGGGCCGCGCTGAGGGAAGGGGTTCCCACTACGGTGAAGAAGGGCCCCGCACTGAAGAGGACGCTGGGAGGAAAGGAGGGTCTTGCTGAGGAGGGCTGGCATGGGGGGAGGGGTTCTGAGTCCACCGGAGCCCGGAGAGGGGCAGCAGGCTCGAGGGGAACATGTGCAGTGGAAGTGCCGCCATCCCCAGGGGCAGGGTGGAGAGCAGGCCCGGGCTGCGTGTGGAGGGAACAAGGTTCCCACCCTCCGCAGGAGAGGGAGGACTCCCAGCCGTACTCACCGAGGCTGCCGGCGAAACCGTCCATCTTGCGGGGAAAGCGCCGGGCTCCAGGCTCAGCGGGGCGGGCACTTCATTCAGCGGACCGACTAGGGTCGCCGACGCTGAGCCTGACCCGCTAGCTTTCTCGGGCGCCCGGCTTGGCTCCCACCTCCCGCCTCCGTCGTCCGTCCGTCCACCACGGGGCAGTCAGCCGCGGACGCCCGGACCACTTCCCCGTCAGGTTGAGAACCGCGCCGCGCCGCGCCGCTCCGCCGCCTGCCCGGCCTCCCTCCCAGACAGCAGCCGCGAGCGCCCCGCCGCGCCCCGCCCCCGCGCCCGCGCGCAGCGGTAGCTCCACCCCTGCGTACGCCGTCACGCTTCCGACTCCGCCTCCCACGTGACGACCCGGAGGCGGGGTCTTCCCGACCCTTCCCTCTCACCTTGCCTCGGCCTCGGGTTCCGCCCCCCGCGCTCGGGAGGGGTGGCTACGCTTGCGCGATGGGCCTGCTGAGGGCCTGGGACTTGGTGCTTGAAACTGCTTCCGAATGGGTGGGGATAAGGGGAGACCTCCGGCATGGGATCCTCAGGAGCTTCTAGGGATTCCTTTTCCTCGCAGCCCCTGGGGAGTGCGCGGAGACCCATCGGAGCTTACGTTTGGAGCCCCTCTAACAGGAGATGGTCACCCCGTGTGTCCTAGAACACTAAAGAGGCAACCAAGTGCGGGGAGGGGTCCAAATTTCCCGGGTTCTCCCTTTGCCCCAGTAGGATGAGGGACAAATGAGGGCGAGTCTTCTTGACTAGCTCAAGGCCACCATGCCACAACCCAAGGCACACAGCAGAGCCTAAGACATACCAGAAGCAAGGAATGTTAGTACTGGACAGGACCCAAGAGTTCATCTTGCCTCCCCTTCAGGGAGGACACTGAGCCTTAGAAAAGACATGAACTGCGCAAGCTCATGGAGCCTGGTAGAAGCAAAGTTAGAACCTAGGCTTCCTAATCCCCCTGGTGTTTTTTCCACCAGGGATGCAAAGCCACCCCTTATCGGGGATATTATAGGATTGCCTACTAGGGAACTATAACAAAGGGTTGAAATGAAGTAAGCCTGAATTCCAGGCCCAACTCCATGTGACTCAGTAGGTGACTGTCAAGTCACTAAACTTATTTGGACCTCACTTTATTCATTTGCAAAAGGGAGGACTGGACTTGTAACCAAAACCTCTTAAGTATACACAGCGTTCTTCTTCCTCCTCCCTCCCCAACCCACATTCTCCATCCTTCTAAAGACCTTCTAGTGATTTCCCAAGTCCCTCTTGGGACTAGGTTTTGTGGATCAGAGTACTAGTTACTGAGAAGAAATGTAAGGTGCCCAGGAACTAAATTGATCTATACAATAATAAAGAGCTGAGTTAGAAGAGAATAAGAGTCATTGTAGACAGAGTTCCAGGAGAGAGGGAGGTACTAAAGGGAGATGAGAACAATGAAGTAGCAACTGTCATGAGAGGGACTTAGAGGAATTAGATGGTTGAAAGGATTGTTAAACATTTTTTTGTTGTCTTGCAGTATACTTCTTCCCTTTGGTACCTCTTTAAAAATCTTCCCCCCAAAATCTAAATTACTTTAAATGTCTTTTTTGGATATCAGACGTGTGTCTTCTGAATACCATACTATGTGGAGAATGGCCATAAGGCAGCCAAGATAAATTCAGATTACAGACAAAATGGTGTCTAAAGTTTTCTGTTTCTTCAAAGTTATTTACCCAGTGTTTCCTTTGCTATGGACATTTTCATATCTGTATGATGCTACCAAGTCTAATCGCTTAGTATTTGAGGCATCCTCAGTTCTGACAGCTGCTCTTCTGTGTCTGCATGCAAAACTTTCTGCCTTACATCAATTAAAAGAATAAGAATTTGCATTGTTATATTGGTATACATACATATATACACATTTTTTAGTTAAACTTTTTATTTTGAAATAATTGTTGATTCACATGTATTTGTTAGAATATCCTTTACCCAGGTTCCTCCCAATGGTAATAGCTTACAAAACTATAGTCAATATCACAACCAGGATATTGATACTGATACAATCAAGATACAAAACATTTCCATCATTTCCATGAGCACAAGGATCTCTCAAGTTTTCTTTTATAAACACGCCTTTCTTTCTCCTGATACCACCCCCTCCTTCACTCCTGGCAACCACTAACCTGTAATCCATTTCTATAAATATGTCATTTCAATGGAATCATATAATATGTACCAGTTTGGGATTGGCTTTTTTGACTCAGCATAATTCTCTGGAGATTCATCCAGGTCATTGTGAGTACTAAGAGTTTGTTCTTTTTATTGTTGAGAATTCCATGGTATGGATTATCACTGTTTGACCGTTCACCTGCTGAAGGACATTTGGGATGTTTCCAATTCAGGGCTATTATGTATAGGTTTGCTATAAATGTTCATGTACAAGTATTTTTTGTGAACATACTTTTCATTTCTCTGGGATAAATACCCTGGAATTGGGTTATTTTGTTGTATGGTAGCTGTACATTCAGTTTTTTAAGAAACTGCCAAATTTTTTAAAGAAGAATATGATCCAGTTTTATTTTTTCTTCCAGTTTTATTGAGATATAATTGACATACAGCACATATATGTATATTTTTAATTCGGAGAAAGATCCATGTTTTGTGGCGCCTGAAGCATTTACTATTTGCGGGGCACTTTTAAGAAAAACTAATATAAAATGTACAGATACAAAATTAGGTTAAATGGAGTATTTCTTTAGACTAAGAAAAGAAATCACAATACATTACACATTTTAAGAAGACTGTAAATACTATAAACATTACAAAATTGAGAAATGTGACATTTAATTAAATGCCCAACATATCTCGATTACTTTTTTACTTTTTTAATATTTGAGACAACCTCAGTTCTGACAGCTGCTCTTCTGTGTCTGCATGCAAAACTTTTTTTAATAGATGTTATGTACTGGGATCCAGCTATATGAAAGGTTTTGTATCCAGGTACTTTGTATGTCTAACCCATTTTCAATGTCACAGCAAGCCTATGAGATCAGTGTTATGAATATGATAGTGAGTTTTTAATAGAGAGGACAAAAGAACTTTAGTTTTTCCTCTAGTTGATGGTTGATCAAATTTGTCTTTACTTTTGACAGTTGGGATGCCTAAAAATCCACTTCACACATATCATATAGGCTGTTCGTAATATTGCCGTAGGAATTCTGGTTAATACCATTTCATGTGATTCCCGTTTTAAAAAAAAGAAAAAAAATAAAGTGTATGGTGAATTTAAAAAGGATTTAGAAGGATTTTCCCTAGACTTAGCTTCTGGCTCTTTATGTTTCAAACCTTGTTTCTCCCACACTACCCACATACTTCCAGTGCCAGCCATGTGTTCATATCACATTATAACCTCTAGCCCTGTAACCTCCATGACAGGATGCCAGGTGAATCGGTGCAGGGGGCCATAGGAATATTCCTGGAATCTGTTGCTAAATAAAGATGGCCAGCAATAACTTAACTAAATGTGACTGTAACCCATGTAATTATGTTTCATTAAGCCTGAAATTAAATGTATCCCCAACTCAACTTTCCCTTAGCCAGATACCCAAAATATCCAGGGTCACTCCAACACCACCTGACATCAGGGAAATGTGATAAAGTGGAGGTTGTAGTGGAAAGACACTTTCCTGGAGCCTTGGAAGAAATCCCTTAGAGCTTAAATTTCATTAATTTCATGGTAAGTATGCCTCTGTTTTAGTTACTTTTATTTTTACAAAAGTAATCCATGCTCATCCTAACTAATAAAGTCAACCAAAAGTTTATTTAAAACAAACAAACAAACATACAGGAAAGGACAGGAAAAATGAAATAAATCCTCACTCAGAAAAAGGACAAATGGGAGGAGAAATACGGCAGTTACTCATCCACAGCAATTACAGAATTCTGCTGGGATAGATATTATGAAGTGTAAGGAAAGTTCTTTGCTTAAATCTTACTCTTCTTTCCAAGGAACTCCCTTATCCACTGTACTCCAGGGCCCCTAGCTTTGCTATTCTACAAAAAGAGGGTGTTGGGGAATATACCTTCCCCATAGGCTGCTCAGCTCACTTCCTATTGGTGCAAATATGAAATCCAAAGATTACTTTCAACTCAAATAATCAAACGATTTCTTTGAGAACATGATTCACTCAAAAACTTGGTAGACTTTTTATCTGTTTGCTTCCAGTCAGCAACATGTGCCACACCCAAAGTTCTCTACTATACGTAACTCTCAAGCATGATTTATGTCTTTGCTTTTCTTCCCCAGTTTCTCTCTCTCTCTCTCAATTTAATGGCGGCTATCTTCACGCCATTAAACTTGAATGAGAAGACCACACTCTTAATCAGGTCTTTGCAGTCAGTCTGGGTCTAACTGGACCTTTGCTACTCAAAGGTTTTTAATATTTTGTTTCTTATCTCGGTGTCTAGAAGTAGTCAGCTTTCTAATCTTTTATTCCCCAAATTTCTGGACTTCCTCTAACTCTTTTACTCCTGCTTACAAACCAGCCAATTCTTGCTTGAGCTTTTCTCTTTGTTGTAATGCTTTACTAAAGTTAGGAAATAGTAGCTAACACACACTACCTCTCTCTTTCCAGAAACTTCCTCTAGAGCTTTAGGCCTGCTAGGCAAGTAGTGTGCCATCTTCTAAGTTGTCACAAGCAACAGTTGTAGCAAATCTTTTGCCACGACATAACAGACTCTCGAGTATTCTAACCTCTAATATCTGTTTCCACACCATCCCTGACCCAACCTCAAATTCAAAGCAATATGTTTTAGGTTTTTTTCTTTACAGCAGCATTCAACTTCAAGTTTTCATCTTCTGCATTCAAGATAGGCTGACTGCTACTAAAAACAATCCCAAAATTTCAGTTGGCTTAATACAATAAATTTGTTTTTTACTCTTATCACTATCCAGTGCATATCATCAGGGACTCTGCTCCATGGAGTCATTCAAGGCTGCTTCTGTGTTAGTCCACACTTTTCAGCCAGCAGATAGGGGTGGTGGTAGAAGAACAGGGGGAGTCAGTCAGGAAGGTTATGGTTCAGACGTGGAAGTATGAACCTCACTTTCATCCACATTCCATGATCCGGAAGTAGTTGCATCACCACACTGAACTGCAAGGGAGGCTAGGAAATATAGTCTGTGTAACCAGAAGGAAAAAAGAAACATTTTGGTAACAATGACCCAAATAGTTTCTCCCATATTCCTTTTCATAGCATTTATCTGAGTTATAATCTTTCATTTACTTAAATGATTATTCAATTAGTATCTTACCCATTAGGTTGTACACTACAAGAAGAGCTTTTAGAAAATGGGAGAGGTAGTACATCCCAGTGCTTAAGAGTGCAGACTCTGGAGTCACACTGCCTAGATTGAAATCCCAGCTCCACCACTTACTAGCTATGTAACATTGGACAAATTACCAAATCTCTCTGTGCCTCAGTTTTTTCATCTGTAAAATGAGGATAATACTATTTCTACTTCTAGAATGTTGGGGGGCTGCAATGAGATAATACATGAAAAGCCCTTAGAACAGGGCCCCATATGTTGTTAAGTACTCAGTAAGTATTAGCTGCTGATATTATTAAAAGTAGGCTTGCATTGGGTCTGTTTTTACTCACCATTACATACTGAGTGCCTGTTACAGAGTAGCTGTTTGATATTTAGTGAATATCAAACAAACATAGAACTCTGAAAACTAGTCAATCTGAAAACATTATTTCAACAACGAATGCCCAATTGCTTTAAAGCAGCCAGTATTAATTTTTTTGTATTATATTTATCAAATTAGATCTTGTAAACTAATACTACTATAATAAAGTGAAAGATTTAACATAAATCCCTCAAAATGAAAATATAGCTTCACATTACCGTGAAACACACATAAAAATCCAAATATACTAAACAGTTACCAATTACTGGGTGGTTATTTGGAGCTTTCACTCTAACAAAAGATTTATCTTTAGATTATTTTCAATACAGAGCTCTCCTTACCCCTTACTTTGAACCCTTTAAGTGCAATTTAATTCAAGTATAAAAATATGCACCAGTTTTTAGGAGTTCAGTTATTGCAAAGAGCTAAATATAGCTCTCAAATAATAAAAATTAAAAAGTTTCTTCATACACAGAATCTTGACTCCGTGTTTAGCTACCTTCCCCTCTACGTCAAAATAGGATTATTGTGGGAGGGGTTTCAGAATACTTGTGAAGACACACAACACCTGTTGTCAAAGCCTTGACCTAAGATTTGAAGAAAAATAAAAATTCCTATAATGGTTTCTTTGTTTTGCTCTCCTTAGCTAGATGACCTTGAAAGGTAACTAGAAACTCTTTTTGGTTTCTTGACATTCTCTCCCTCAGACATTTTTAAAGTGACATCAAAAGCAATTAAGTTTGGGTTTGTTTTTTTTTTTTAAGTATGCTGGGCTTTCCACTTTTATTTCATTGTCTTAATGTTATTTTTAAAACTAAACCCTATGGTCATGGAATTGTGTAGATTATATAAATCTATAGTCCACATAAGCATAAATATGGTAGAGAAAAAAACTTAAATGTTTTTCTTTGGCCTTCAGAATCAGAAATTAACAATATCTAAGTGGGGGGAAAAGGGTTCTTTTAGTTCTTTGTTTTTATGATATGTTTAACATAAGCAATGTATGGAAGAGTTCCAAGGTCTGTCAGAGGCTAAATGGCAATGTTGTTCTAGCTTCTAACCATAAGGAATGCCTAGGGATAACTTTAAACTTATTTCAAAAGAAAAAAAAGTGTGGTAGGATATACCCCAAAGTGTTAAAAAGTAGTTGCCGCTGGAAGTGAAATTGAGTGGGGGAAGGAAAATGTAGGGAGAGTTACAGGGGATTTCACTTTTAAGTATATCATATCGTACTATTAATCATAAAATAATACTTAATAATCAAAAGTATTATTTTAATCATATAATTAACATGTGTTCATTTTAAAAAACATTAGAGAGACAAAAAAATGCATTGCAGTGCATATTAACTCACATACCCACAAACTGTATCTGCAGAGACTGGTTTAAAATATCATGCTTATTAAATAACTTTTACCAATCTTAGTACGATTGTTATCTTCAACCTAAAGTCTTACTGACCTCAGGGGAAAAAAATCAAGCAATTAGCAGTGCTGTAAATTCTTGGCAAGAGTTTATGAGACTGAAATCTACATTCTGGGGTTCAGCAAACACGCCTGACTGAGGGGGATTTGCTGCGTGGATATATGAGTGAGTGAACGAATGCTGACTGAGGTTAATTTGGTCACTCTGATGGTGCCACTCATGACTAGCAGAGAGAAGACCCAGCCTGGGCTGCAGAGCTGGATTTTCCCAGTGCTGACCCAGAATTTATGCCATGAAGTGGGGCTGGTTGAGTTTGTGGAACAAATTTTAAAGTTTCTTTTTATGTGCTAGAGCTTCACCACATTTACAGAATGCTGGGTGAGCCTTAGAAATAATAGCTAATAATTTTCATCTGTCCACCCTAACTATATACTTTTTTCCCTTAAGGAATTCATAGCAGCCTCTCATAAAATTGAAATTCTGCAGGGAAATACTTCAAAATAGCAATGTTATAGTGGAAAGCGGCCAGTCAGGGAAATTCAACTCCCAAAATTAATAACACAGGATGTTCTCCACTTGCAAATAAAATATTTCCAAAAGGTCACTTGCAAGTCAGCTGTTTGAAATTAGGAACAATGCTATAAATGTTGGTTAGATTTCCACTTAACTCCCAAAGCATGTAGCATACTGATCCTAACGTGCCTTCCTTGAAACCACATTGATGACAACCTTACTTAAAGTTTTGAAATAGACAGGTCTGTAGTTGAATATTGTTCATTATAAGCATCTGTGAGTTGATGTTTTAACCTAAATACAACTCATAACACCATTCCAACCTTCAAAGAGCTGACTTATAAATGCCCTAGGAGATAGGTTTTATTATTCCCGTTTTTTGGACCAGGAAAATGAGCCTTAAAAATATACAACTAGAAAGTGGGAAAATGGGGGTTTGAACCTGTATCAATCCGCATCTGAAGGTCAAGAACTTTCCACTGCACCAGTCTGCCTCTCTGTCTCATTAGAATTCTATTGTGGAGATCGTTGAATGTCAGGCTGAGAGGTCTACAATGTAGTTTCAGCAGCAAGGGATAAGATCAAAGTGTTGCTATAGAAAAAATTAACCTGCGGGGGGATAAATTGGAGGAGGCACTGAAAGTGGAGAATGCAATCTGAAGCCTGTAACGAGGGAGGAGGAGCTGCAGAAAGGTCCAAGAAGAAAATAGTGTAAAGGAAAAGAACAAATGAGAACAACAAACAAATCCTTGCAAACCTGGATGACTGATTGCCTCAGAAGCTGAGGGAGAGAAAGGAGTAAAAGAAATCATCTAGATTCAGCTCCCAGTTTTGTTTTGTTTTTTTGCGGTACGCGGGCCTCTCACTGTTGTGGCCTCTCCCGTTGAGGAGCACAGGCCCCGGACGCGCAGGCTCAGCGGCCATGGCTCACGGGCCCAGCCGCTCCGCGGCATGTGGGATCTTCCCGGACCGGGGCACGAACCCGTGTCCGCTGCATCGGCAAGCGGACTCCCAACGGCCGCAGCACCAGGGAAGGCCCGATGGCCATTGTTTGGTTGGCCTGTGTCGGATCCCCTTTCCCTCTGTGGGAAACTGAAGGGAATCAGGAGTCATCTTTGGCAGCTGGGGCCCAGGCACATGACCTGGACCAATTGGAAGCCCCAGCCCAGGTCTTTGAGTCTGGGGGGAATAACACAAAAACTAGCAGTTAGGGACCACGCTGGAAGGTGGCTGAGATATTGAAGACCAGCTTTGATGGTGTGCGGAGAAAGCCAGCTCGAGGGCAGCGTCCTCAACAGATTCCTCCTATGGAGTGAACTTGGCCGTGCTCTCTGTGCCCTAGACTGCCTGGGTCCCTGCCCATTTTCCATGCATGGTCCTCTGGCTTCCCTGTAGACCCAGTGAGCCACCTGATATCTTCCCAGTGAATTCGTTTTCTGCTTGAGTTAGTGAGAGTGGGTTTCTGTTGTTTGCAGTTGAAAACCTTGTGTGGTAAAAAATACTACCTTTAGTTTTAAACAGATTGCACTGGCACCATGAGCAGATGCCCAGATGGAAGCCTCCAGCACACAGTTTGAAATGTGAGATTCAAGTTTGGGAAAGGGCTAGGTCTGGGAATATAGATTTAGGATACTTCTAAATACAGCCAATGATTTAAGCCATGAGAAATTACCAAGGGAAAAGATTTGAGAGAGAGAAAATGGAAGTGAACAATGTGTAGAAATGGAAGGACCACTAAAATTTAAGAGGCAAGAGAACGAGTCAGGGAAAAAGCAGTAACAGCCATAGAAGGCAAATCATGCTAGTGTCATATTACAGAACCCAAAAGAGACAAGAGTTTTAAAAACTGATGGAAATCAGATGCTATTAAATGCTACAGAATCCAAGGAAGATGGGAGCTGAGAAAGGGGCACTCGATGTAGTGATTAGGAGGTCACTGATCTTTAGAGAGCTGTTTTATCATGATAGTGGGAAAAAAATCAGGTTGGGGGGCGGGGTGGAGACTGAGAGGCTGGTGTGAAAGTCAAAGAAGAAAATGTAGGCTAGAGTTTAAAGAATTTTGGCAAGACTTTGTTTTGTTCACTAGACAAGCAACTGGCATATGGCAAGTGCTCAATAAATGTTTGCTTAATGAATGAAGAAGAGCAGAAGCAGAGAATTAACTGGAGCTGAAGCATGATAAAGACACAAATTTTTAGAATTGGGGTACCTGAGTATGCTTGCAAGCCAGGGTTACCAATTCTCTCTCCCGCTTCCTCCTTGGGCTGGAGAACCTGATTTCCTAGACTCTCACTAGTTACCTAGTAGATGCTTTTTCCTCGCCCCATACTACTGTCCTCCTTACTCCACTTTTCAGTTTGTTTGTACTATAAGCTAATGTAACAGCCATTCCCTAAATTACAATTTCTTATCCTTATTAATTTCTTAATTTCCTCAGAAAATTCTTTCCTCTACTAATTTATATCCCATACAGAGCTAAGTCAAATATTCCTTATCCATATTTATTTTGTCCCATATTGTGGATAATCTGATAAAAACCAAGTTTGATTAACTAGAAACTTAATTTCAGCTATACCATTAGGTGATATCTTGATTGCACATTTCTAGAAATTCACTACTCTGTGGTGCTTTGAAACACCAATTTTTAAAAAAAATTAATTTATTTTTGGCTGTGTTGGGTCTTCGTTGCTGCGTGCGGGCTTTTCTCTAGTTGTGGTGAGCGGGGGCTACTCTTCGTTGTGGTGTGCGGGCTTCTCATTGCGGTGGCTTCTCTTGCTGCGGAGCACGGGCTCTAGGCGCGTGGGCTTCAGTAGTTGTGGCTCGCGGGCTCTAGAGCGCAGGCTCAGTAGTTGTGGCGCATGGGCTTAGTTGCTCCGCGGCATGTGGGATCTTCCTGGACCAGGGCTTGAACCCATGTCCCCTGCATTGGCAGGTGGACTCTCAACCACTGCGCCACCAGGGAAGCCCCCAATTTTTAAAAATAAATTTACTTATTTTATTTATTTATTTTTGGCTGCGTTGGGTTTCTCTAGTTGTGGCGAGTGGGAGCTACTCTTCATTGCAGTGCACGGGCTTCTCATTGGAGTGGCTTCTCTTGCTATGGAGCTCAGGTTCTAGGCTTGTAGGCTTCAGTAGTTGTGGCACGCAGGCTCAGTGGTTGTGGCTTGCAGCCTCTAGAGAGCAGACTCAGTAGTTGTGGTGCATGGGCTTAGTTGCTCTGCAGCATGTGGGATCTTCCCGGACCAGGGCTCGAACCCATGTCCCCTGCATTGGCAGGCAGATTCTTAACCACTGCACCACCAGGGAAGCCCTGAAACACCAAATTTTAAATCCAATAGCTAAATGACCAAATACATGATCAAAACCTTGTAAAGAAATCTTATAAAAGCATAAAGTTAAAATGGCCTCTGATTTAAATAACAAAAACCATAAAATGTAAGATTTATTTTATTATCAATCTTTCTCCAAATGTCAGAAGTCTATGAGTAGAACCGGCATTTAAAAGATAAATTGTAACTAGAAAAGTAAGAAGTCATGAGTGGTTCTTAAGCTCAGTGAAACACGTGCAATATAATAATAAGATTAAAGACCTGGAGATTTCCCATCCCTGGTTTATGATTCTTCATGGATGTAATTAAAGCACGTAAAGCTTTTCCAATGAGTTTAAGAAGCAGTTTCCTTTTTGTCTGCAAACTTAAGGGAGGTAGTCTGAGTGCCTCTCATAGGTTCATCAGAGCAGTAAGCTGTATGGGTGTTACTGTATTAATTTGCCTTTAGAAATTATTTTTGGAAAAAGATAGAAAGAAATATAAAATGAATAATTTGCTTTTGATCATGTCATTCCGTTTAGTTTCTTTTGTTAGTGATTTTATGTAAACAATACTTGCAAACAGAATGCATTTGTGGGCACATGAGTATGTGTGTCTCCAGATAGGTGGTCAAGAAATTTTTATATCATTCCTCACCCTCCTCCTAATCTAAAACTTGGTTTTGCCCACACTGAGTGCTTGACTGAGGTGGAAATGGTCTAATGCAGAACATTTCCAGTTGCACAGGCCAGTGGTGCTCATCATCAAAGTCCTTCCAGTCACAATAGGGGTGTTTCATTCTTGGGTCTTGGGAATTTGCACTCAGCTGAATGGTCATTTCCAGATAAGGCCTCCCTGGCCACTTTCCTTCCATTGAAACCGTGACAGCTGAAGTTTTGGGAAGATCTATTAATCTGTTAGTCTACGAACTAAAATGGGTATGAGATTACCTCAGACCTGAAACCTTCTTTCCAAAATGGTGGCATTTTGGCACCAGCCTGTGCAGTGAGATATGACCCAGGTACCATGGTGTGAGATGGACCATTCTCATCCAAGAGTGAGAAGCCATTTCTGTGGAAGAGCCTCAGGGGCCTCCCAGGGACAAGGTGAGAGAAAGGCATCTTCTCATCAGTGCCAGTCTCAGTCATCCAGGATTCTGCACAAAACCAGGCTCACCAAGTGGCCCGTTGGCAGGTCAAGAAATGTAGGAATGGCAAAGGGCACGAACAAGCATTTCACTAAGGAAGCAATACAGATCACCAATAATTCTGTTTAAGAAGAAGAATTGAAAAAGCAATAAAATTAAGATGAGATACCATTTGCCAGAAATCAGTTTGGAAATTTTCTCTTTAGAAGAATTCTGTTTAGTGTAGATGAGGAGGCAGGTAAACAGGTAGTCTCACATACTGCTAATAGGTGTGGAAAGTGGTCCATATTTCTGGAGGGTATGTTAGTACTATTTATCAAAAGCCCTAAAATGTGACTGCCTTTAACTCAGCAACTTCACTTTGAGGAATAAGCCCAAAGGAAATAATCAGAGCTACATACAAAGCTTTATCTACCAAGTCTCCTCAAAATATTACTTTTAATGGTGTAAACACAAAAACAACCTACAACAGAGAAAAAGGAGATTGCAGAATAATACTGTATGATCTCAGGATTACAAAAGAGATGACTGTATTCTATAGATCTATGGATAAAAGAGTGGGAAAAAACATGTACCAAAATGTTAATAGTGGCAATCTCTGGGTTCTAGAAATATGGGTGATTTTTATTTTATTCTTTGTACTTCTGTCTATCTCTCCCATGCACATGCATTACTTTGGTAGTCAGCAACAGTATTGTTGAGAACAAATAAAACAAATAAAAGGAAATGTAAAGCACCAGTCCACGTTCTTTCATGATTTAGTTACGATTCAGGAGATGCAACTAAACCTCTTGTTTAGTTTTCACATCTTCTCAGTGGAGGATTTGTGACGTCAAGTGTTGAAAGTGCAGAATGGAGCTCTAGTGAATTCTAGAGAACTACTTCCCATGAATTAATGAAGTCAGAGAAATTGAACGGTTTACAGAGAACAGTTTGCTCCTGTTTGGAAGCAGGCTCAACAACATGGTAGATGTTTCTGAGTGGACTGTGCCCTACATGCTCCTGCACACTTGGGGTGCTGGGGCCTCAGAGCTGCCCGTGGTTATCCTTGGACTGAGGGATGCACTTAAGGGAGAGCCAGGACAGCTAGTGTGAGCACATCACTTGTAATGTTCCTCTCATGGCTATGCCATCAATTCAGCCCTGAAACTCATCATGTTCTAGTGGACAACGTTACATACGTCAGTCTGGTCCTGTAAGTGGTCTTCACGCCCGCATTACACTTTGCCATCAATATTCCCCATAATGATATGTAAAGTCACGATCACTCCAAGTATGTTATGTGAGACCTAGTAGGCATTTACCTAGAGGTAAAATACCTACCTACTCGTGGGGATAAACTTGAGAGAGTCGGAGACAAGGTTTTCCCTCAGTCATGCCACCAGAAGATAGATTATTTTACCTTGCTTTCAAAGTAGAGAGAGAATTAAGAATAAGCTTCCTTTAAGGGAAGCTAGAGAGTTCTCTCTGTAAGGAATATCAGTGTTTCCTCACAGCCAAATCTGCTAAAGAAAGACCATTGTGGAAGTAAAGAAAGGCAATTCTTTTGACAAGGAAATTGAGACATATTTCTCTGTGAAATCTCTTGGTAACAAGCAAATGCCTTCCTGTGTCTGTCACATTTAGCCTCTTTAAATGAGCACAGCTCATCCCCCAAATGTGCAAGTTACCCTGTGAAGATGGGGGCGTAATGGTTATGGAGTCCTTCTGGGTATGATCTTTCCAACGGGCAATTTGTCAATCTATATCAAAAGGCTGAAACCGTTCATACCATTTGGCACAGAAAATAGACTTCTGAGAACTTATCTTGAGAAATAATTTTTTTTAATACACCAAGGAGAATATGTCACTGCAGTGTTATTTACAAGAGTGAAAAAATGAAAAAAAAGTCCAATAATTGGAATTAGCTAAGTAAATCAGAGCATAATCATACCATAGGGTACCAAGAGGTCATTATTCATTATATACTTGTTATATACTTGAATAATATTTAAAGATACTAAGAAAACTCACGATATAACGGGAAAATGTATATGACATAAATCCAATGTTGATATAAATACATGATACACGTATGCACGCACGCACACAACACACATTTATATACATATGGAGAGAGAGAAAGAGATTATCCAGATTTTCCAGCTTTATTGGATTACCTTCCCTTCCTCTTTCCAGGTATTTACATATTCCGCAATCCATGCTGGTTTCCACTGGTCACCTTATACTCAGTAGCTCTGCTCTAGAATTCTTCCCCAGTCACCTCTGGCCATCTTATAACAGCTTTTCCAGCTGGCTGTCACTCTCTAATATCTACCTTACCATGAAATATGAAAACCTTCTTTCTATTTCCCATGACGCCGCTAACATAAGGCTGCAATTTTAACAAACTTCATGAAGTCTGAAGGATCACGGAAGGGAATTACAGTGCAGAAAATGTAAAAGTGGATATTGGATATCACTGCTCCTAAAGTTCCCCTGTAAGGCTCTTTCTAGGGGCTCCCTCCTGGCAGTCCCCTTCCTTAGCTCTCAGCCACCACTGTGGTGTGGGAGCTTGCCGCACCTCCTGGATGGGAGTCTCCTGTAGTCCTCTTGACCCAAGTCCTGAGACCCCAACTGCTTAATTCAGACCATCAACAGAGGAAATGAGACATTACAATAATCTGGACAGAGGTACACCTGCCCCCAATAAAAATGGCTCTTTGTGTTATTAAACAAAAACCTCAGTATCTCCATCTAAAACGTCTGCATTTGGATTACTCCACCAGTCCAGGGCATCCCCAATAACAACTGATTGTCGTTTCTTTGGATCCTTAAGAACATAAAAAGAGTTGCCACTAAAGACATAGTCCACCTTCCATCTTTAGAACATTCAAGAAAGAACTCTTTAAAATTGCAATGCAGAGACAAGAATGAAACAGATGTCCACAGGGGAGCAGAGATGAGAGCCTGGCAGTGGGAGAGGGGGAGCTTGGAGGAGGGCAGAAGAGAATTGTATGGTTTTCTCTTCCTGGCTTTCCACTTTGGGATACAACTTTTTTCTTGTTTTGCTTTGTTCTGCTTTCGTATATATATAATTTTTGTAATAACAGCTTGAGATATAATTTACATGCGATAAAATTCAACCTTTTAAAGCATACAATTGAGTTGTTTTCAGTATAATCAGAATAGTGCAACAACCATCACTATCTAATTCCAGACCATTTAAATCTCCCTCAGAAGAAACTCTGGGCCCATTAGCCGTCACTCTCCATTCCCAACTCTACCCAGGCCCTAGCAACCAACTGGGATCATACTATAAGTGACCTTTTGTGTCTAGTTTCTTTTACTTATTCAAGGTTCATTCATGTTGTAGTATGTATCAGCACTTCATTTCTTTTATAACAAAATGATATTCCATTGTAGGAGTATACTAATTTTTTTATCCATTCATCAGTTGATGGACATTGGAGTTGTTTCCACTCTGCCTATTATGAATAATGCTGCTATGAATATTGGTGCACAATTTTTGTGTGCATATATGTTTTCATAGGAGTAGAATCACTGGGTCATATGGCAACATCACTATGATTAACATTTTGAGGAACTGACACTAGTTGTTACGAGTCCTGGCTGCCCTTGCGCTACTTTAGCATCCTTCACATAAACATGTGAATTCCTTTTCCTTTTTCTTCTTTAATCAATATGAGTTAGTTTCAGCAACATTATTTGCAACCTCAAGACCCTTAACAAAGTCACCTACTCCCACTGCTTTTGGCTTAGACTTTCCTGATTTCTCAGTCCCCTTTATTTTGGCTCTATTTTTGCCTGCCTGTTTGATAAAGCTTTACTTTGGCTTTTTTGGCTACAAGTATCAGGCACTCATTCCAGCTAGCTCAAGTATAAGAACTTTAAGAAAAATACATGATAAGATAATGGAAGCTTTCAGAAACCCAAGAACAGAAACCACAATGGGCTGGCCTCAGAGAAACTAGTGCTAAAAGCTAGTTCTCAATTTGAGGTGGCTGGAAAGATTTCACTAATAGAAATTCATAGGTGTTTGTGGGATTTCATCATTATAACTATAGTTCAGCCTTCCACCTATCTGCCCTGCTAATAACTGGTACTTTCTCTCTTTGCTTTCATGTCACCTCTCTGAGAGAGAAAGAGAGAGACTATGATTGGTCCAGCATCTCTTTTCATACCTGGCTACAGGTCATGGGAATCTAGTGAATTTATGGATTGACTGCCCTTGAATCAGGTATCCACCTCTTGTCCAATCAGCCATGAGAACAGACAGCTGGATTACATGGTACAAAATATGGCTGTTGGAGCTACTTCTTCAGCAGGGACCAGGGTTTACAGCAGTTTCCGTGAGATGAAACTGGAGCGGGAGGGTATGGTGATTAATTTTGTGTGTGTGTGGTTGATATTTTTAATGAAAAATGGATCACTTCTTTTTCAATCAATTTCTGTCTTTGGCTTAGCAATCCTGCCAGGATCTAGTTTCCTGTGTTCAATCTCCAGCATTATGCACTGTAATTAAGTAAGACAAGCTCACGGTCCCATCCAAACGCAATGCCTTCTTGCTCAACTACCTCCCTGTGAGAAGAGTTGGATTAGACATACAGGCATACCTCAGAAATATTGTGGGTTTGGTTCCAGACCACAGCAATAAAGTGAAGATTGCAGTAAAGCAAGTCACATGAATTTTTTGGTTTCCCAGTGCATGCAAAAGTTATGTTTATATTATACTGTAGTCCATTAAGTGTGCAATAACATTACATCTAAAAAAACAAAGTACATACCTTAATTTAAATATACTTTATTGCTAAAAAAAAACGCTAACCATCATCTGAGCCTTCAGTGAGTAGTAGTAGTAACATGAAATATCATTGATCATGTCACCATAACAAGTACAATAATAAAGAAAAAGTGTGAAATATTGCTAGAATTACCAAAATGTGACATAGAGATATGAAATGAGAAATGCTGTTGGAAAAATGGCGCTGATAGACTTCCTTGATGCAGGGTTGCCATAAACCTTCAATTTGTATAAAGCACAGTATCTGCAAAGCACAAAAAAGTGAAGCACAGTAAAGTGAGGTGTGTCTGTATGTGTAGAGGCAATTCATCCCTTTGGATGATGCAGAGACTAAAGGAGTAGAAAGAAGGCCCTAGGAAGACCGGAAGACCCTATTTCCTGTTCCCATCAGAGATCTCCCACCTCATTCTCTCCCTATCTCCCACTCTATTTCCTAAAACATAAAGCACTAGAGCCATAGCAAAGGCTCAAAAAGTATAGCAAGTTGTCTCTGGTTGCCAGGTTTATTTTCAACATGTCACAGCTGGAACAAGACAGGAAGCTCCTTGAGCCAAAATTTAAGCTTCAGGATGGGGTAGAAAACTGGCCTTAAGTACTTTCTTTCTAAAAGACAGAACCCAGAAATAGAAGTTTATTTATAAAAGGAAAAAACACAGGTTTTAGTATGTTAGAATAAGCAATAACTTTTGAAATGAAAAATTAAACTCTAATCATTAATAAGAACTTTACAGGATATTAAATTATGTATGCATACATATTTTTTCCGTTAACAAAGCAAAAAAAATTAAAACCCTTCAGTTTGATAAGGTCTTCCATGTGGAAAGATATTCTGATTTCTAAAGAGGGTAAATCCATAGTCTGCCCTAATTTTATTTTTTGTTCCTCTGGGTTTTTTTAAAATAAATATTCTTCCCTGTGGCTAATGTCAAGTGTGGATTTGCCAGATTGTCTGGACATACTCCAAAAGAAATATCTCACCCATATCTTTAAAGAAAAAGGCATTTAGTGTACACATGTCTAAAAGCTAAAGTAGCTTGAGGGTAGGAATGGGGGCAGTGATGAAGGCAGGGTTTCATATTTAACTAGCAAACTTTGACCAGACTTTCTGAACCTTAGTATTTTAGGAATTTGAGTTGGCCGAGTCAGTTAAAGACTCATACACCACAAGAATCGGAAAAAGGAAAGATTATTTGCATGAGTTTTGCACTACCTAATTGGATACACACTGTTCCATAACCGGGTACAACACAAACATGTTTGTTTATTTTAAGGCTGTCTGCTGACCTGCATTGTGAGTTTGCTCAGCGGGCCAGCATGGCACAGAGAGGCAGAGTTGAGAGCCCAGACCTGGGGCCTCTGAAGACAATGCTGGTATCATCACTTGAAGGGCTTTCTTGACTTTGGCTGGCTATTGGCAGAACAGTCCTTAGAAAAGCTGGCTCTTGGTAGTTTAAGGAGTCAGGTTGATTCAGCAGTTACGTTCTCTTTTAAATTACCTGTATATTCCTAAGTATATTCCAAAAAGGCTGAATTCCCATCCACAGTAGGGGTGTGAAATGTGACAAGATGAGACTCAGGGTCTTATTGAAGTGATGCCACAGATTTTAGATCAAAGAGAGGTACACAATGTGGACAGGGAGGTCAAGAAAATGGACTTGGGAGCCAGACTGCCTGGGTTCGAATCCCAGCACTCCTTTTCCCAGGCATGTGATCTCAGGTAAGTTACTTAACCTCTCTGTGCCTCAGTTTCCCAATCTGTAATATGGGGATTAAATAGCTCCTACTTCAAAAGCATCATTATGAGTATTAATGAGTTAACATTTTAAAGGTGATTAGGACATGTGTGTGACAGGTAGTAAACGATATATATGTTTGTTAAATAGATAAAGTGAAATGTACTTATGGCAGGTGAAGCTTATGCTGATTGACTCCAGAACTCTGTATCCTCAGATGAGAAAGGGCTGAATGCTAGAAACAACCCAAATGGGGGCACATCTAAATAAATTGCAGTGTGGTTATACTATGAAACACCGTACTAGCCACTTTTAAAATGAGGTATGTCTATACATACTGCTGTGGAATAATCCCTAAGATATATTGTTAAGGGAGAGAGCAAGTCCCAGTACAACATATGTAGGAATAATTGTGAAAACTAGCACTTACTGAGTATCTTCTATGCATTAGAGCTTTACATATATTAACTCATCTAATCTCCACACAAGGAAGGTACTAATTTTTTCCCCATTGTGAAAATCATGAGAAAACTGAGTCTCAGGCAGGCCAGAGTTGAACCTAGCATGCTTAGGTTATTCTTCCAAACTTGTTAGTCAGATAAGTCACTTTGGACCCAGGGAGTAGAGGAATTAAAGGGACAGAAAGGGGCCTGGAATTATTTTAACTGAATACCTTTCATCTGGAAGGTACATTCTCTTAACAAAGACTATATGGACTTCCCTGGTGGCTCAGTGGTTAAAAATCCGCCTGCCAATTCAGGGGACTCAGGTTCGAGCCCTGGTCCGGGAAGATCCCACATGCCGCGGAGCAACCAAGCCCGTGCACCACAACTACTGAGCCTGTGCTCTAGAGCCCGCGAGCCAGAACTACTGAGCCCGCGCACACCTAGAGCCCGTGCTCCGCGACAAGGGAAGCCGCCGCAAGGAGAAGCCTGCGCACCGCAACGGGGAGTAGCCCCTGCTCGCCGCAACTAGAGAAAGCCCACGTGCAGCAACGAAGACCCAACGCAGCCAAAAATAAATTAATTTTTTAAAAAGTAGGGAGTATACCTGTAGCGCACAGGTGGAAAGATCTCTGAGATAGCATTTTAGGTGAAAAAAGCAAAATGTAGAATGGTAAGTATAGGAAGATTGTTGTGTGTTTTTAATTAATTAATTTATTTATTTATTTTTGGCTGCGTTGGGTCTTCGTTGCTGCACGTGGGCTTTCTCTAGTTGCGGCGAGCAGGGGCTACTCCTCGTTGCGGTGCGCAGGCTTCTCCTTGCGGCGGCTTCCCTTGTCGCGGAGCACGGGCTCTAGGTGTGCGCGGGCTCAGTAGTTCTGGCTCGCGGGCTCTAGAGCACAGGCTCAGTAGTTGTGGTGCACGGGCTTGGTTGCTCCGCGGCATGTGGGATCTTCCCGGACCAGGGCTCGAACCCTTGTCCCCTGCAATGGCAGGTGGATTATTAACCACTGCGCCACCAGGGAAGCCCTTATTTTTCTTTTATACCCTTTTTATTGCTTTAATTTTCTTCCCGTGTGTATATTACTTTCATTGTTTAAAATGCTGTTAGGGTTATCAGGACTGTGGGATTAATGATCGTTATTGTTTTCATCTTTATTCTTCCCTGCAAAAATAAATTATGATACATGTTATTTAAAAAAATAAAAACAAGGCAGCATAAAAAAATAAAAAGTGCCTCCTAGCCTTAGGAGTCCAAATGAGCTATAATCATAGAGACGCCAGGCTAGTCAAAATTGGAAGAAAGAGCTATAATCACAGGAAGAGGACTCTCTCCGCAACTTGAGGTATCCCAGAAAAAGCAGCAGTAATGACAGCAGGCCTGACTTCAAGAAAAGCAGAGACAAGAGTCGCCGTGGCAGGTCCTGCAGTGGCTGGTGTGGGCAATAACAAGAAATGACATCAGAAAACAAGAACTGCCATGCAGGACCCAAGAAACCCAAGAAAGAGAGAAACTGAAGGGCCTGAGGTGTGAAATCAACGAGAGGGAATTTAGGAGTAAATGCTAAAGTGATTATGACTCATGGTCTGATGGTCTTCAAGACTTGAGTGGCCTTGGGGAAACTGGATCAGAGTCGTGTAACCAAGGCGCTGTGCTGGAGAAACATGATGGATGGATGATTGAGTTTCTTCCTGCAGCCCCAGGTGATCAAAATGAGGTCAGTGTGCCAGACCCTGCAGCGAGGCAAGATAGGGGCCTCAAACAAGCATTTCATCTCGCTTCCTTTTGCCTGCCAAAACCCTGGCAGAGAAGAGCACTATTACAGGAAAGCATGCATGTGGCCTAATTATTTGTCATACTCTGTCACTAGACCAGACCCTGGAAGAGAATTCCAAAAAATTCATTTCACGGGTACAAAATACTGTAATTTGTGTTGCAATCCTGCCCAAATCACTGAACAGATACTTTAAGACCCAAATTCCTTAAAACCAGCTTTGATTTACCACACGCTACACTTTCCAACTGGAGTTTGGAGTGGAGCTGCCCACGTGAAGCCATTTCTCACTGATCTCTGGCAATTAAGTGCTCAAGAAGAAAGAGATTTCTTAAACTTCCTTTGGGTCTCACAAAACGAAAGCAGCCGTTACGTAATAAAGCCTGTAAAAAGCTCCTTGGGTTAAGAAGTCCCCGATGCTTTCCCTGCCTTCGGTCATTTTCTTTGTTTAAAGTATTCAGAAACAGTGAAAATTCACGAAGAAAAAACATCTTCGGCAGGAAAAGAAGTGTGAGAGTTAGTCAGCAGCTCGACTCACTCATAGGTCCGTGAGGTTGTAACTTAATCTTGACAACATAGCCTTTCCTGGAAGAGCTTTGAGCAGCGATTTATCATTTTATAATTTGTGGTTTCAATGTGAGCCATAAACCAAGCAGCTGTATTGGTTTCAGGCACTTTTGAATCTTTTTAAAACCCCAGGAGGCCAGAAGACAGATTCAAACTCCAGGCCCCAAACTCTTGGGGCTTAAGGGAGAGCACAAAGGACAAGGTTTCTGCGTGCACGCTTGTCTTCGCAAGTGTATGGAACGCGTTCCTTTGTTTGTTTTAGGCTTGGGGCGGGGTGGGGGTGGGGGAAGCATACTTTGATAGCTGGAGCCCTGAGCGGGCCCCCTCATATCTCAGTGAGGCAGCTTTTCTTCTATTGCAGGATCCCATGGGAAATGAGAAGCTGGAAGCTGACAGGGGGGAAATGGGTGGAGAAAGGGGAAGCAAGGGGGAAGGGAGGCGTGCCGGCCATAACTCTGCTGACTTCACAGTTTTCCACCAGGGCCTGCCCTGCCTACCTCGGTTGACATCAAAGCTCGCAGAGCGCATCTGCGCGCGTGCTCAGTCAGCCCTGCGGCCGCCGGTGGGAGAAAAAATTGGCTATTAGCCCGAGAACAACATCGAGAACATTTCTGAAATTAACTTTGCCTTGAACAAAAGGCAGCTCTGGGTCACACCGTGCTGGGGGGGTTCCGGGATCCACCAGGGCTAAAGGCAGCTTTTACAGGGATGTGCCCAGAAACTCGGGCAGCTTCCCAAGGTGTCTCACTGGTTCTGCAGCAGTGTTGGCTGTCTGTGGGCCGACGGGTGTGGCTTTTGCAATCATGTTGGGGCGCCTGGATTTGGGAAGACTTGTCTCCTCTCCTCCCGAGCAATGCAGGGCATCAGATGTTTGCTGGCAGCTCCCACTGTCTGTCACCATTCTCTCTCCTCTCTGCTCCCCATGCTGGGATTGACTTCTTTTGCTTCCCACCTCTTTTTTCTCCGGAGTCCTCCCACCTCTCCCCGGAGAGGAAGCAGAGGAAATAAGAGGACCATCCTGTCGGCTGTCACTCATGACCTTCAAATCTGCTTATTATTCTAAGCCCAGGGCGGAAAGAGGCAGCACCTTCGTGGAGCAAAAACAGTCGCTACAGATGCCACATGTTAAAACCAAGTTGCCTTATGGTTTTCTCAGGGTATATGCCCAGTAGTGGGATTGCTGGGTCCTATGGTAGTTCTATTTGTAGTTTTTTAAGGAACCTCCATACTGTTCTCCATAGTGGCTGTATCAATTCACATTCCCACCAGCAGTGCAAGAGTGTTCCCTTTTCTCCACACCCTCTCCAGCATTTACTGTTTGTAGATTTTTTGATGATGGACATTCTGACCGGTGTGAGATGATATCTCATTGTAGTTTTGATTTGCATTTCTGTAATGATTAATGATATTGAGCATTCTTTCATGTGTTTGTTGGCAATCTGTATATCTTCTTTGGATGGACCTAGAGTCTGTCATAAAGAGTGAAGTAAGTCAGAGAGAGAGACAAATACTGTATGCTAACACATATATATGGAATCTAAGAGAAAAAAAAATGTCAGGAAGAACTTAGGGGTAAGACGGGAATAAAGATACAGACCTACTAGAGAATGGACTTGAGGATATGGGGAGGGGGAAGGGTAAGCTGTGACAAAGTGAGAGAATGGCATGGACATATATACACTACCAAACGTAGAATAGATAGCTAGTGGGAAGCAGCCGCATAGCACAGGGAGATCAGCTCGGTGCTTTGTGACCACCTAGACGGGTGGGATAGGGAGGGTGGGAGGGAGGGAGACGCAAGAGGGAAGAGATATGGGGATATATGTATATGTATAACTGATTCACTGTTATAAAGCAGAAACTAACACACCATTGTAAAGCAATTATACTCCAATAAAGATGTTAAAAAAAAACCAAGTTGCACAGCACAGGTTTAAAATATATATGTATGTGTATGATGTTTCACAGTTCTCTCCTGCACTAGCTCCAGATAGTACTGGAAGTGTGAGCTTTAACCATTTTCTACTGTTCGATGTGAATTTAAAGATAATCATAGGCTAGAAGTAGATGCCTTGGAAATACAGCTCTGGCAGCAACCCCAAGCACTACCAGCAGTTTAGAAGGTTCTGTAACTGATTACAGATCCCAGTTACAGCGTTCTCCCCCTTCTAACTTTCCCACTGCTAGCCCTAGGTCCTGGCTCGAGAAAGTTCTTAGAGGAGGCTGGCCTAGGCTCTTCTGGAACGTGGCCACACCGTGGGCTGTCTGTGCCTGTGGTGTCCAGCTTTGTACTTGGATGGAAGGGCATTTGAAAAAGAACACACGATTCTTGTCCTTAAGAAAATTAACAGAAACATCAAAATTTAGCTAGGAAATTAGTGAGCAAGATAGCCCAAATGCTCTATAACTAGAGAATTTAAAATTGGGAAGTGAAAACTTAGACAAGTTAGTTAAGAGACCTGCTTAAGGTAAATGTTTCTTTGGTTAATCCCACAAACAAGATTTAGAACGAGAGTCAGTTTGTAACAAATGCATCCTTGTGTACTCAAATCTGAATATGAGTGTTACTCAAAACCAGGCTACCATAGATATACTGAGGTTCTTTTATGGTTAAGGTAGCTGATGGGGAAACCTGCCCTAGGTTTTCTAGATTCAAACTAGCTCCACCCACCCTCAACCTTCTTCTGGGGTTTCAACCAAGTACTGTCAACACATTTGAAATTGATTCAAAATGCTTTTTGGAGAGCCATCTCAGTTGAACTTGCAGGAACTCTTGGGGTCCCCTTCCAAGAAGGAATGGACCAGCATTCTGCCTGGGCTAGATCCAAGTTAGGCTCCGCCTGCCTAGGAGTGTGTTGTCTCCCTCTCTGACAGTCTGATGGCTAAAGCTACAGGTTCTTGCTCTTCAATCAGCACCACTGAATGTCTGCAGTGTTAGCTCTACTCACCAGCCTTAATCTTCAGCTCCCACATAGTTGAGACAGTTCTTTTTTTAAAGAGACATGAAGGATATATGTAGCTTCTTTTTCCTGAAATCTCTTTCTCAAACTTCCATTGTCACTTTTTACTACTATTTACTGAGTATCCTGTATGACCTGCATGCTAGGGAAAACAAGGTGACTTGACCCATGCCCTCATGAGATCTGTAAGTGTCACAGGGAATCACTGTATAACCAAGTTAGAGATGAACAAAACAAAATAAGATGAACAGCCCACAGCCTTCTGTCTCATTAATCCCGCATCCACCCCACCTAACAAAGTAAAGGATCTAATATTCAAGTACTTCAGAGTTCTCTTGGCTCACTTCCCAGCCGTGGTCAAATTCTCTGCATGCTCATTCCTCCTTTTCTGGATTACTTGTGGAATTGCCAGGAGGACAGAGGCTTGAAGAATGCAGGCAGTGAAGAAAAAAAAAAAGAGCATCTGCAGACGATTGACTGAAACCAGCTGTAGCTGGACAGAGTCAGGGTTCTCAGCTGCAAGCAACAGAAACTGATTTAAGCAGAAAAGGAATTTGTTGAAAAGCTACGGAGTAACTCATCATCACTGAGAAGCTTGGAAAACAGGCTCAGAACACACAAGAACTGGGAACTTAAGATCCTATCCAAGGCCACAGGTACAGTCACAGCCTAGAAAAGGTGAGAGGAGGGTACCCCTGCAGCCACTGCCTAGGGCTGCACCTCCGCTTGCACTGCCGCCATCTTCAGCCCTGGACACTAGATACCACCATGGGCACAGGGAGCCTGGATATTTTTTTTGCCCTGCAGCCTCCCCCAGAGAGGATTCTCCAATGTCCCTGCTTTTTGGTGCCAGTAACTTCTGATACGATCTGGAGCAAGTGCAGCTGATTGACCAAGTCTTGGTTGTGTGTCCGTGTCCTAGCTGCAAAGGAGACTAGTCTCTTGTAGAGACTTCTAGAAGAATAGAAAGCTCTTTCTTAGGGCACTGAGATTCACGAAGTGATAAATGTCCCAAACATGGGAAGGGCGTTCAGAGGCTGAGTAGCCAAAAATGATCCTAAGCTCCCTCCCTTCCTAGAATCCCATGTGAAGGGGAGAGCCTGAGTCAACACTGGCCTGCCAGAGGATTAGAAATGAGTTCAGTATACACATTCCAGCACTAAGGCCAGTACCCACTGACCTAGAAGCAAGCCCCCTAGGCAAGCAAGGCCAGCACAACCAGATTGAATTTCCCTAAGAGAAGAAGGGAAACACTTCTCCCTGGCTGCCCCCTCCCTCCAGCCTCAGTGAGAAGGGGAGAGGGAGCGGTGGAGAGGCTCCCTGGGAGTGAGAAGAGCAGTCCCTCCCTCCCGCTCTAGCTGCCTCTCCACGCGCACCTAGATCGGCTCCGCCTACTCCAGCCATCCTTTTCTCAGCCACAGGAAGGAAATCCAAGCTGCCGCCATCTGAAAACAAAAGCATGTGTCAAAGATATTTACTTTTGGCCTTGATCTCTCATCTCAGACCTGCTGCTTAGACTGTTGAGAATTTATGGATCCTGACATGTGGTGATTCATCTTGGTTTTGTCACTGCTAGCCGCCAAGCACAAGGGCTGGCGTCCGAGATGGGGGTGGGTGGCTAGGGAGAGGGGACACGTGTGCTCTTCAGCAGCCCCTCAGAGCCCCAGGCCACAGTTTCCTCTTACTGATGTTGCCCAGCCCGGGGTGCGGGGGTTAATCTGTGGCTTATTTTCCGTTTGTTTGTTTTAGCCCACCACGCATTTAGCAAGTTGGTTTAAAAACAAAAAACCCCAAATAAAACCAAAAAAGGAAACTCTTTTTCGAGTCATCTGATTATTTGTTCCCTGCCTTTAGGAGAGAGGCAAACTAACCCCAAAGTGTAGCCCTTATTGAAGGATGATATACGGGGTCAGGCCGTCCCTCAAGCCATTCTCAGGCCCCTGGGGTGGGCCCTTGGTGACACACTGTTTTCCTTTATCGCTTTCCTGGGGATGTGGCTGGGAAGTGCCTCCTGGGTAGGGTGGGTACTTCCAACCATCTGCTTCTAGCCTGGGGAGAGGAAGGTTGGGTGGGCAGTGGAATGTAGCTTTTTCCAGCCATGCTTCCTCTACCTCTCACCACAAACCTAGATTCTTACAGCATCCCCACCTTTTCCTTAAGGCTGTTAGAGCTCCTGAGGGAGCCACGCATGAAGCCTTTATAAAAGCTCTGGGCCGCTGAAAACGTCTGAGTTCCCCCTTATTAATCAGATCATTAGAAAAAAAAATAGCATATATTGGCTTAACTCTTTATAAAAATGCCTTCACTGAGCCAAAGTCCAACACTAGAGTCCCAAATTTCTTACAAAGTAAACATAAGAAATAGAAAAAAAAACAAACCACCCACATTTTTGGTATCTTCTGAAAACTCAGTTAAAGACATTTTCCATTATGTTTCTCAGTGTCCTGCCTTTTAGGATCTATGTGATAAATTTCATTTAGAATTTATCATGAGGAAAAAGATTGTTTCCTCATGAGCTAATATTGCTTCCTTTTCTTCAGACAATAGGAGTGACATAACCGATTGTGTTTCCCTTTTTGCTTTGACTGTCAGGGAACCTGGACTTAAATTTAATACCCATTTACAAAATTATCTATCTCCAGCTCCTGGTCTTTCCCTTCTGTGTGGTCTCTCATCTCCCCTTTCATCTTTACTTGAACTGCCTCACCTATTTGTACATTTAATTTCAGCTACATCACAGTTTTTATTTTTATTTATTTATTTTTTTGCGGTATGTGGGCCTCTCACTGTTGTGGCCTCTCCCGTTGAGGAGCACAGGCTCCGGACGCACAGGCTCAGCGGCCATGGCTCACAGGCCCAGCCGCTCCGCGGCATGTGGGATCTTCCCGGACCAGGGCACGAACCCGTGTCCCCTGCATTGGCAGGCGGGCTCTCAACCACTGCGCCACCAGGGAAGCCCCACAGTTTTTAAAGAACAGGCAAAGTGTAACAAATGGCAAAACTAACCACCAAATCAGTAATGTGACCAAGGTCACCTAGAACTTGATCTCACTTCCCTGATGTCCCCTTGGAGAGACTCACAGGCTAGACACATGCAACCATTAGAAGAATATGTTCAAGTATTAAATGAGAAGAATAAGGGTTTTAGGGATTGAGGAGACAGATCAGTGAAGACTGGGACAGTCAAGGAAGGCTTCTCGAAGGAGGCACTACTTATTGGAAGCTTTGAAGGCTTGGGAGTTAGTTTCAGGGGTTCATTTCATTGGACCAGCTGTATGGTTTGGTTGAATTACAGAAAGCATTGGGGCAAGTACCTGGGAATTTGTCTGATTGGCTCTTTCCTGGGGACAGTTTCTGAACTTCTCTGAGAGGCCAGTGCATTGCTTTCTAGGAGAAACTATGTGCAGGCGATCGGGTGAGTCCTCAGTAAAGGGTGAGACTGGTCTAGCCATATATTGGCATTTTAGATGGGATAATTCTTCATTGGAACTATTCTACATACTGCAGTATCTTTAGCATCCTGGTTCACACCCACTAGATGCTCATAGCAATCCCCAGTCATTGGGACAGCCCCAAATTCCTACACATTTTCCCCAACGCCCCTTGGAGGGCAGTAACCACCCAGGTGAGACCTACCACTCCCTCAAATACCCAAGATTCTCCTCTCTGGTCTGCCATCCACAACTAGGATTTCCAGATTTAGCAAAAAAAAATATAGAACACCCAATTAAATTTGAATTTTAAATAAACAATGAATAATTTTTTAGTGTTAAGTATGTCCCCAATATTGCACTACTCATTATCAAAAAATTCAAATTTAACTAGTGGCCTTTCTTTTATCTGGAAGCCCTACCCACAGCCCATCACCACCACCTACAAACCCGTCTCCCAGAAATTCCCTTGGGCTGGTCACTGTGGTGTGTGCTGAGCCATCCCCTACTTCTTCCCTGCAAGATCTGTCTGTTCTGTATTTCAGTTCCTGGTGTTCCATCTCTGTGGGATAAGTCTCAGTTCGATGGTAAATACTTTTAATCAGATGAACAGATTCTTCCTAATAGGTAGGCTACTTACCCCATCTAGGTAGCACCTTCCATTAACCTGGTTAAAGTACACACCAGTCTCCGGAAGTCTCTCAGATTGAACGGTGGTGGGGAGGACAGACGGAAACAGGAAGCATTCCTAGGGCTAATAGCTTATGCTATGTGACCCTAAATTCCAATGAGTCTCAATTTTGCCTGCACAATAGGGAGCTTTAAACACTGTTGGTGTCTAGTCCTACCCTCAGAGGCTCTGAGTGAATTATTCTGGGATGGAGCCTGGCATTGGGGATTTTTTAAAGCCCTAACCTCCCCCACCCCTACCCAGGGTCTCCCTAATTTACAGCCGAGGTTGAGAATCACTCCTCCACTTCCTGAGAAAAGCGAGAGAAAGGAGAGAGCAAGATAAAGGTCGAGAGGGGAAGAGAGAGAATGAGACCTGATTTCAGGGGCTCTGCCTGGCACTGGTCATCGAGGGGATTTGGAAGAATCAAGAGGCAGACACATTCCACTCGAGCAGGGGGAAAAAATGTTCAAGAAAGTAATATACTTCGAATGCGTTCCATTTAGAGCAAAACAGATGTGAAAA
The DNA here is from genome assembly GCF_005190385.1 of Monodon monoceros. Classification (NCBI taxonomy): domain Eukaryota; kingdom Metazoa; phylum Chordata; class Mammalia; order Artiodactyla; family Monodontidae; genus Monodon; species Monodon monoceros. The sequence goes on from NW_021703775.1 coordinate 54,372,038, forward strand.
AGCACTTCTGAAAAGCCCAGAGAGTGTTTCATTTTGTGCCAAACACTGTCCTTAGAGATGCCCCAGCTTACCAAAAAAAAAAAAAAAGAGTCCCCTAGAGAGAGTCCCATTTTTCTTTATTATCCGGTGAGTCTAACCAACGCCAGGATCAGGTTCAGAAGCCGGGCTGCTCACACGCGTGGCCTTCCTGGTGTTAGCTGAGGAGCAAGCTTCTGATGTCGCCATGGGCTCCTCAGCGAAAGAGCCTCCCCCCTCGGCTCCATGTGGGCTGTGAGCCCAGAGTGTCAGTCCCTGTGCCGTCAGCACACGCCGGCCTCGACAAGTAGGACAGCATCGACATGGCTCCAACCTCCACCAAGAGGTACTTGCCGCTGGCAGGAAGCTGCTTCTGCAGAATTAAAAACCATCAGAGTTGATCAAAGGAAGTGCAGGGTAGGCTGGCGGGCGGGCCAGATCCTAATCTCCACTTGTTGGCCTCACACATCACTGCACATGAGTCACCCCGCTGAGCTCAGCGGACATGCTGTTTGGATTAGGCTTTTACAGGCGAGGCTTGCCAAGCTTGCCTCTGCCGGCTCGCTGCACAGAGCAGCAGAGAGGCGAGGGAGGAAGGTGGGATGTGGGTTAGATGTGGTTGCCCAGGTGCCAGGGGGGAGGCGGTTGGCTCCCCAGCTACACAGGACAGTGGCAGCAGGGGGTGGTTGTGAGGCCCACTGTCCCCCACCCATCTTCTCAGCTCAGCTCCACGAACCCCATTAGGAGCAACGGAGCCCACACCAGGCCTACACAACCTTCCTCTCTTGCCAGCTCTCCAATTAAGATGTACTATTACAGGACTCACATCTTGCCTTCACTCAACCATTTGCCTCTCAACGAGCAGAAATTCCTTTTCTCAAAAGCAGGCAACACTTCATCACTCAGGCATCCTGCTCAAATGCAGTGGAGTCCAGCAAAAAAGGGAGGGAGGTCAGAAAATAAAAATTCCTAAATTAAGAGCCAATCCATAAAAGCAGGGCTTCCCCTAGTGCCTAGCTGGTGTGACATCACCATGAGTTACTCAATGAAAATGGTGTCAGAGTAGCGGCTCAATTACACGTGGAAGATTTCCTCAAGAAACAGAAGTCTGCAGAAAATGAATAAGGGTAGAAGATATTCTGCACTTAGGTCTTTGGGGGGCTGCCTCCAGAGGGGCTGATTTCCCTGGGCAGAGAGCTAAATGGGATTCTCTTCCAAACAGTGCCTAGCAGAGTCTTGGTACTAAGGAGTGGCAGCAGAGGTAACCCAGTGGTTTGTTTTGCAATGGTAGGAACAAGATCAAAATCCTTTGTCTCCAATTCTGCCAAGTTTTGCTTCTGTGCATGGTAACTTGGGAAGAAGCAGCCCCCATTATTTTGTAAGCCAAGGATTCTTGGCTTGTAGTCTCTGCTGGGATTCTCTTTAGAGTATTTTAGACTCTCATTTATTAAAAGCTTCTAAATGGAGGTGGCAGTTCTTGACACTTTCAAAATAAATGTTGCCACCGGTCCTTACACCACTCTTGACTCTAAACCACAAATTTCCAAACTTACCATTGTTCAATTAGCTGTAATTTAAAAAGTATTTCTTATTCCTGGCTTCAGGTTTCTTTTCACCTATCTATAATTCTCAGGGTGCTCAAATTTGCTCACGAAACCTGTCCTTTCCTTCCTTTCCTCCTTTATTATTTTCACTTAAAAATGCAAATGGAGATAGAAGGTACTACCCTGGGTAGGATTCCAGTCACTAAAGCACAGCACAGCAGTGACTGTTAGGTGAACCTGTTTGAACTCCAGCTCGGCCACCAATTCCCAATGTGACCTTGGAGCAATTTTCTTAACCCCTCACAGTCTCAAATTCCTCAGCTGTAAAATGTGGATAAAAATCACCCTGAACTGGGGCTTCCCTGGTGGCGCAGTGGTTGAGAGTCCGCCTGCCGATGCAGAGGACACGGGTTCGTGCCCCGGTCCGGGAAGATCCCACATGCCGCGGAGCAGCTGGGCCTGTGAGCCATGGCCGCTGAGACTGCGCGTCCAGAGCCTGTGCTCCACAACGGGAGAGGCCACAGCAGTGAGAGGCCCAAGTACCGCAAAAGAAAAAAAAAAAAAAAAATCACCCTAAACTCATTGATGAGGACTAAATGAGCTAAGGCAAGAAAAACATTCAGTAAAGTCCCTGGCACCCAGTAAACACATAATCAATGCATTATTATTTCTATTACAGTAATTACTCTGCAACGAGCATTACACAGCTAATGGTGGTAAGCTTAATTGGATTTTACCAATAACATTTCTTCCTTCTGAAATTCCTCAGTGCCCAGAGAGCTGAAATTTGCTTTAATCAAAAGTATTTGCTTGATGGTGCCTGTGCATCCTTCGTTAGGAAAAGGCCATAGGAGAGGAGAAGGAAGAGAGGATTGTGTATCGGTTATGAAAAGAAGGTATTTTCCCTTGGGGGTTCTTTCTATAACTAGAAGGAAAGTCTCAACTCTTGAGGGCTTGCTATGGATGGGGGACAGAGGGTGCACATTCACATCCTAATGGAATCTGTGAGTGGAGGAAATCATAGGTAGGAATGTGATGTGGCTCAATATATCAAAAAGGCACATCTACCGAGTTTCTGTGTAGCAGGGGATGACATAAGGAGTAGAGGTCTTTCTGTTTAGAAAGGCACCGTGATGGGCAGCATTTCTAGTGCACGGGTAGGCCCTGGGCATAGTCTACAGGTGGGAGCTGAGAAAAGGGGAATTGGAGATGCTTTGCATAACAAAAATAAGGCATGCCCCCATTTAGATTTAGTTGGGGAGAATATGTTGGAAGATTGGAATATGTGTTGGAAGATTCTCCCCTCCCTTCCTTAATATGGATTTGGACTGAGACTAATGGTTTGTCTTTGGTGGGGCGGGGGGAGGTGTGTGTGTGAGAGAGAGAGATATCTGAGAGTTACAAGCAATCAGAAGACCACAGGAAGAATGAGGAGGGGTATCTTGACTACATGCTGGCAGAGGGACCCTGAAGAGAACAAGAACTGGAGAAATGAAGCCTCCCTTGGATTGTTCTGGGCATCATCTAACTACATGGCATTATTTCTAACTGAGTAACTCAGACTTTGAGAAATGCATGGCTGTGGATTATCTTTACCTTACAGATGATCCTATTTGTGGTAAGAGGTAAGGTTGGGTTGGATCTTGTTGAGTGGGGATTTCATGGGCCGGGTTGGGGGGTTGCATTAAAATGTAAACATTGTGATAGCTTGTATTCTTTGTCTTTTGTGTGCTTTAATCCCAGCACCTAGAACAGTGCCTGGGACATCGTTGGTATTTAGTAAACATTTATTGAATGAATGAATTTTGCCATGGAGAAAAGTAGGCTCACAGAGGAAAAGAAGAAACAGAGGTTGGGCCTTGGGGCTGGTCATTAAGGATAGGAAATGGGCCATGCCTATGAAGACACCCTGCTAAGGTTTTTTCCTTCTTCCCTTGGCCTCTGGGAACAATCATGTTTAATATTCAGATTTTTTTCCCCTTCTACATATCCCCAAATTTTCAATGAAGTGGCTTACACATACATGTTAGAGGTGTAGAATTAAGTGACAACACAACAAAGGCAAATGTGGCTTCCCCGCATTGTCCCTTGTATTAGTTTCCCATGGCTGGTATAACAAACTGTCACCAATGCCACAAATTTATTATCTTACTGGTCTGCAGGTTAGAAGACCTAAAATCAAGGCATCTGCAGGGTTGCATTCCTTCTGAAGGCACCAGGCAAGAATCCGTTTTCTTGCCCTTTTCAACTTCTAAGCACAGCCTGCATTCCTTGGCCTTTTCCTCACATCCCTCTGACCTCTGCTTACATTGTCACATCTCCCTCTCTGACTCTTACTCTCTTTCTCTTATAAGGACCCTTGTGGTTACATCGTGTTCACCCAGATATTCCAGGACAATCTCCCCAACTCAAGGTCCTTAACTTAATCACATCTGCAAAGTCCTTTTGCCATGTAAGGTAACATATTCACAGATTCCAGAATGTGGACATTCTTGGGGGCCATTGTCCTGCCTACCACATCCCCGAGGCACCATCGGTGTCATGTCCAGGGAAGATGGCAGCCCTGGAACACAGGCCAAGACCCACACTCCAGCGAGCAGAGACCCTAGCTGAGTGTGGAGTTTAAGGGCAGGTGAAAGCAGAGGCATAGGCAGCAGCCTGGACTGGCTTTGGAGATGAGAGACCCATCCCTTTCTGCAAATATACTGGAGCAAAGTGATTCTTAGTGACAGAGACAGAAAGATAGAATCTGCTTTTATGGATAGAGGGGCTGTCTAGGCAGCAGACACTGAGGTTACAGCCCTTTTCCAGTTTGGGGGTTAAGAATTTGAAACAATTTGTAAAGTGCAGTGTCTGGTTTATGGCAGGTGCACAATTCAATAAGAGCCATCTATTATTAAAACCAGAAGGAAAGGGGGCAGGGGGGCTCCAGAGCCCCAGCTGCCGGAGGAAGCAGGTCATACACAGCTCTACATCCCCAACCCCGGGAAAACAGGAAGAAGACCTGTCATGAGGGAATAAGGTATGAGGCAGGTGTGCAGAGGTAGAGTTTCAAATGCCCTTTATCTTAATTTCTTCCCATACAAGCTAGGAGGAAGCATCTGGCCGGTTCTCTAATGAAACTTGGAACTCACTGCTGAAGGCAAGAAGAAAATGTTTTTGTGGTTTTTCTGTGGGGGAAGAAAGCAATAAATTTTTCTGTTGTTGAAGGAACACCTTTCAGTGGTGTAGCTCTGAGAGGGATGTATTATTATTAAAGCATACGTGCCTGAAAGTTTATCACTCAGGCCATTGGGAAGCTTCACGTAGACCCTGAAGGGTAAGAACAAAGGATGAGCTGGTGGTCCCAAGCTCAAAGGTAGTCACAGTAGATACAGATTTAAGAAATTGACATTCCTACTAGAACAGCTAGGTTTTTGCGGTGAGTGTTGGCTCTGGAAAGCTCATCTGTATCTCCCCATGGATTTCTTACAGAGCCTCTGCTCAGCAAGGAGCATCTGTTTTCAGTTGGCCTGCTCTTATCAGTCGGAAGTGGTAGGAGAAGAGGACAAGGTTTTGCTCTTTTTTTTTCCACTTAAAAATTAAAAAAAAATTTAATGTTTATTTATTTATTTTCTTATTAGTCATCCATTTTACACACATCAGTGTACACACGTCAATCCCAATCTCCCAATTCATCCCAACACACACCCCCACCCCCAGCAATCTGTATATCTTCTTTGGAGAAATGTCTATTTAGGTCTTCTGCCCATTTTTGGATTGGGTTGTTTGTTTTTTTAATATTGAGCTGCATGAGCTGTTTGTTATATTTTGGAGATTAATCCTTTGTCCAATGATTCCTTTGCAAATATTTTCTCCCATTCTGAGGGTTGTCTTTTTGTCTTGTTTATGGTTTCCTTTGCTGTGCAAAAGCTTTTAAGTTTCATTAGGTCCCATCTGTTTATTTTTGTTTTTATTTCCATTACTCTAGGAAGTGGATCAAAAAATATCTTGCTGTGGTTTATGTCAAAGAGTGTTCTTTCCATGTTTTCCTCTAAGAGTTTTATAGTGCCTGGTCTTACATTTAGGCCTCTAATCCATTTTGAGTTTATTTTTGTGTATGGTGTTAGGGAGTGTTCTAATTTCATTCTTTTACATGTAGTTGTCCAGTTTTCCCAGCACCACTTATTGAAGAGACTATCTTTCCTCCATTGTATAGCCTCACCTCCTTTGTCATAGATTAGTTGACCATAGGTGCGTGGGTTTATCTCTGGGCTTTCTATCCTGTTCCATTGATCTATATTTCTGTTTTTGTGCCAGTACCATATTGTCTTGATTACTGTAGCTTTGTAGTATAGTCTGAAGTCAGGGTGTCTCATTCCTCCAACTCCGTTTTTTACCCTCAAGACTGCTTTGGCTATTCGGGGTCTTTTGTGTCTCCATACAAATTTTAAGATTTTTTGTTCTAGTTCCGTAAAAAATGCCATTGGTAATTTGATAGGGATTGCATTGAATCTATAGATTGCTTTGGGTAGTATAGTCATTTTCACAATATTGATTCTTCCAGTCCAAGAACATGGTATATCTCTCCATCTATTGGTATCATCTTTAATTTCTTTCATCAGTGTCATATAGTTTTCTGCATTACAGGTCTTTTGTCTCCCTAGGTAAGTTTATTCCTAGGTATTTTATTCTTTTTGTTGCAATGGTAAATGGGAGTGTTTCCTTCTCTTTCAGACTTTTCATCATTAGTGTATAGGAATGCAAGAGATTTCTGTGCATTAATGTTGTATCCTGCAACTTTACCAAACTCATTGATTAGCTCTAGTAGTTTTCTGGTGGCATCTTTAGGATTCTCTATGTATAGAATCATGTCATCTGCAAACAGTGACAGTTTTACTTCTTCTTTTCCAATTTGTATTCTTTTTATTTCTTTTTCTTCTCTGATTGCTGTGGCTAGGACTTCCAAAACTATGTTGAGTAACAGTGGTGAGAGTGGACATCCTTGTCTTGTTCCTGATCTTAGAGGAAATGCTTTCAGTTTTTCACCATTGAGAATGATGTTTGCTGTGGGTTTGTTGTATATGGCCTTTATTATGTTGAGGTAGGTTCCCTCTATGCCCACTTTCTGGAGACTTTTTATCATAAATTGGTGTTTAATTTTGTCAAAAGCTTTCTCTGCATCTATTGAGATGATCCAATGGTTTTTCTTCTTCATTTTGTTAATATGGTGTATTGCATTGATTGATTGCATATACTGAAGAATCCTTGCATCTCTGGGATAAATCCCACTTGATCATGGTGTATGATCCTTTTAATGTGTTGTTGGATTCTGTTTGCTAGTATTTTGTTGAGGATTTTTGCATCTGTATCATCAGTGATATTTGTCTGTAATTTTCTTTTTTTGTAGTATCTTTGTGTGGTTTTGGTATCAGGGTGATGGTGGCCTCATAGAATGAGTTTGGGAGTTCTCCTTCCTCTGCAATTTTTGGGAACAGTTTGAGAAGGATGGGTGTTAGCTCTTCTCTAAGTATTTCATAGAATTCACCTGTGAAGCCATCTGGTCCTGGACTTCTGTTTGCTGGAAGATTTTTGTTTTTTGGTTTTTTTTTTGCGGTACGCGGGCCTCTCACTGTTGTGGCCTCTCCCGTTGCAGAGCACAGGCTCCGGACGCTCAGGCTCAGCGGCCATGGCTCACGGGCCCAGCCGCTCCGCGGCATGTGGGATCTTCCTGGACCGGGGCACGAACCCGTGTCCCCTGCATCGGCAGGTGGACTCTCAACCACGGCGCCACCAGGGAAACCCTGTTGGAAGAGTTTTAATCACAGTTTTAATTTCATTACTTGTGATTGGTCTGTTCATATTTTCTATTTCTTCCTGGTTTAGTCTTGGAAGGTTATACCTTTCTAAGAATTTGTCCATTTCTTCCAGGTTGTCCATTTTATTGGCATAGAGTTGCTTGTAGTAGTATCTTAGGAGGCTTTGTATTTCTGCAGTGTCTGTTGTAACTTCTCCTTTTTCATTTCTAATTTTATTGATTTTAGTCCTCTCCTTCTTTTTCTTGATGAGTCTGGTTAATGATTTATCAATTTTGTTAATATTCTCAAAGAACCAGCTTTTCGTTTTGATCTTTGTTATTGTTTTCTTTGTTTCTATTTCATTTATTTCTGCTCTAATCTTTATGATTTCTTTCCTTCTGCGAACTTTGGGTTTTGCTTGTTCTTCTTTCTCTAGTTCCTTTAGGTGTAACGTTAGATTGTTTATTTGAGATTTTTCTTGTTTCTTGAGGTAGGCTTGTATAGCTATAAACTTCCCTCTTAGAACTGCTTTTGCTGCATCCCATAGGCTTTGGATCGTCATGTTTTCATTGTCATTTGTCTCTAGGTATTTTCTGACTTCCTCTTTGACTTCTTTAGTGATCTCTTGGTTATTTAGTAATGTATTGTTTAGCCTCCATGTGTTTGTGTTTTTTACGTTTTTTTCCCTGTAATTGATTTCTAATCTCATAGCATTGTGGTCAGAAAGGATGCTTGATATGATTTCAGTTTTCTTAAGTTTACTGAGGCTTGATTTGTGACCCAAGATGTGATCTATCCTGGAGAATGTTCTGTGCGCACTTGAGAAGAAAGTGTAATCTGCTCTTTTTGGATGGAATGTCCTATAAATATCAATTAAATCTATCTGGTCTATTGTGTCATTTAAAGCTTGTGTTTCCTTATTAATTTTCTGTTTGGATGATGATCTGTCCATTGGTGTAAGTGAGGTGTTAAAGTCCCCCACTATTATTGTGTTACTGTCGATTTCCTCTTTTAGAGCTGTTAGCAGTTGCCTTATGTATTGAGGTGCTCCTATGTTGGGTGCATATATATTTATAACTGTTATATCTTCGTATTGGATTGATCCCTTGATCATTATGTAGTGTCTTTCCCTGTCTCTTGTAACATTCTTTATTTTAAAGTCTATTTTATCTGATATGAGTATTGCTACTCCAGCTTTCTTTTGATTTCCATTTGCATGGAATATCTTTTCCATCCCCTCACTTTCAGTCTGTATGTGTCCCTAGGTCTGAAGTGGGTCTCTTGAAGACAGCATATATATGGGTCTTGTTTTTGTATCCATTCAGCAAGCCTGTGTCTTTTGGTTGGAACATTTAACCCATTCACCTTTAAGGTAATTATCCTTATGTATGTTCCTATTCCCATTTTCTTAATTTTGGGGGGTTTGTTTTTGTAGGTCCTTTTCTTCTCTTGTGTTTCCCACTTAGAGAAGTTCCTTTAGCATTTGTTGTAGAGCTGGTTTGGTGGTGCTGAATTCTCTTAGCTTTTGCTTGTCTGTAAAGGTTTTGATTTCTCCATTGAATCTGAATGAGATCCTTGCTGGGTAGAATAATCTTGGTTGTAGGTTCTTCCCTTTCATCACTTTAAGTATATCGTGCCACTCCCTTCTGGCTTGTAGAGTTTCTGCTGAGAAATCAGCTGTTAACCTTATGGGAGTTCCCTTGTATGTTATTTGTCATCTTTCCCTTGCTGCTTTCAATAAGTTTTCTTTGTCTTTAATTTTTGCCAATTTGATTACTATGCATCTCAGCGTGTTTCTCCTTGGGTTTATCCTGTATGGGACTCTCTGCGCTTCCTGCACTTGGGTGGCTATTTCCTTTCCCATGTTAGGGAAGTTTTTGACCATAATCTCTTCAAATATTTTGTCTGGTCCTTTCTCTCTCTCTTCTCCTTCTGGGACCCCTATAATGCGAATGTTGTTGCATTTAATGTTGTCCCAGAGGTCTCTTAGGCTGTCTTCATTTCTTTTCATTCTTTTTTCTTTATTCTGTTCCGCAGCAGTGAATTCCACCATTCTGTCTTCCAGGCCACTTATCCGTTCTTCTGCCTCAGTTATTCTGCTATTGATTCCTTTTAGTGTAGTTTTCATTTTAGTTATTGTGTTGTTCATCTCTGTTTGTTTGTTCTTTAATTCTTCTAGGTCTTTGTTAAACATTTCTTGCATCTTCTTGATCTTTGCCTCCATTCTTTTTCCGAGGTCCTGGATCATCTTCACTATCATTATTCTGAATTCTTTTTCTGGAAGGTTGCCTATCTCCACTTCATTTAGTTGTTTTTCTGGCATTTTATCTTGTTCTTTCATCTGGTACATAGCCCTTTGCCTTTTCATCTTGTCTATCTTTCTGTGAATGTGGTTTTTGTTCCACAGGCTGCAGGATTGTAGTTCTTCTTGCTTCTGCTGTCTCAGTCTTGCTCTTAAGGAGGTCATTCATTCTGTACAAATGTGGTGAACCCTTGCTGGACGTTCTAGGCACTGATCTAGGTTCAAGGGATATTACAACGACCAAAACAGACAACAAATGATAACCATGTATCAGGTTGTGATAAGTGGTCTAGAGACAGACAAGGCAGAAGAAAGGGTTGAAGAGCAGCATTTGATGTGGGGCGAGGGAGGAAGGCCCCTCTGATATGGGGTAGTTGTGTAGAGACTTGAAAGAGGTGAAGGTGGCAAAGGGGCAAGTCACACAGATATCGCAAGAGTGGGCCAGGTGGAGGGAACGTCTATTGAAGCCTATGAAAGTAGCTCAGTTTTCAGTAGGCACTATGTACAGTGCTGACAGGGTTACAATATCTGTCTCCCTCCTCATGCAGAGTCCTCACCCACAATGGTGGGTGGCAGCTCCTTTTTGTCACACATCCCAATCTCCAGCTTAGCACACATCCCAATCTCCAGCCACGGTGAACTGGACCTGAGGAGGGAGGGCATCCATCCAAACTGAGCAATCTTGCATAAAGTAAGGGCAATCAATCATCAGGGAAAATCAGCAGTACACTGCGACTGTCTCTCGAGGCTCACCTGGGGTTTTGAGTCTAGGAGGCTGGAGTTAGAAGGCCAAAGCCTGTGTGACTGAGAGTGGGTTTATCAGCCTGTCCTTGAGGCAGAGACACACCCCAAGGCTATGCTGTGCAGTCGAACCTTTCCTAGGGTGAGTCCTGCTCCTCTGCCGGTATCTCCTGAGTGCAGGTACATAGATTAGGTGCAGAGATTGCAAAGGAAGAGCACACAGCAAACAGAAATACTTACACTGAGACTGCTTAGGCTTGAAGCAACATTCCTCTAATGTCCCCTATGCACACACACTTGATAAGTAGAAACATAATTTGGATTTTTCAAAACTCTTTTTATGAATGGTGGGGTTTGTTTGTTTGTTTTTTTAAGGCACTACTTTTTTAAGAAGCCTGCGTGTTTCTATCTTGAAAATGTAATTTATGGGTGTGAGGAAGGATTTTTGTTTTTGTCTTTTTTTTAAAGGAAGTTTTCAGATGAGGAAGCTTTGTCCTTTTAATACCTTGAATATCCAGGGTGGATGGAGCCAGTCAGGCTCTGACACGCCTCTTGTTCCAAGCTCTGCCGTCTCTTGGACTGCAGCCTCTCCACAGCTTACCCCGAGTTGGCTGAGCAGTTTTCTTCATGAGTAAAATGCAAATAGCAATGTTCTCAAGGCCAGAGCATTTCTTTCTCCCAGGGAGGTTGTGAATTTCTAAGGTGCTTCTCTGCTAAGCTGAGATTTCATTAACTAAATTGTGTAAAAGGGCTTATTGTCATACCTTGCACTAAATATCAATACCATACGAATACCAGTAGTTGCTAAATACTAGTGCCTATAGAGGTTATGTCAAAAAAGAAAGTCCTTTTTAGACAGAGATGCATACTGAAGTATTTATGAGTAAAATGACATTGTGTCTGGAGCTTGCTTTTAAAAATTCCAGTTAAAAAAATGTGCATATTTGTGGGGGAAGGAGATGGAAGTAGGGTGCTAGTTGCAACAAGATTGGCACCTGTAGAGATTGTTCAAACTGGGTGGTAGGAACATGGGGGTTCACTATTCCATTCTGTCTCACTTTGTGTGTGTTTGAAACGTTTCATGATACAAAGTTAAAAGATAGAGAGAGAAAGAAAAAAAAATAGTCTGACCCACTCTTTTCTCTCTGGACTCTGTTATTACATAACGTCAGCAGGGATCCAAACGTGGGGAATTTGATTATGGGAGTTTTTGCAGTGTGACTTCAACAAAGGGAAAAGTTTGATGGATTATTTCTGGAGAGTGGAACAGTCAGGGTTTCCAAGAAGAGTGATGTTGAAATGAATAATGAAGATTCCTTGCTCAGTGATGCAGCCTGCGGGCTCTTGTCAAACGTTCTGGGAAATCGCGGAAGGGGCTGGCATCGACCTGGTGGCTTAGCGCTTACTTGTGCAGGGCAGGAAAGATCCACGTGCTCCCTGCAGTTTCCCTCAGTCCCTCGAGAATGGTAGTGGGATTTACTTGTACTTTATATCCAGGGCTATGGCCAGGACAGCGCAGCCGTCCAGGTCAGTCGTGCATCCTGGCTCCCTGGACGTGGCATTCTCAGAAGCCTCGGTGTCTTGCAGTGGAACACGGTTGAGGGAGTGTGTGTAGGGCAGCCAGGCCTGGCAGCCAGTCTCCAGCATTCTTGCAGATTCCCACTAAGCCCAGAAAGGAGCACCGGAATGCAACACAGGAAGTTCCCTCTTCTCAACCCCCGTCCCTGGGCTTGCAGGGTGGGGTGGAAATTGGCCTATGGGTGACCACACCCAGCTCCCTATCCACCCCAACCAGAGACTTTACATCCTCAACAGCTGCTGTCTGTGTTTGGCTTTGAACTCAGGCTGCTTTGACCCAGCTCCCAGAAACCAGTTTGCAGGGGACAACTGTGACACAGACGTTCCAGTCATAACTGACCTGCAACTTCTTCCTACTGTCCCCCTGCCATGCACATAGTGTGTCCTCATTTCATTGCTAAGACAGGATTTATCTCAGGAGGTGCATCCTTGATTTGCCTATGATTTTGTTCTGGAGTTTCTTAAAACTTATTACAAAAGCTCATCTCATCACTTAAAATGTGTGAGGAATTTTTTTTTTTTTTTTTAGTGGGTTTCAGTGGAATAAAGAATAAGGTGATGGAGATGCCTTTATTTGTATTGATTGCTCAAGCTGCTCTGTGGGATAAGATTGGACAATGAATTGTGCTTTAGGAAGTAACTTGGCTCTTCCATATCATGATCAATTCAACAAATCAAGAGATGATGTGGGCTATGAACTCTGTGTGGTGCTGCCTTTTTAAGAGCTCATAATCCCTGAAAATCATTCAAATCCTTCAGTATGGTAATAGCACTCCTGGAAATTTCTACAAAGGAAATAATTCAAAAGAAGAAGGGGGGAGGAAATCTTTATACGTATATAGATATTTATGGGAGAATCACTTGTAATAGTGAAAATTGGAAACATAGCAGAGGAATGGTTAAAAAAATTAAGATATATCTGTGGAAAACCATGTAGCCACAAAAAATGATGATTAGGAAGACTATACAAGGTAAGTGTTTATTAAGTGATGCTAAAAAAGTGGAACACAAAAATTATATGAACATTAAAATTATGTAATTGTATTATAATAATGTAATTTCTATATTTGACTGAAGACTGAAAGGAAATTTGGGAGAAGGGAAAGTGGTTGTGTTAAATGGTGGAAAAAATGAGTGATGTTTTTCTTTTTAAATACCTTTAGTGTTGTTGTAGACTTATTTTAGTAATAAATAATTCTTTTTTTTTTGCGGTACGCGGGCCTCTCACTGTTGTGGCCTCTCCCGTTGCGGAGCACAGGCTCCGGACGCGCAGGCTCAGCGGCCATGGCTCACGGGCCCAGCCGCTCCGCGGCATGTGGGATCTTCCCGGACCGGGGCACGAACCCGCGTCCGCTGCATCGGCAGGCAGACTCTCAACCACTGTGCCACCTGGGAAGCCCATAAATAATTCTTTTAAAAAAGAGAATACTCAAGCTCCTTAACTTGTTGTGGTTGTTTTAACTTTGGGCAGTAAGTGAAAAAATATTCAAAAACTAAAGGAAGTCACATCAGCAACTATCAAATCTTGAGCTCAGAATGTGACTAATTGACAATAGTAGGAGTCAGATGAGAGAATCTAAAGATAACAGATACAGGAAATAGGTCCAAGAGGCAGTGGGGGAAAGGATTTGCATAGTTGAATATTTACAAAAAGGAACAAACTCACAACCATTCATTAGTCTATATTGATTCTGATGATACCTGTGAACAAAAAGAGAGAGCCAAAGAGGCATCCTATATTAGCCTTTCTCTAACATTAATGGTCCATTTTGGGTGCCTTCCCTGAAGGCAGCTGAGCAACTCACTTGGAGGAATGGTTCAAATCATTCCTGATTTTTAAATATTAACCCTTGGCCAACTTAATTAATCATAGCGTACCAGCACTTGGAAGCACTCAAACAAAACACCCTTTACCCACAGGAGATGCATCCACCCCAAGCTGCTCTTCCCTTATAATCTTGCCCCAAACTTGCATGGGCAGCTCAGGACGAATTCTGGTCCCAGGCTGCCAATGTCGTGTATTGATGGAGTGAAGCAGGCTGACAGTCTGCAACCTGAGAAGGTTTTTGGAGAAGAGCCTGTGTTAAGTGCCAGTGTTAATTACAGTTGATTTAAACCTTAGATTTTGGATGGACCATGAAAAAGGCAGATTGATGACTACTATGTGGTCAGATGAACCCAGATACTTAGATCTTTCAAGAGAAAACAAAAAGCCTTAAAATCATCTCCAGGGTACAGACACTGTGGTAGGTCCAGTGAAAATTATAAGTTTAGGGTTAGACACGACTCTGCCCACAACCCAAAAGAGTGTGTTAGGGGAGCAGGATGGACATACAGACAGAATTCGAGTCAATAAACGCATCTCACAGAACAAAATATAAGTACCTCAAAGTAAAAAACTTTGAGTTAGATAACCTGGGTTTAAGTCCCAGCTAGGCCCTCTGATCAACTGTGTGATGTTGGACAACTGTCTATGACTCAATTTCATTTCCTGTAAAATAGGAACGAATAACGTCTACCTCAAAGGCAGGTATGAAGATTAAATAAGATAATGCATTTGAGAATCTGTTGAATCCGCAATGTGGACTGCATAAGGCAGTGGTTCTCAAACTTGACTACACATTGGAATCACTCGGGGAGTTAAAAAAAATACTGATGCCTGGGTCACGCCCCCAGAGATTCTGAATTAATTGGTATCATGTGTAGCCTTGGCAGTGGGATATTTAGAATTGTAGAAGAGAAAGAAACAAACCTATAATTGTAGTTGGAGATTTCAAAACCCTTCTCTCAATAATTGACGGAACAAGTAAGATAGAAAAATCAGTGAGGATATAGAAGACTTGAGCAATGCTATCAACCGATTAGACTTAATTGACATTCCACTTAACAATGTCAGAGTATATATTCTTTTCAAGAGCACACAGAAAAATTTCCAAAATAGACCATATTCTAGCTATAAGATAAGCCTTAAGAAATTAAAAAATATCCAAATCAGAAGAGTGTGCAATTCGATCACAGTGGAATTAAGCTAGATGTTAGTAACAGAAAGATATCTGGGAAATAGCCAATTATTTGGGAACAAATTTGCATACTTTCAAATAACCTACAGGTCTAAGGAGAATTAGGGCAATTAGGAAATATTTGGAACTAAATGAAAACACAACATATCAAAATTTGTGAAATTCAGCCAAAATACATTTATAGGGAAATTTATACCACTAAACACTTACAGTATAGAAGAAGAAAGGTCTCAAACCAATGGCTTTAGATACCACCTTAAGCAACTAGAAAAAACAGCAAATTAAACCTAAACTAAGCAGAAAAGTGTAAATTATAAAGATTAGAGAAGAAATTAGTGAAATAGAAAACAGAAAAACAATGGAGAAAAATCAATGAAATTAAAAGCTGGTTCTTTGAGAAGATCAATAAAATTGATAAACCTCTATCCAGACTGATCAGGAAAAGAAGAGAGAGAAGACACAAATTACTAATATCAGGATTGAGAGAGGTGATATCACTACAGATTCCATAGATATTATGGAATAAAAGTATTATAAGGGAATATCAAGAATAACTTTGTGCCAATAAATATGACCAAATTAGAGGAAATGGAAAGATTCTTTGACGCAATTTACCATTTAATTAAAAAAATAGATAACCTGTATAACTCTACATCTATTAAATAAATTGAATTAGTGGTTAAAATTCTTCCCACAAAGAAAATTTCAATCCAAGATGGTGAATTCTATCAAATATTTAAGGAAGAAATAATACCAATTCTACACATGAACACTTCAAGTAAATTGAAAAGGATGGACTATATCCCAACTCATTCCATGAGACCAGCATTACTCTGATACCAGAACTAGACAAAAATATTACAAGAAAAGAAAACTAGAGATCAATATCTCTCATGAGTATAGATGCAAAAATTCTTA
The DNA here is from genome assembly GCF_005190385.1 of Monodon monoceros. NCBI lineage: Eukaryota > Metazoa > Chordata > Mammalia > Artiodactyla > Monodontidae > Monodon > Monodon monoceros. The sequence goes on from NW_021703775.1 coordinate 54,387,933, forward strand.
AGCAAATTTTAGCAAATAGAATCTAACAATATTTATAAAAGATAATAAATAATGAGCAAGTCGGTTTACCTCAAGAATGCAAGGTTAGTTTGATATTTGAAAATCAATCAATGTAATTCACCATATTAACAGACTTAAAAGAAAAACCATATGAATATCTCAGTAGATGTAGAAAAATAATTTGACAGAATTCAAAATCCATTTCTGATTTTTAAAAAAGCAACTCTCAGCAAAGTAGGGAACTTCTCAACTTGAGAAAAGGCATCTATGAAAAACTTAAAGCTAACATCATACTTAATGGGAAAGACTGACTGTCTTTCCTCTAAGACCAAGGACAAAGCAAGGTTGTCCATTTTCACTATTTTTATTCAGCAATGTATTGCTTCTAGCCAGCACAATAAGGCAAGAAAAAAATATAAGAGGAAGTCAGACTGGACAAGAAGTAAAGCTGTCTTTATTCTCAGACAACATAATTATCCATATAGAAAATTCTATGGAATCTACCAAAAAGCTGCAAAACTAATAACTGAGTTTAGCGAGGCTGCAGGATACAAGATCAATATTAAAAATCAACTGTATTTCTAAATAATTTCAACAAACAACTGGAAACTGAACTTATATAAACATCAGCATTTACAAGTGCATAAGAATATCAACTACTTAAAATTAAACCTCACAAAAGGAGTCTAAGACGTGTATGCTGAAAAAACATTGCTGAGAGAGACCTACATATATGGAGAGATATACTGTGTTCATGGATCAGGAGATTCAAAATTGTTAAGATGTCAGTTCTCCCCAAATAGATCTATAAAATCAATGCAATCCCAATCAAAATCACACTACTAGACTTTTAAAACCCAGAAACTGATAAACACTGTAAAACTTAAGTTCATTCTAAAGTTCTTATCTTTCTTAGAAAAAGAATAGAGTTGGATTTCAAGGCTAACAATAAAGCTATAGTAATCAAGAAAATGTGACGTTAGTATAAAGATAGATCAATGGAACAGATGGAGAATTTAGAATACACCCACAAGTATATGGCCAACTGGCTTTTTCACAAAGGTGCAAGGGCAATTCAGTAGAGAAAGGCCAGTCATTTCAATAAATGGTGCTGGAACTATTGCATATCCACATGCAAAAAAGTAAACATCATTCCAAACCTTGCCTCATACATAAAAATTAACTCAAAATGGATTATAGACCTAAATATAAAACTTAAAATTATATAACTTCTGGAAGAAAACATAGAAGAAAATCTTTGTGACCTTGGGTCAGTTATACCACAGAAAGTAGGATCCATCAAAAAATTAATAAATGAGACTTTATCAAAATTAAGAACTTCTGCTCTTTGAAAAACATTGTTAAGAGAATAGAAAGATTGGGAAAAAGTATTTGTCAATCATATATCTGACAAAGGACTTGTATACAGAATATATAATGAACTCAAAACTCAACAATTAAGAAAACAAAACCCAATTTAAAAAATAAGCAAAAGATTTGAAAGACTCTCACCAAAGAAGATATAAGGATGGCAAATATACACATGAAAAGATTCTCAACATCAGCAGTCATTAGGGAAATGTAAATTAATACTACAATGGAGATATTATTATACATCTATCAGAATAGCTAAAATAAAAAATACTGATAACACCTATTCCTGGAGAGGAGGTGAAGCAACTGGAACTCTTATACATTTCTGGTGAGCAAGCAAAATGGTAGAACCACTTTGGGAGCCAGTTTGGCAGTTTCTTTTAAAGTTAAATGTACACTTACCATACCCACTTCTAGGTGTCTACCTAGAGAAATGAAAACTTATATGCTCATACTTGTTCATGAAGCTTTTTAGCAGTGTTATTCATAACTGCTTAAAACTGGAAACAACCCAAATGTCCTGCACTGGGGAACAGTTAGATAAACTGTGGTATATTCATACAATGGAATATTACTCAGCAATAAAAAGGGCAGACTATTAATACAGGCAACAATGTGGATGAGCCTCAGAAAAATTATGCTGAGCGAAAGATGTCAGACCAAAAAAAAAAAAAAAAAAGAGTATGGTTCCATTTATGTAAAATTCTAGAAAATGAAAACTAATCTATAGTGGCAGATAAGCTATTGCAGAACGGGGGCAGGGATTACCAAGGGGCACGAGGAAACTTTAGTGGTAATTAACTTGATCACGGTGATAGTTTCACAGCCATATAACATATATCAAAATTCATCCTACCATATACTTTATTGTTTTTATTATTATTTTGATGGCACCATGTGGGATCCTAGTTCCCCGCCCAGGGATTCAACCTGCGCCCCCTGCAGTGGAAGCACACGGAGTCTTAACCACTGGACCACCAGGGAAGTCCCTTTCCTACTATACACTTTAAATATGTGCAGCTTATTCTATGTCAATTACATCTCAAGAAAGCTGTGTAAAAAAATGTTATCTAGGCGACTCTAATGCGCAGCTAAGTATGAGGACCCTGAAACACATACAAGGCTATCCTATGTCCTTCAGTTTTGGCTTAGAAGTGGCGGCCATTAACCCACAGAGAGTTTTCTATTGTCCAGATTCCAAACTTGTTACAAATCTAAAACCTATAGGATAGCTACAGAATGAGCATGCAGTCCACCGCATAAATTCATTTTCATGGTTCCAAGGCCTTCATTTTAAGCTGCAGGGAAGTACTAGATAAAAATTACTAATCCGAAATGAAATAGAGCAAGAAGCTTCAAGGCTTTAAGCTTCCAGGACTATAAATCAGCCACAGTGCAGAGACAATTTTGGAACTGGTAATTTGGTGAAATTGCTCTTCCCATCCCTCATAGACTCAGCTTCTGTACTACCCTTACTTTATTAGAGTTTGGTATTTGAACCCACTCCATTTTCTGCTTCTCTTTCCTTTGACCTAATCTGCAGTGCTTCTAAGAATAGGTACTTGAACATATTGAAGACGTTGCTAACTCTGTTAGGTTATGCAAGACTTCCTTAAATGAGTATATTTCCCCTTTCCTCTCAATGACTCAAATGGGACAAACTATAAAGGACCTGAAACTAGATGAATGAGACCAGTGTATGCATTAGGCACAGTTTTGCTCAAAGGCAGGGCTATGACTTAGAGTGGCATAGTTTCATCTTCAATGTGCATATGAATCACTTGGGGATCCTGTCAAAATGCAGAATCTGAGTCAGTAAGGCTGGGGTGGACCCCAAGATTCTGCATTTCTAACCAGCCGCTCTTTGGTAATGCCAATGCTGCTAGTTGGGTTGCAAAGTGACCCTTCAAAGTCCTTTCATGCCTGGGACACTGTGAAACAATAATCACCCTAATAGGGAAGAAGAGGGCATTCAAGTCAAAGGGAGAAACATTGTGTCAGCACTGCCTTTGATGACGCTCTCCAAGTTATGAACCTCCTGCGTTACACAAATGCTTATACATCTGGTAAGGGTAAGGATTCATTGGTTGTGAGAATAGCTCAGAATGTTTAAAAAAATGTTGATGGAATTGTCTTACCTTTTACTGAAAAGGATTTGTAACAGATAGAATGGTTTTTGTAGGTTATAGTTAGTCAACCAAATTTAAGTCACTTTATCACTGTTGCATCCAACCATGTCCTGTGTGTGCCCCCCTCTTTTCTTCTTTTTACGAAAGATACATATTATTGAAGTATGAAACTCTAATGTTTAATTCACTACGTAGCTGATGTTTTCAGTTCTTATGACAAATGGGCTGGTTTCTCTCTTAGATAGTGAGAGGATTATATTGCATGTCCTGAATTTTCTTCTTTTTGAGGCAAAGATAGCTTTGGTAACAGCAGCAGTTGCTTCAAATGATTTAGAGTTATAGTAAAATCGCTTGGAAAGAATTGCAGGACAGTATTGAGGCATGGTCATGAATCTTCCTGGGGAAGCTGGCTGCAGTCCTTGGGTGGGTCTTTCTCACCCATTACTTACTTTCCTTCCCCTCTGCTTTGTACATCACACTGCATGATTTTTTTCCAGAGCAGATTCTTGATTTTTGGAAAGGAACTTAGTAGTTTAGTTTTGCCTAAAGCTGACACATTCAAACAAACACATTTCAAATCTCTCCGAATTTGCAATTTAAACCAAGAGTCCTTGATATGCTTAAAACCAGGCCAGTCTATATTTTCATCAAAATTCTTATTGTGGGTAATTTTCCGTCTCAGTTTACTTTGCTATTTAAATTAGTTCGTCATGATTTTCAATGAAAATAACTGAGAAAAATGCATCCATAAAAGCTAAGAGTAAATCTGTATTCGTAGCGCTGTATTCCTTGTCCAGGATTCCTTATTAAGTGATTACAAGAGCAATTTTCTGTCTTTCAAGTCAATTTCTGCAGAAGAATTTGAATCACCACTGGAATGAATGTGGTAACAAGAGTAGGTCTGTCAACAATATGTGACACTAGGGAGGGGAGCATAGGAGCTGGGCTGTCTGGACGATGGTTTTGGATGGGGTTTGGGGTTTTTGTTGTTGCCAGAAAACTCAAAGTTCAAAGAGAGAAAAAAAGCATATTGATTAGTTTTGGACTGGTCAAAGACTAGATTTATATCTGAATTTAACTAATGTTTTACACATGGTCTCCTTTGTGTTTTGAAAGATGTTGTACCCCGGGTTATTTAAAGACCAGGGCCAGCTGAAAGTAATTCCTCTTCTTGTCTTCTCCAAATCATGACCATTTAATAGGCTGGTAGATATTAAATCTCTAGGAACAAAAGGGAGTGTGACTGGCCCATATGACCCGTGATCTCTAAAGTCCCCGTTGGCACCTCAAGATCTTCGTGGCTTATTTTTCTCCCCAAACCCCCTATTCTAGAGGCCACGTTCGTGGGGATGTCTGGAGAACCAAGCTGACCACTTGCCCGTCTCCCAGTGCATCTTTCTTTTGTCCGGTTTATGAAAGATATTTGGATCTGCTGATGTCAACTTCAGCTCCATCAGTTAATTTTTGTTTAAAAATTAAGTTGCTAACATTATTAGGTGCATTGTCCTAACCACTTTACACATATTATCTTAGTTAATCCTCGTGATACCCATTTTATAGATGAGAAACCTGAGGCTCAGGCAGGTTCCATAACTTGCTGAAGTCCTCAAGGCCAGGATCCAAAACACAGACAACTTAAACCCCAGACATATGCTCTTAACCACAGTGTATCCTGCTTCCTTCATCTGTAGATTTTTACAGAACTTGGGAACTAAAGCAGTTTGGGAAAGGGACAAGAATATGGATTCTAATGAAGCTGCCTTAAAGCTTCATAGTCATCTACTCATTCAACAATAGTGTGCTCCTCAGATGGAGAGAACAAACGTATGGACAGCAAGGGGAGAAAGTGGCAGGGTGGGGGGTGGCTGTGGTGGGATGAAGTGGGAGATTGGGATTGACATGTATACACTGATATGTATAAAGTAGATAACTAATAAGAACCTGCTCTATATAAAATAAAATAAAATAAAATTCAAAAAAAAATTAAAACAAAAAAACCCAATAGTGTTCTCCCGCTCAACTCTTCCAGAAGCATGCTTTCAGTTAAAGGTCATCGCATCACTCTATAGCAGACACTTTTTCCTGGCAGTGGTCCTCACACTAATTCACAGGGTAAGTCTTCTGCAACCATGTTTCTATTTTAAAACCTGTCCCCCTAGTCAGAACAGAATGAGTCCTAAGCTGGGTCAAGAAGATTCTTTCTACTGGAAATCTGAAATTGGGAAGAAGACATGGAGAGTTAGCTTCTGATATAGCCGGAACTGTGTCATGCAAACTTAGTGCAACATGCAAACTCAGGAACTGTAGGGAAGCCATTTTCTTCCACAAACGAGAACAGGGAGAGGGGAGCGGGGAAAGGAAGGAAGGTGAGGGGATGTTAGAGGACAGGAGAGGAGAGCGAGAGAATATGAAGAAGATGAGGCAAACACACACAGTAGCTGAGACCACATAGACACGGGACTTTTTGCCAACTTCCCAGTACATGGCTTCAGTTCTTCATGAAGTATCCCTATTTCCTTAAAAACACTCTTTTTTTTGCTTTTTCCCATCTCGCAAGATGGTGGGTGAAAAGGCTGAGAAGCCAGATACTAAGGAGAAAAAACCTGAAGCCAAGAAGGCTGATGCTGGTGGCAAGGTTAAAAAGGTGAAGCACTTCTTTTCGGATCCGCCATCTGCGGTGGCACCAGCCGCCAATATGCAGATTTTCGTGAAGACCCTGACGGGGAAGACCGTCACTCTCGAGGTCGAACCCTCGGATACGATAGAAAATGTAAAGGCCAAGATCCAGGACGAGGAAGGAATTCCTCCTGCCCAGCAAAGACTGAGTTTTGCTGGCAAGCAACTGGAAGATGGACGTACTTTGTCTGAACGCAACACTGAAAAGGAGTCCATCCTTCATCTTGTGTTGAGACTTCGTGGTGGCGCTAAGAAAAGGAAGAAGTCTTATACCACTCCCAAGAAGAACAAGCGTAAGAGAAAGAAGGTTAAGCTGGCTGTCCTGAAATACTATAAGGTGGAGGAGAATGGCAAAACCAGTCGCCTTCGTCGGGAGTGCCCTTCAGATGAACGTGGTGCTGGAGTTTTTATGGCCAGCCACTTTGACAGACATTATTGTGGCAAATGTTTTCTGACCTATTGTTTCAACAAACCAGAAGACAAGTGATTGTATATTGGTTAATAAAAGACGTGAACTAATGAAAAAAAAAAAAAAACAGGTGAAGCAGGTTAAGAAGGGGAAGCCCCACTGCAGCCGAAACCCCGTCCTGGTCAGAGGAATGGGCAGATATTCCAGAAAGGCCTTGTACAAGAGGAAGTATTCAGCAGCTAAATCCAAGGTTGAAAAGAAAAAGAAGGTGAAGGTTCTTGCAACTGTCACAAAACCAGTTGGTGGTGACAAGAATGGCGGTACCCGGGTGGTTAAACGTCGCAAAATGCCTAGGTATTATCCTACTGAAGATGTGCCTCGAAAGCTGTTGAGTCACGGCAAAAAACCCTTCAGTAAGCAGGTGAGAAAACTGCGCGCTAGCATCACTCGTGGGACCATTCTGCTTACCCTCACTGGGCGCCACAGAGGCAAGAGGGTCATTTTCCTGAAGCAGCTGAGCAGTGGCCTGCTACTTGTGACTGGGCCTCTGTCCCTCAATCGAGTTCCTCTGCGGATAACACACCAGAAATCTGTCATTGCCACTTCCACCAAAATTGATATCAGTGGTGTGAAAATCCCGGAACATCTCACTGATGCTTACTTCAAGAAGAAGAAACTGCGTAAGCCCAGGAAGGTGAGATCTTCGACACAGAGAGAGAGAAATACGAGATTACAGAGCAACGGAAGGTTGATCAGAAAGCTGTGGACTCACAAATTCTGCGAAGAATCAAAGCTGTTCCTCAACTCCAGGGCTACCTCCGCTCTGTGTTCGCTCTTACAAACGGAATTTATCCTCACAAAGTAGTGTTCTAAATTTCTTACAAAGAACCTAATTAAATAATTCGGTCCATTAAAAAAACAAAAAACAAAAAACACTCTTTTTGCTTAAGCTGCTTCAAGTTGATTTCTGTCTCTTGCAATCAAAATCCTAATTAATGCTTATTCGAGCTCCTGCAAGACCCAGGAACTCTGACACTTTTGTACCTTCCTCAGAGCCCTGTGTTCAATCTGTGTTCAATCAATGCTTTGTTCTCCATTCTCTGCTTCAGTGTGCTTCAACCCTGCCCACTTATCTGGAGGCTTTATTCAATCATCTAACTGTATGGCCTGAATCCGGGCTCTCTTCCCTCTTGCTCACCTTATATTCTACCATGAGATTAATCTTCCAAAACTTTGTTTTCCCTCAAGCATTACTTTCCAGCTCTAACATCTTCGGTGGGTCACTAGCTCCTAATTGTGTCTCATGGAACACCAAAGGAAATGGTCCATGATAAAAAGAGTTCTGTGGTCAAAGGTCCCCCTCTCTTGACCTTGCCACATAAATGAACAATATTAAAGGCTTTGAGAAGTTCTGTTTATAAACCATCCTCCACCGCCCCTGGCCCTACACACACCAAAAAACAAAAACAACTCAGCTTGAATTTGACTTGACATTTCCTTTCTTGGTGTGACACCTCCAGGACAAGGGGAAACATCTACAGAATTAGGGTCAAACTTCTTTTTGGCCCTCTACCCATGTGCCCCATATATGACTTATCTGGTCTGACTGACCATCTCTCCCAAAGCTGCAGCCACAGGAACCTCCTTCTTGCTTCCTGTGCTTCCTGGCCTCTGTGTCCCCTCCACATGGAATATTCCTTGCCCACCCTGCCTCCAAGCTCCACCTGTTCCATGGAGTCTTCTCAAACCACTCAATTCTACCTTGTGCTTATACTTTTCTCACCTCCTAAAGCCCTTGCGATTTGAACCACAGATTAGCATTTAGTCATTCACACATAATCTGTTTCTACCTAACTCTTTCACACCTATATGTTTGTCAACCCATGAAGAGTAAAAGTTTATGAAACACAGAAACCATACCTTTTCTTCTATAATATCCAGCTCAGGTCTAGCACAAAAAATATTTTTGAGAATGATGTATTGAATAAATTGGGCCAACTCCATGACTTAGAATGACAAATATTTTCTCTCCGTCTGCTCAAGAATGGCCTGGCCAGTAGACCTAAGGTTGCTCAAGGCCTAATGCCAGGCTTTCCCTGAAGAACACAAGGACAGCTGAATGCTTGTGAGGAGTTACTTCTGTCAAGGCAGGGTCCTCTTGGGTATAGACCTTTGAAGTGATCCTTATCTGCCCGTAAGGGAAGAAGGTTACCTTGTTTACCTAACACAGTTAGCTTGTTAGCTGAAAACAGGGGTGGTGCAGACAACCCTGCCACAGTTAAAATCCCATGCTTGGAAAAAGCCTAAATACTCTGCCACATAAAATTGGTTGATAAATCTACGATAGCATACCTCTAGCACAAAATCATAGATAGCTTTAACAAATCATATTGTAGAAGAGTATTTAATGACTTGGGAAAAAATTAGGATACACTGTTAAGGGAGAAAAAATTTCTAAGAGAGCATATATACTATGTTTATAATTTGATTAAAAAAAGAATATGTGTGAAAACAACATTGGAAAGGTAAACAAACATGTTAACATTGATTATATCTGGGTGGTGGGATCACAAGTGTTGTTTCTTTTTTTTTCAATCCCTTCTTGTACTTTTCTGTATTTTCCTGGTTTTCTACATTGAACATATGTTACTTTTGTAATCAGAAAAAAAATAATCAAAAACACAATTCTCTGTTTTCTCTCTTCTCCCAGCTCCTGCCTTCACACTGAATGCTTCAAGTTCAGAGGCCTACAGAATCCTCTCCATTTTGACTTTGTGCCTTAACCTCTTGTTGGTTGTGTTCAGCTTTCTTTTTTAATTAGGCTAACATAGGAATGTCTCAGAATCCACTGATAATCTGGGCACTGTCCAGTGTAGGCGTCTGAGCTATGTATAAGGAGCAGATCAAAAGATGTCTTTCCTTCCCCAGACATGTTCTGACTGCTCTCACTCTGTCTTTCCTCTCTTGCTCTCTTTTCTCCTAAGAAGAAAATGATGATGGATGTGGGTATTAAAATGACATCCTTTAAAGAGACGTGGAGGAAAGGCATAGGGTTACACAATATCTCCCCATGAATATGTATAGCTTTACCTGACTACTGCCTGAGAAAGATTCTAGCTCAGCTGGTCTGCTACTGTGCTGAACAGAGTAAGAACAAGGAAGAACTAAGACTTGGAAGGAGCCTGAGCATCCAGGAATTGTTACATTGGAAATACAGAAAAGGAAAGGTCCAGGGAGGCAGGGAGAGAGGAAGGGCATCAAGAGCCTGTGTGTGTGTGTGTGTGTGTGTGTGTGTGTGATGGAGGTACACAGGGTGGGGGAGGATTGTGAGCTGAGTTTTGGAAGAGTGAAGAGGAACAAAAAAGGGGCAACTGAGTGGAAGAAAGAGAAGTTAGATTGAGTGTTGAGAATATACTTAAGCCCTTTGACCTTTTTCTCATGGGACTGGGTAAATATTTTAACTGATTTAAAAAATATATATAATACACATATATAATACGTGTATTATATATACACATATGTATTTTATATATATATATATACACACATATATTTTTGGGGGGGGGTTTCTTTTGGCTGCGTCACGTGGCTTGTGGGATCTTAATTCCCTGACCAGGGGTCAAACCCGGGCCCACTGCAGTGCCACTGCCGAGTCTTAACCACTGGACCGCCAGGGAATTCCCTAAATTATATTTCTATACAGGAGTGCTGCTGCTTCTGCTGTGTTTCGTGCTTACTCTGAACCTCGTAGGGCGTCCCTATTCATGTCAAAGATGAATGCCTTCCTTACGAATGAATGTTTTCTATGGAGAAGTGGCGTGGGCTTACCTTATTTCAATGCCTTTTGCCACTCTCTTGGCACTAGGTGAGCTCCATCAATGCACATACGTTCCTTATGATGAAAGGTGTAGCTGAGGATGCCCCTGTTTTGGAAGAAGGCAATTTGGTTCGAGTCTGTCCTGGGAATTGGGGTCTTGTCTTCATGTCTGGCCAAGGGGGATCTTCTGGAGCTTCTGCCCAGACCCCTCTGGAAGCTTTGCCTGCAGTTATTTAGGCATGTTGTGAGCTGAAGCCTCAACTCTGTAAAGCCTCTGAGATTCTATTTCTCCTCAGGACAGGTGAAGCCTCCTGCCCCAGAGCCTACGGTGGCCTCAAGCCCCTGGTGCAGCCACAAGGCTGATACCCCAGGGTCTCTAACTAAAATGTCTGGAGGGCCTTAGGAGCCTCATTTAACTTGTTTATCCCTAGTGCAGAGGCTCCTCGCATAACACTGGCATCTTTCGAGAAGGAATACATTGGCAGTCAGCCTGGAAGCTGCAATCCCTATGGGAAAGGAAGGCATGGACTCCAGAAGGCCTCTGTTAGCAGTGGACATGTGGGGGCCAGGCAAGCAGAGCTATTAACCATCTGCATCCAATGACTGCAGAATTCTGAGGAAATGGCTTGGGTACTGCCCCGAACATCTGGTACTGCACTATCCCCTACTGCGAAGGCACTTGGGGGAAGAGGTGAAGAGAGAGGAGTTTCTTTTTCAAAGTCCTCACTTGTAGGACCCTGTCCTTTTGCCTTTACTCTCTGTGGTGCCTCTGACAAACTGTACCGTTGTCCCTCGGTATCCACGGGGCACTGATTCCAGGGGCCCCTGCAAATACCAAAATCCGTGGATGCTCAAGTCCTTTATATAACATGGCATAGTTCACTGGATACAGTCGACCCTCTGCGTCCTCGGATTCAACAAACCCCAGATCAAAATTTAATCTGCTGTCCATGCTTGGTTGAATCCCCTAATGCAAAGCCCGTGAAAAGGGAGCGCCGACTGTACATTTGTTGAAAAGAATCCGTGTATAAGTGGACCCAGGCAGTTCAAACTCCACGCTGTTCAAGGGTCAACTGTAACTGGCTCACTTAGGGCTGGGAGAACAGCTAAAAAGCAACTGACAGTGACGGGAATCGGATAAGTCGGTGTCATTGGCCCAGGCTTTTATTTATTCTATATGTGGTAAATAAAGTCGCTTTATTACCTACCATGTGGGAGATTCTATCTATCTATCTATCTATCTATCTATCTATCTATCTATCTATCTATCTATCTATCTAGTGACTATGAGCACACAGTTTGTTCATTCTGACTTGACCTGACTTCGCCCGTGAATCATGTGTTTATGGTCAGCTCCAACTGTTCTTTCTGGTTCCATTTTCCCTTTTGCTCTTGGCCCAGACATTTCTGATGGGCGAGGGAGTAAGTCCCTCTCTGCCTGGATTATTTTCATTCATTCCCCAAAAATACATATTGTTTCCCTACCATGTGTCAGGCACTGTTCTAGGCATTTAGGATACATTTGTTGTGAACAACATAGAGAAAGATCCTTGTGGGGGTGGGGTCAGGAGAAGATAGATAATAGGCAATAAACATAAGTATATACATTACATAGTATGTTAGGAGATAATAAATGCTATGGGGACAAAAACGAACAAGGTTGTGCAAGTTAAGGGTGATCAAGAGTGTCAGGGTGTAGGGAAAGGGCAAGTTTCAGTATTAAACAGGGTGGTCAAATGGGTCTCATTGAAAACGTGGGAATCTAAAGACTGAAGGAATGAGAAGGTTGGCAAGTAGATTTCTGGGGCAAGAGCGTTCAGGTAGAGGGTAGAGCTAGAGCAGAGACCTCACTGTGGGAACACGCCTAGTGTGTTTGAATAACATCAAGGAGGCTGGACTCCCAGAATGAGTGAGGAAGGGAGTATCCAAAGAGGAAGACAGGGAATTCCCTGACGGTGCAGTGATTAGGACTCTGTGCTTCCACTGCTGGGGGCCCGAGTTCGATCCCTGGTCAGGGAACTAAGATCCCGCAAGTCACGTGGCGTGGCCAAAATTTAAAAAAAAAAATAAATAAATAAAAGAAAATAATCCAAAGAGGCAGCCAGGGAGGTGTGTGGTGGGAAGAGTGGGCAGATAATGGAGGAACTCTTTGGCCATTGTAAAGACTTCCATTTTTACACTGAGAGAAATGGGGAGTTATTAAAGAGTAACCCTAAAAGAAATGGGGGACAGGGGGCTTTAGAAGTTTTGATTAGAGAGTGATGTGGTCTAAAGTATATTTTAAAAGGATCACTCTTGGGGATTCCCGGGAGGTCCAGAGGTTAGGACTCCGCATTTCCATTGCAGGGGGCATGGGTTTGATCCCTGGTCGGGGTACTAAGATCCTACAAGCCCCAAGGTGCAGCCAAAAAAAAAAAAAAAAAAGATCACTCTGGCTTCTGTGTTGAAGGCCAGAGTAGAAGCAGGGAGACTTTTGATAGGAGGACACAGCAGTAATCCAGGTGAGAGATGACGGTGGCTTTGACTAGGACAGCAGCCATAAAGGAGGTGAGAAGTGGGTGGATTCCAGATGCATTCTGTTGGTAGAGTTAATTCCTGTCAGATCTGATGTGCATGTGAGAGGAAGACAAGAGTCAAGGATAACTCAGTGTTTGGGCCTGAGCCACTGGAAGAATAGAGTTGCCATCAACTGTGATAGGAAAGACTGCAGGTAGATCAAGTTTGGGGAGCATCTCAAGAGTTTAGTTTTGGACATCTTGAGTTTGGAGATGTGGGGCAGACAGTCGGATATATGAGTCTAGAGTTCAGGGCAGAGGTCTGGACTAGGTATAAATGTGGATCATGGGTGCATAGATTGTATTTAAAACCACATATCTAGATGAGATCATCAAAAGAGGTAGATAAGGAAGAGTAGAGGACTGAGGTCTGAGCCCTGCGCACGTCAACACTTAGAGGTCAGGGAAAAGAGGCAGAGCCAGGAAAAGAGACCAAGAAGGTGGGAGCAGTGAGAGGGGAGGAAAACCAAGAGAGTGAGGTGTTCTGGAAGTCCAGGGAAGAATGTGCATCAAGGAGGAGGATGTGGTTGATTATATCAGATGTTATTAATCAATAAGACGAGAACTGAGAAGTGACCACTGGATTTATTAAGCCATGGTAACTTGGACCAGAATAATTTCTGTGGAGCACTGAGGGATATAGGCCTGATTTGGGGTTGGTTTAAGAGAGGACTGGAGGAGAGAAACCGGACATAGCAAGTACAGATGACTCTTCTGAGGAATTTGCTCTAAAGGGGAGCAAACAAATGGGAGAGAGGCTGCCAAGGGAAGTACAGTCATTAAAAGGCTTTTTTTTTTTTTTTTTTTAAGATGTGGGAAATAATAGCATGTTTGTGTGCTGATGGAAAGAATCCAGTAGAGAGTAATAATTTGGTGTAGGAAGAATTGCTGAGTAATATCCGTGAGTAGGTGAGAGGGACTGGGTTGCCTGCGCAAGTGGAGGAATTTGCTTTTGATGGATGGGTCACCTCTGCCAGTAGGTGGAAAGGCAAAGTGCGAAGATGCAACTGCTGGACAGGGGATGAATGTGATGGTGGGAACCTGCAGATTTCTCCTCGTGTTGCTTCTATTTTCCCAGTGAAAAAAGAATCCAATTAGATTCTTTTAGAATTCAGCTGAGGGTGAGAATGGGAAGGGAATATTAAGGGTTTGAGAAGAGAAAAGAAGGTACAAAACTGTCACCCAGGAGCACAGGTGAGTGAACGGATCAGGGAAACATAAGTGTGACTGTTGGGCAGCATTAAGGGCCCACTTACGTTTCATCAGCATGAACTTAAAGTGAGGTCAAGCAGTGGGGCTGTGTGTATTTCTCTGGCTAGGTATGGCTATGAAATTTACACTGGGTCAGGAGGGGATTAAGAACATCAAAGGGGTGGGCAACAGTGAAGGGTATAGTGGGATCAACATATTGGAGGCTCTGGTGGGGTCAGAGGATGGCTGGGATCAAGCAAGGAGGTGAGCTGGAAAGATAGGGGGAGGCACGAAATTGAGATCATGGAGGGACTGCAGTTGTGTGTAATCACAACTATGGGTTGAGGGGAGGGAAAATCACTGGAGGAGAGAAATTCAAGAGACTGAGAGGCTGGGGTATTGGAAGGGTCATCTACTCTATACTGAATCGCCAAGAGTTAAGACAGTGTTGGTGACAGTGACAGTGAACCAAGACCTAGAATATTTGCAAAATAATGCCTGGGGGTCAGGAGAAGACAGCAGTGATTGGTATAATTTGATAACACGAAATTCAACGTGGTGTGCAAGGGAATACTTCTAAAGGTGACGATGACCAGTAAGGAGGACACCTACCTCACCTCCAGGTCTAGGGACGGGGGCTGTGAGAGAACAAAATCAGGCCCTGCTGGAGAAGGCTGTGAGGGCAGCAGTGAACTCAGGGGAGAGCTGGGTGTCCCATAGGGACAGAAGTGAAGAGGATGCTCAGACAACAGGTTGAGGATGAAGGAGAGTTTGCTAATCACGGATTATGAACTCCAGAGGTCACGGAGGAAGAGTTTCAGGACTTGGGGAGGGTGGGAGAGGCCACAGAATAGGGGAAAGACAGGGCCTCTGGGAGCCAGGGAGATTTTAGGACTGACATGAACAGGAATGAGGACACAATGCACAGATGATGGTGGCAAGACTGAGTGCTGGGATTTCAGGGGCTCCTGATAATGCAGCAGGGGAGAGGAGGCTCTCTGAATAGAGTGTGTCCCTGCCCCAGCCTGCCAACTCCCCGAAGGGGCCTCTCCTACCCCTTTGCTGCTAATTTGTTCTTTTCCAAAGGCTTCACCTAGCAGTTGTGACAATTCTGATGGCCATGTTATCCACTCACTGGTTTTGAAAGAAGTTGAATAGGTTTTCCTGTCTCTGATAACTGTATTTCCTGTTTCTCTAAAAGCCCTAAAAGTACTTCATCACATTCACGCCCTCCACACCCCAGAGTACACATCTGGGGCTCTGTTGACACACTTGTCCCATGGACTACTGCCAAAAAGGTCTGAGTTCAAATATTCACGGGGCTGAAACTCTCCCAGATGAGCATTTGGAGAAGGCTGAGGTTGCCCCGAGGACTATCATACAGTCCGTCAAAGCCCATCTCATCCCTTCTTACGTCTCCATACAAAACCTTTTCACCTCTCTGCGTGCACGATAAACTGCTTTGGCAGAAAAGCTTCCAAGTTCGGGGAAGATGGTTCTCCCTCACGTAGTCCACGCTTCAGAGAACACAGCTGCTCACCATCTTGGTGAATGAGGTCGTGCTTCAGTTCCTGGCTGCTCAAACCCCTCGTCTTCATTCAGCTCCTCCTCTGGGCTCAGCTCTGTCCTGGTTGAAAGCTCAGCCCCATTCCTTTGGGCTCGCTCATAGCCTGAGTCGGCAGCCCTCTAATCACCTCCAGGGTTTGCTTCTGGACATTCCCCAAGGCACTTCCAGAAGCAGGTTTGGGAAAGGCTGCCCAGGATGCTAATAAAAGAGTGGTGTTTGCTAAGTTAAATGAAAGGATGAGCTCCTGGGAAACAGGTGATGTTCTGACATCCATGTCAGCTGTTCGAACACCAATTTCTCATCTTGTGGTCTTCTGGGAACTCAGAAATCTGCTCTGTTCTGGTATGGTCTGACGCTTTGTTTGGGGGAACCCCACTTTCTCTCCTACCCTCACTTTAACTTACCTCAACTATTCTACCTTAACCAGCTCTCCAGAAAAGATAGCCAAAGTGGAATGTGACTAGTTAGACTCAACAGTTACCTCTTTAGTGAATAATTGCATTTTAGTGAGGAAGATGGGGGTCAGCAAATTCAAATGTCAATGGGCCAAGCAGGAGGGTGGGATGGCTGGGACTGGGGTGGACCACAGAGTACATGTCAGTGTGGCCAGCTCTTAAAGACTGGGGGGCGGGGGGAGAAGCTAAAAAAATCCAGATATTTCTGCACAATCTTCCAATTTTAAACGTTTGGTAATTAACTCAACTTTTTAAAAATGCTAGGAAAGCCAGACAAAATATATCTTTGGGTCGCCTTGGCCCATGGCCCAAGGTGAGATAGCAGTGACCTGTGTAAATTTAAGCACACATCTGGTTCTGTGTTAAGCACAATGGTTCTTTTATGGTTGATTTTTAGTAAGGAGGCCACTTGGGGTTCCCTGTGGTCCTGAAATCACACAGGAAGGGCTGACCTTGGTGACTGCATCCAGTCCATTCAGAGTCCTCCTCTTACGGAGGGTTTGTTCCTCTATACACTGGGGTCTTAGGGTAGGTTGCCTGGCCCCCTCAGGAATGCCATCAAGTTCAATGAGGCTGCAATCACTCGGGTCTACTAGAGGCAGGCAGGTGTTACAGCAATGTCTTCCTCACTGTTAAAGACAGCTGAAGGCTGAAGTGGAGTCATGCCAATCTCTGGTCAGAGAGACCATCAGAGCTGATTACCCTACAGCAGAGGTTCCACAGGTAACCACTGGAGTCAGATCCCTGAGTTCGAAACTCTTCTCTACTAGTTAATTAGCCTCTCTGACCTCAGTTTTCTCATCTGTAAAATGGGGAATTAATAGTACATTCTAAGCAGGATGAGCTGACCAAGTGCTTCCTTAGCACAGCAACTCGAGAGTAAGCGCCCACATTGGAAGAGGAGTGTGACTTCATTTTTTAAACCAGGGCTTTATTTAGCATTTAGTTAAAGCTTATTTTTACAGACACATTTGAAAACTGGTGGTTCAGATCTGTTTCACTCATTATCTCCAAACCTGCCTTGCTCTTTGCCACCCTCTCCTGGAGCCATCAGATGTCCGAGTTTCCTGGGAATAATTTTTGTGTCTGAATCCCTTAGCCCAGGTGGTGGAACTTCATTAACCTTTTTCCCAGAGCAGTCTTATTGTGTCCAACAGGCTCCTTCTCAGGGAGCTGCACCCCATAAAGTCCCAGGCTCAGGAGACTGGCTCAGAAAGCCGCACCAAGCTCCTGGGAACCAGCCTGCTGGGACAGCAACTCTCTTTTCCAGCGGAGAGATATCCCCTCTTTACATGTGTGTACTCCCAGCTTCTTTTTTCCCCTCTTTTAGATTTACTCTGCCTGCAGCCTGTTCCCCACCGTCGTCCGTCCCCACCTCCACCAAAACGAAAAGCGCCATCAAAAATTTAGAATCAAATTTTACATTTAAAAATGTGATTTCGTTCGTTGCCTTCTAACCTAAGGCAGCATCCCCCATCCATCTTGAAAGAGAAGTCAGCATTTCAGGAAGACTGGCCACAGCCTTTAAAAAATACCAGGGGAGGGAGGAAACGGTCTGCGATTGGGAGTTCGGGAGGTGTATCCAGAGTGGAGAGAAAACCCTCAGGTTAGGCACTCAGGGGCTCTCGGGCGAGGAAAAGGAAGCCAGGCCTCTGCTACGGATGGAGTCCGCCCCTCCCAACTCGGAGAGCAGCCTGCAGCGCAGCGATGGCCGGAAGTGCTGGGCTCAGAGGAGGGTGGGTGGGGACGGGCTGCCCGGGAGCTGTGTCTCCCCGCTCGCCGGACTGGGATATTTATAGCACCTGTGTTTCTGGACCTGTCTCCACCTGGATTTATGCGGTCTGTGGCTGTAGCGTGTGTGTGGGGGGCGGGGAACGAGGGGAGCACGTCTTGCTGCAAGGGCTGATTCTCGGCCTTGGCGCTCTGGCTGGAATGGAAGTTTCAAAATCAAAACAAGGAGCCATCTGGGGGAACACCGCGGCAGAGCGGCTCCTCGGTGCTGCGTCTGCAAAGCAGTCGGCGGTTAGGCCCGGTGAAACCCGGGGCTTTCCAACTCCGCTCAGTGTCACATTTACCGCAGTCGTGGGCGGGGGTGGGCGGCAGGGGAAGTGGATCCCACCCACCCAGTCGCCTAGGGGCTCTGGCTTTCCCTTTCTCGCTGCTCTAGCGCAGAGTTAAAGCTGAAAGAATGTTCGTTCTCCCGGGGGCTGGGGGTGGAGGATCTGCGCTTTGAAAGAGGAGCCCAGAGAGCACGTGGTGGCCCAGCGTCTGTTGAGACCGGCACGTGGAGTCCACGTCTGCGGACCTACCATCCCAGTCCGCACCCTCAACTTCCACTAATCGCTACGTGCCTGGTTGATGTCAGACGGCGATGACATCATTTAAAAAATGAAATAACTGTCCCTTAGGTTTTTCAAGAACCTAGCGGGCAGATAATCCCGAGGGAGAGCCTACCGCCGGTCCTTGAGGCGGCCGTCATCAGGGCCTACCTGTAAAGCCGCCCCGACTGCTCCACCAAGAATTAGTATGGAGAAGAGGCCCTGGGCAGGGTGGGCGGAAGATCCAGGAGAGCTGAGGACAGCAGCGATACCTAGAGAAACGAAAACATCGTTGACATTGCTCCAGCACGTTCCCTTTCTCATTTAACCTCAGGGCGGCACAAATGAGGTAGCACTATTGTCAGGGTGCCCATTTCACAGGTGGAGAAACTGACGCTTAGAAAGGCTAAGGGACGTACCCCAAGGTGACGTAGCAAAGGCCACCTTCAGTTTCAAACTGAGATTCGGGGGACCCGCGGGTTAGGGTGCGCGGCGAGGACGGAGGAGGCAGGCGGGCGTGGGGCTGGAGCGATTACGCCGGCTGCGGCCACGCGGGGAGGAGCCGGGGTCCCAGCAGCGCCGCGCCGACCCGGGGCCGCTCCAGGGCCGGTTTGGTCGCCCGGGACGAGGGGCGGCCAGCCGTGAATCTGGAGCGGGACGGCGAGGCCGGGGCAGTTGCCAGACGCTGCTGGTGACGGGCCCGCGCCGCCGGCCCCCACCTCCGGGCCGCGCTGCGGTCGGGCAGCGAGCAGGCCACATACCGCGCGGCGCAGAGGAAATGGCTGGAATTCCTCCCGCGGCGCCTCCCTCGGGCCTTGGGGAGGGCGCGGCGCTGGCGAGGGCTGCCCCGGCTCCCAGCTCCGGGCACGGAAGGGGACCCCTTCCCTGGGAGGGCCGCCACCACTCACTGCGAAAGGGCACAAGGTCGGCCCCCGCAGAGACTCCCCGGCCCTGCCCAGTCTCCTGCCCCCTTAACCTGTCTCGGGCTCAGATTGTCTGGGCCGGGCATCTGGGGAGCGGTTCTGCACCCCTACTCAATCCCCTGCTGATCAGCCCTCAGGCCCCAGCAACCGGGATGGTGCACAAAGCGCACAGCATGCGAGGGGCCTAGCTGAGCGCGACGCTGAAGCTCCAGGCAGTGAGGACTCTGCAAGTCCCAGACTACGCTTTTGGAAAGCCCTGGCCACTGATATCTGCGAATGTTCTAGGCTATTTAAATGTTTGTTAAATGAATGCATGAGAATTGGGTAGGCACGGTACAAACGGAAGCAGAGACCAAAGGAAAAGCAGGCCAAATGTAGATCCTGCTAGAAAGCGTTCATCTTTGCTTCCTGCTTAGGCAAAGAACCTGCTACCTAGGTCTGTCCTGCTCTCTCTCACCTGCCAACCCAAGGCAAGCACAGCCCAGAGGGCCTGGCACCAAGACAACTTTGACCTTCACACCTTGAGCCTAATCTTAATCTCAAGGCCCATGCTCAACTCTGTTACCCCGGCTTTAGGCTCTGGTGCCTTTTTGCATATCCCACCCTTCCCTGGCTCCACCTCCAATACTTCCCTGGCTGGCCCTCTTCCTTTCTCCACAGAGGGCTCAGGAGGGTCTGATTCCACATGAAGTGGGCTCTCCTCCCATTCCAGATGGGACTGGGGCGCAGAAGGTGGGGCCCCGGGCCAAGGCTGGGGGCGGGGATGGCGTGGCTGTGTCTGCCATCCCGATGGTTTCAAGCCTGGGAGCAGGGCAGAGACAGGGTTTCCCAAATTAATCCACATCTGAGTCCAGGTTATCAGCTTAAATTTCTACCCTCTCTAGGGGCTTCTGAGCAGCAGACTAACCCTGGGGAGGGACTTCTCCTGCAAGGCCCCAGGAAGCATTAGGAGGCCAGAGGCAGGTCTGTCCTAATGCACTTGTCTCTCCTCGGCCAGGTCAAGGCCGGGGCGGGGTGGGGGGGGGATGGGGAGGGGCAGGGAGTGAGGTGTCATTGTCAAGACCGCCCCTGGACGCTGGCCCACGAGGAGCAGGCCCAGGAGGCCTTGGCGGACCTTCCATACAGATGCAGGCAGACAAAAACACAGACGGCTCACAGTGACAGTCTTGCTTCTGGGAATTTTGGAAATGAAAACGCGTACATTTTTCACAGAAAAAGGAACAGATTTTGGCATCTTCGCTCCAGAAACAGGAACTGACCAAGACAGTGGCCTCTGATAATCACTTCCTCATCTCAGGGCTCAGAAGCTGGTGGGGAATCCCTCAGCTCTTCTGTTTTCTCCCCAGTGTTCTGTGGGTAGGAGCCCGAGGGTTTTAGGGGAGAGAAAGGAAGGGAAAGGAGAAAGGCATAGCAGAGAGGAGGGAGGCAAGGAGGGGAGATATTTTTAAAGTGTGCTCTTGAGGATTGAGGAGGCCGGGAGCCAGAAGGGGATGGGGTCGGGGCCAGAGGGCACCTAACGGGAGCTCAGTGTAGCTGTTATTTCCATCTCCTCCTGGAAAGAGCGCCCGTATTCTGTGTCCCTCAGAGTTCACGGCTCTGTGGACCTGTGCCTCATAGTGAAGTACGGCAAACACACTTAGCCATATTACCTCCTATGCATTTATTGAACACCTACTGCATGTCCACAGGTTGCTAGGTACTGAGTGGATAAGAGACAGATTTCTCCCTTGCAGAGCTTAGAGTTGAGTAGAAGGAATTGGCATTCCAAAAATAAAGCATGAAGGTAATGGAGCTGAAAATAATTGCCAAGAGAGGAGAAAGAGGTCAGATCAGGTTGGGGTGGAATATGAAAGGCCTTAGGAAGAGGTCACATTTGAAGTGGGCCTTGAGAGGTAGATGGGCATTTGCCAGGTGGAAATGGGGAAGGAGGCCCTTCCAGGGCAGAGGAAGTGCATCAGCATAGGTGCGGGGGAGGGAAAGTGTGAGCACATCCAGGACACTAAGAATGTAGGGCAAAAGCGGGTGCAAAGGAATAATGGGAGAAACAGCTGGAGCAGGAACTGGTCCACTTTGCAGACAGTCCTGAGTGCCAGGCTGAGGTATGTGGGATTCCTCAGAGGGCCATGAGGCGGCCTTGACTGGCAATGGCCTGACAAATGCAGCACCACGTGCTGCTGGCAGCTCAGAGAAAGGAGTGAGGCAATGGGGAGGACGGCGGAGAGATGGGGAAGCAGCCAGACCCATCTGTGATAACTCAGCCAGACCATTAAAGTGTTTTATAGTCCAGGCCCCTGCTATGTGCAGCTGACCTGAAATTGGTCCCACTGAGTAGATCTTTGTTGGTTCAAGGTTTTTGCTGCAAAACTCTGAGCCTCAGTTCTCCTATGGGAGCAAAGTGAAGGTGGTACCTATGTTCTTGTGTGGAATGACCAGAGTGGTAGTCCCTGTGGGCAATCAGAGACCTTCCTCTCCTAAACAGGCTGATGGGGGAGTGGGGTACCTGCGCCGGCATGGAGAGCGTGAGTGGGAGAAATCACAGATGTGGGCTCTGAAAAGAGTGAGACCTTGGGGTAGCCCAGATAGGGGAGAGAGAGAGCCAGTCTCCTGAGGCAGCCAGGGTGGGAAGGGGTTGGGGAGGAAGTTCCAGGATCCAGAAGGTCTCTGAATAGACCCAGCGGGACCCTCTTCCAGCTCTGTGCCTCTGTCCCTAACAGAGCACTTCTCACGTGGGGCAGGAAGGAACTTTCTCAGCAATAGGCAGAGAGGGTTTATGGGTTGTAATTATTATTATTATTAAACAATTTAAAAACAAAATTTATTTTGAAATAATTTCAAACTTAAAGAAAAGTTGCAAGAACAGTATAAACAACTCACTTAGCTCCTTAAATCAGATTCTACAATCATTAACATTTACCCTTTCCTTCCTTCCCGGCCATTATCGTTATTTCTTTTCTGTTCAATCTGAGAGCAAGTTGCAGACGTGATGCCATTCCACCCCTAAATATTTCTTCAAAAGCAAGTACACTGTTCTATAACCTGTGTGCAACCCATTCAGATTTCCAGATCCCATTCAAATTTTGCCCACTGTCCAATGTCTCCTTTTCCTTTCTAGGCCAGGATCCAAATCCAGATCGTGCATATAATAAATTTTTGAAAAATAAACTTTATTTCTCTTCCTGGATTGTAAGCTCCTAGAGAGCAGAGGTGGTGTTTCCCACAGGTCTTAGTACTTACTAGGCACTAAATAAAAGCCGAAGGTAAAGGATCGGGATCAGATGCCACATTATAAGGAGGGGAAGCCCCATGGGTGACAGCAATGGCTGAGTTTACTGTTTTGTCACACATCCCCCTCCGGATCTTCTATGACTTCTATGAGTGTGACTGAAATCCCACTTCCTGTGGGGTCTTTACTGGGGGGCCACCTTCTCTATACTTCTTTCCCTGGCTCCCCCCCATCTCCCACTTCTCCCATGGGGCATGTTAGCATTTCATGAATACACATTTAAGGAGGATTTCAATTTGTCAGGTTTTGTGCCCGGTATGAGAATACAGTGGTGAATAATGCTAATGATGGAAGCAGCTAAACGAATCCCCAGCCCCTACAAGGGCCTGAGGATCTCTCCATGGCCTCATAGGGTCTGAGATGGCTACTTGGCTGGAACAGGCAGAATTGTCCTTGCTAGTTATGATTTTGTGGCGCCACCTGCTGGCCATATGTAAACACAGGGACACAGTTACGTGTAAAAGTGTACGCACAAAGAAATTGACTATTAAAACAGAGAGGGAGACACACAAAAGTATGTACACACTGTGAAACATACGCATGTTTGCAAACAGGCACACATACATGGAAACACAGACATATAATCACTTACAGAAATTCAAGATCTAGCACAGTACCGTATCTCTGGTAGGAGTCCAATAAATATTTGCTAGTGTGTAAAAAAACCCCACCAAATTCTTTAGATCAGTTTTCTTTCAGGCTTATTTTTCACCACCTTTTCTAGCCAGTAAGGTAAGAACGCTCCACGGTCACTTGCTCCCTGCCCACATTCCTTCCCTCCATCCTATTCTTCCTTTTTTAAAATATTTTTTATTGAAGTATAGTTGATTTATAATGTTTCAGGTGTACAGCGAAATGATTCCGTTATACATATATATCTATTCCTTTTCAGATTCTTTTCCATTATAGATTATTACAAGATATTGAATATAGTTCCCTGTGCTATACAGTAGGTCCTTGTTGTTTATTTATTTTATATATGATAGTCTGTATCTATTAACCCCAAATTGCAAATTTATCCCTCTCCTCCTTTCCACTTTGGTAACCTTAAGTTTGTTTTCTATTTCTGTGAGTCTATTTCTGTTTTGTAAATAAGTTCATTTGTATCATTTTTTTAGATTCCACATATAAGTGATATCATACGATATTTGCCTTTTTCTTTCTGATTTACTTCACTTAGTATGATAATCTCTAGGCCCATCCATGTTGCTGCAAATGGCATTCTTTCATTCCTTTTTACGGCTGAGTAATATTCCATTGTGTGTGTATATATATTTCTCTGGCTATATGCCCGGGGGTGGGATTGCTAGATCATATGGTAACTCTATCATCCTATTAATTCATTAAAACCAAATTCAAATGCCATCTTCTCCCTTATCTCTCCAGCTAAGATAATGACTTCCTCTTCTGAACTTTCATAACTTTATGATATTTATCATTTTACTAATTTGCATTTTAGCTATTTGAGGATATGTGTTTTCTCCCTTTCTAGTCTGTAATCTCCTCAAGGGTAGCATTTGTGTTTGATTCATGTCCGTGTTCCCCCATAGTACCTGGCACATTGCCTTGCACAAAGTTGGGGCTCAGTAAGTATTTGCTGAATGAATGAATAAATGATACAGTCACAGACACAGAGAAAAACAAAGATAATGCACAGAAATGCACATCTATCTACGTAAATTTCTCTCTTCTTGCAAAAATGATACACATTTACATGAAAGCATAGAAACGTGCATATCTATGACTAAAGCTGTGAGGAGACACATCTCTTAAGTTAAGCACTTTCTTATTTCTGTTTTTATTCTGATCCAGACTTTCTTCCCACTGACTGACAGCAATAGCCTCTTAACTCATCTCTGTTCCTAGTTCTTCCCTTTGTACTTTTCCATTGCCCTCAGCCTGTACCTTCCTAAAGCACCTCTTTGATGATATTATTCCTTAGCTCAAGAATTCCAGAAGTCCTTGCATGATAAAGTCTGGAAAAAGCTAAAGACTTTATTTTCTAAAGGGAAAGGACTCACAGTTACAACCAGTGAAAAATAAATAGAAGCGGTTTCTTTCTGGGAAAGTTTGTCATGGCCTGTTAAAAAGGACAGTCTTGGCTGGTGCCACCTGTTCTCCTTCCATACTGCCTTGAATGTGGTTACAAAGGAGCTGCAGCAGCCATTTTGCAACCATGAAGGAAAGACCAAGGTGTTGTTCCTGACCTCACCGAGCAGCTAAACAAATGCTACTGCTTCTAGATTCCTTGTTTATATGAGAGAAATAAACCTCTGTTTGTTTAAGCCACTGCAAGTCATGTTTTTTTGTTAGGACATAATCCTAACTCAAGATTCATGAATATCTCCCTTTCTCTAACTTCCTTAACCTAGTTTTTTTTTTTTTCTCCTTAACCTAGTATTTTAAAAACTGAGCCTGAAGGACAAGAAAAAGCAGACATAGGACAAACAAGGGAAAGTTTTCCAAGCGGAAGTAGCAGCATCTACAAGGGTCCTGTGGGAGAGCATTCATGATCTGGCCCTGCTTTATCATCCAGCCTTGATTCCCAGTATTCCCAATATTCTTTTCATGGTCACACCCTAGCCCAAGCCTCCATCATTTCTTGCTTAGACACTTTCAATAACTTCCCAGTTTATCTCCTTGCTCCCGCTACTGACCTCCTCTAATCCAGTCTACTCTCCCCCTTGTCATCCTCTTGTTGTAATTTCCTTATTTCTCTCTTAATAATTGCTGCCATTTAAAAACTATATATTTGTTTGTCTTTGTCTCCCCCACTAGACTGAAGATCCCAGAAGGGCAGTTTATGGCCTTTCTGGTGTGGTTCACTTCCTGTATTCGGAGCCTAGCGCAGTGCCTAGTATAGGACAGGTGTGTCAAGAACTGTGAAGGAATCTGAGAATTTACCCTCTTTACAAGTTAACAAGTTAGCTTCATACTGTTTCATGGATGCTGGCAGGAGACACAAGACTCCCAGGACAGAGACAAAGGATGTTATTACTCAAAGCAATAGCAGTGGCTAGAGTATCAGCATTTGCACTGCTTCCTCGAGTCCCAATTCCCGTGGGGCGATGTGAAGAGGTCCAGGTGACACATGCACATGTAGTGGGTTGTATTACAGAAGAGGGACCCTGAGCTTAGGGAACCAGGATCATTTTCAGTGGGGAGTAAACCTACTTCACCTTCGTAACACTGGACGGTACACAAACCTGCTCTTTGCTCCAGAGGGAAACATTGTCTATCTTTCAAGGTTCTTTGCTATGCCAGCGTCTTTGAAAAGAGAGTCAGAAGCAAAGGGAGCTAGTGCCTTCTCTTGCAAGACCTGCAGAAATGGGAGAGACACACGGAAAACCCTTTGATCACCCAGGCTTTCTGCCCGGAGGCTCTTTACAGACCAAGCACAGAGAAGGGGCAACCGCAACAGAGCCTGGAGGTCTCATTTAGTTGAAATGTCAGCTATTAGAGGTCAGGAAGCCTCAGGCCACTGGAATTTGTGGCACAGAATACTGGAAAGGAGGAAGCTATGCAGAGAAAGAGCTCCAGCAATTTCCATGGGTTCCGTTGAGTTTTGGCTAAATATTAAACCGTGCATGAGTAGGGTAAGACTTCCACCAGGCTCTTCCTATAATTATCAGGAAGCTGTAAGCTGAACAATTTTCCAGAGCTAACATCAGGTCGGGAGATGTTAGAGTTGCAACTAGCCAGACTGGAGAGCAGAGAAACATTCTTGAATATGTGGGCATCGAGCAGCTATCCCAACAGTAGGGTAACACTGGTCCCAGGTTATAAGTACTCTAGAAGGGGTTTTTCATCTTTGGTACTGTTGATATTTTGGGGGGCTTTCCTGTGCATCGCAGGATACTGAACAGCATTCCTGATCTCTAATCATTAGATGACAGTGGCACCTTCCGGGTTGTAGCAACCAAAAATGTTTTCAGACACTGCTGATATCCTGGGTTGGGGGTTGGGCAAAAGTTGTATCTGATTTAGAACCACTGCTTTAGACCCACCCTAACAAACACAAATACAAGACTAGAAAGCATTTAGCATATCTATAAGTAACTCAACTATCTGACCTCCCCGGCCCCATCTCAACATTCTTCAAAGAAGGACAACAAAATTCAGACACCCAACAACGTAACATTTACAATGTCCAGCAGCATCCAATCCAAAATTATTAGGCATGCTAAGATGTAGGAAAAGATGACCCATACCCAGGAGAAAATCAATCATAAAAACCAGAACCATAAACAATAGCACATTGATTAGACATGGTAGAAGAAAATATCTATGAATGTGCAAACATAGCAGCTATCCAAACTGGAGCTCCTCAGAGACTCAGGGACACGTGTGACAACATCAGCTGTCCAATAAGCATGTAATCAGAGTTCCAGAAAGAGAGAAAAGACGGAATACGGCAGAACTGGAAAAAAAAATGTCTAAAAACTTTCCAAATTTCATAAAGTTATAAATTCAAATATCCAAGAATCTCAACAAACCCCAAACTGGATAAGTACAAAGAAAACCACACCAAGACACTGCATATCAAATTGTTAGACTCTACTAATAAAGAGAAAAATCATAAAAGCAGCCGGAAGAAAAGGACACATTACAGAGAACAAAGGTAAGAATAAACAGTGAATTCCCCTCAGAAACAACAAAACCCAGAAGACAGGAGAATGATATTTTTTAAAGCCTATAAGAAAAGAATGTCAACATAGAATTCTATACCCAGCCAAAGATATCCTCCAAAATGAAAGTGAAATAAAGACATTTTCAAAAAAACAGAAGCTGAAGCAACTTAACACTGGCAAAATGCACTACATGAAATGTTAAAGGGAATCCTTCAAATTGAAGGAAAATGATACCAGAAGGAAATGCTGATTAACACAAAGGGGTGAATTACCAAAGCTGACAAAAGAAGAAAAAAAAAATCTGAATAGCTCTATAGCTATTAAAGAAATTGCATATATAATTAGAAACCCTTCCCCAAAGGAAATTCCAAAACACCAGCTTCCCTGGTGAACATTTACGAAAACAAACAAACAAAAAAACAAAAACAATGTCACAAACTTTTTCAGAAAATGGAGGAAGAAACACGTTCCAACTCATTTTTATTTTATTATTTTTTTATTATTTGGCTGCATTGCATCTTTGTTGTGGCATGCGGGATCTTTCATTGTGGTGCGAGGGCTCTTCCTTGCGGCGTGTAGACTTCTCTCTAGTTGTGGCGCGCAGGCTCCAGAGTGCGTAGGCTCAGTAGTTGTGGCGCGTGGGCTTAGTTGACCAACAAAGGATCGAATCCGTGTCCCCTGCATTGGAAGGCGGATTCTTGACCACCAGGGAAGTCCCCCAACTCATTTTATTAAAGGAGGGCTTTGCAAGTGTTTTAGGCTGTTCTGGGTGGCTACTGCTGTTCCTCCTCCCCCCAATCCTCCTCCTTCATCTTCACAATCTTTAAAGTTGTAGAAGCCATTCTTAGCTTTCAGGCCAGAGAGAAACTGGCCAAAGGCCAGGTTTGTCCTGTGGACCCTAGTTTGCCCCCCCGCGGGGCTAAAGCATTAGTAAGCCACACTGTTTTTACCAAGGATTTTTGTGAGGCAGTTGAGAAGAGAGTTGTATCTCACACCAAACAGCAACAACCTAGTAATACTTGTATCAGACATTAAATTTTCAAATATTTGGGGATTTTCCAGGTGTCTTTTTGTTATTAGCTTCCAGTTTAACTCCATTTTGGTCAGACAGCATCGTTTGTATAATTTCAAGTCTTTAAAATTTGTTGAGATTTGCTTTCTGTTCCCCACAAATGGTCTGACTTGGTGAATGTTTCACAAACACTTGAAAAAAAAGTGAATTCTGCCGTTGCTGGGTGGAACGTTCTATACATTCCACTAGGTCAAGTTCATTGATGGTGATGCTTAGGTCTTTTATATTCTTAATAATTTTCTACCTGCTTTTTTATAACTTAATTATAGCCTCCAACTATAATTGTGGGTTTACCTATTTCTCCTTTCAGTTCTGTCAGTTTTTTGTCATGCATTTAGAAGCTCTT
Organism: Monodon monoceros; assembly: GCF_005190385.1. Classification (NCBI taxonomy): domain Eukaryota; kingdom Metazoa; phylum Chordata; class Mammalia; order Artiodactyla; family Monodontidae; genus Monodon; species Monodon monoceros. The sequence continues at coordinate 54,416,679 of NW_021703775.1, forward strand.
ATGTATTAATATTTGTTAGGGGCTTAAAAATTTAGGATTATTATGTCTTCTTGGTGAATTGATCCTTTTATCTTTAAGTAACATCCTTCTTTATACTTGGTAATATTTATTGTATTGAAATTTACTTTGCCTGGTATTAATGCAGCCACTATATATTTTTTGATTAGTGTTTGCATGGTGTATCTCTTACCATCCTTTTTCCTTTAATCTATTTATATCTTTTTGTTGAAAATGGATTTCTTGTAGACAGCATATAATTAGATCTTGCTATTTTATCCTATATGACAATCTCTGTCTTTAAATCTGGTTGTTTAGACCATTCACATGAATCAAGATCTAACATCTTGCTAGTTGTTTTCTATTTATCTGTTATTTGTTCAATTTTTCCTCTTTTTCTGCCTGCTTTTGTTTTTTTTTGTTTTGCGGTACGCGGGCCTCTCACTGTTGTGGCCTCTCCCGTTGCGGAGCACAGGCTCCGGATGCGCAGGCTCAGCGGCCATGGTCACGGGCCCAGCCGCTCCGCGGCATGTGGGATCTTCCCGGACCGGGGCACGAACCCGTGTCCTCTGCATCGGCAGGCAGACTCTCAACCACTGCGCCACCTGGGAAGCCCTCTCCTTCATTTTTGAAAACTATTTCACTGTGTATAGGTTTCTGGGATGACAGATTTCTTTTGTTTGTTTGTTTGTTTTTCCTTTCAGCATTTAAAACATGTCACTCTTTTCTCTTCTGGCTGGCATGGTCTCTGATGAGATGCCTGCTGTAATTCTTACCTTTGTTCCTCTGTTTATTTATTTATTATTATTATTTTTAATAATATTTATTTATTTGGTTGCACTGGGTCTTAGTTGTGGCATGCAAACTCTCAGTTGCACCATGCATGTGGGATCTTGTTCTCCGACCAGGGATCGGACCTGCACCCCCTGCATTGGGAGCGTGGAGTATTAGCCACTGCGCCACCAGGGAAGTCCCTGTCCCTCTGTTTATAAAGCTACCTCTCCTCAGTGGCTCCTCCCTGCAGACTCAGCCTCCCCTCCACCGTCCTGAGCAACTGCGTACATCCCACCAGTTAAACAAAAGGCTATCTCCTTACAGCGTAGTTGGACCCCCGTCCTTTGTCACTTGAGCATCTGTTATTGCCCTTAGTGGTCTGACTCCTGCCACTGCCTGCCCACACCTCCATTCAGGTAGCTTCTAGAGTGTTCCATTCTGTCACACACGCACACGACAAGTGCCCTCGGCCTCAGGTGGACCCGGTGATGGAATCTGAAGGTTCCCTGCCCACCGTGCTCCAGCCAGGATTGTTCAGTGGGCTTCTTACCTTCTCGTTTAGTCCTTCACGCGCATTCCCTGTCAAGGATCCTAGCTTTGTCACCTTCAAACAAACACAGGACATTAACTGTTATGTTTTTAGTTGTTTTTATTGGAGAAAGGGCTGTATGGGTGTGTTTCAACCTGGCAGAGTTATTCTATTAATCCACCCATTTTTCTTTTATTCTGATTTATCTTATTTTATTTGTATTAATAACTTAATTTAAGACCCTTTCCATGTATCTAGCCTATCTATTTACAGTAAGTGTCCCCTGCGGAGGCTGACTCTATATACCTGTGGTAAGAATTGTAGGTCATAAGGACGGAATATTATGGGCCTTCTGGGAGGAACAGTAGAGAAAAATTGGGGACCAATGGTTAGGAACAAAATGGATGAAGAAAGTGGAGGACAAGGCTGTGGGAAGTCTCTTTTGGTGTTGACTGCTCTTGGGGGGTGGAGTGGGGTCTTACCCTGAGGCTGGGAAGGATTGAGGTGCAGGGTACTAATTCAGGGTTACTCCCCAAGGATGCTGTAAGGTGGCATTAGTGGATAGTATTTTATGTCCTTCAACTTTTTGCCCTGGGGGACCATATTTAAAAAGTTATCAAAGAGAAGGGGCTGTAGTGAAATGGAAAGAATCAGGCCACCTTTTGACAAATTAATGCAAAGAGACATCCATGCTGGGGAGATTTTTTCCCACCTTGGCAAGAACTGCAGCATTGGAAGCAGTGCTGACATGGGTACCTGGGCACCCGCAGAGAGAGGTATTGTGGGAGCAGAAGGAAATCTTTAATTACCTGTGAACTGCCTAGGTTGCTGCCTATTTGCTGGGAAGAAGCGTTCTGATGAAGGACGCTCATAGATGCTCCTGTGTCCTCAAGGGAACACTGCTGGCCGTGACAGCTTCAGAATTCCCATATAGAATGGATTAGGGACCTGAGTGGGGAGTGGCAAAAGGACACGCATCTGGGCGTGTTTTGTGAATGCACTGTTTGTGTTCAGGTGGTGTGCGTGCTCATATGGGATGGTTTTGGGGGCACTGCCACTGTTCCACATCCAATTCCAATAATGGAAATGAAACATGTTACATGGAAATATAAGAAAACAAGTACAAAACACATACAAGTATTATTGGTAATTCGATTTACAGGGCAGCTCTGCTCCCGTGCACCAATCCTTTCAGCATTCAATTCTCTTATTACTATTTCATAGGCCTATTGCTCTATGAGGTAGCGAAGCAGATGTTGTTACCCCACATTATAGCTGAGGATGAGGGGCTCCACGGTGAAAGCTGGGTAATTAAAGATGCTCCATGAGAATGTAAGCTCCCTAGGACAGGGGTTTTTACCTAGGGTTTTGTCTGGGACTTTGACCATACAGTGTACAGAAATAGGATGGAGGGGGTCAATTTTAGTCAGAACTCACTCACCATTATGTAGAGCAAAGGTACTGCGTGCATGTGCCTGCATGTGTCTGTGTGTGTGTGTGTGAAATGGGATTGACCCACTCTGGACAGTGAAACCTCAAATGATGAGAAAATTTCATATGGAAGCCACTGAATCAAAGCTTTGTTTGTAACACACTCCCTGTCCTGGAGTAGTAGCTTCCCAGGATGAAGGGTTGAGTTCAAAGCTAGGGAGAAGGGGGCTGAGCCCAGCCCAAGGCAGGCAGGGCTGGGTGGCCATGATGCAGATCAAGACGGGGCCGTTCAGCACAGGGTCCACATGGTCTCTATTTTCCTACCTCTTCTTGCTCCACTCCTGAAGCAGTGGGGAAAGCTGGGGCTGATTTCTCTGCGGCTGGGAGCTGGGCTGAAAGCTGGTGGGTAGCTGCTGGCCCACAAGACAGTGGAGGCTAGAAGCTGGGAGGAATGAAGGCTTCCTCTCAGTGTATTTCTTCCCTTGGCCACCAGATGGCAACACCTCCCTTGAAACAGAACCAGAGCCACAGGACTCCACGCAAGATGGTTATTATTCTGAGGACTTCCAGCTGCCCTGCATTATTTGAGGAGGGTCTTGGCACCCTATCAGCTATTTGTTCAATCAGATTTTACTGAGCGCTTACTATGTGCCCAGCCCCGTTGGGGTGGGGTGGAGAGTGAGGGTGCCACAGCGAACAGGACCCTACAAGATCCACCAAGGCTACTCTTTCCACAGCTCTTACAGCCTAGCAAGGGAGACCGAAGTTAGGCAAATAATTACAAAACAATGAACTCATTTCATTTGTTCAATGAACTAATTTCAATAGTGTTATCAATGATAGATATAAAGCGCTTTTGAGACCCTATTAAGAGGAAGAATTTTATTTTATCTGGGCTGTTGGGAAAGGCTGCTCTATGAATGAATCATCATGTGTCCTAATAACTCCCACCCCTTCACATACCCTGTTATATTCCCATTTTATAGCTAATGAACCCCTCCTCCTCCAAAAAAACCCCCCATCCCATCCTATAATCCCATCTCAGACTCCACTGCAGACCATAATAACAGACCCTATTCCAACCCCTACACCTCCCTCACATAACCATCAACAAATCCCTTTACAATTCTTTCGCAGTCTCCTCCACATCTTTGTTGTAAATCTCATCACTCATCCCTTTGGAATATCCCATCACTAACTTTTTTTTTTAATTTATTATTTTTATTTATTTAATTTATTTATTTTTGGCTGCGTTGCTGTGCACAGGTTTTCTCTAGTTGCGGTGAGCGGGGCTACTCTTCGTTGTGGTGCGCGGGCTTCTCATTGCAGTGGCTTCTCTTGTTGCGGAGGATGGGCTCTAGGCTCATGGGATCAGTGGTTGTGGCTCACGGGCTCTAGAGCACAGGCTCAGCAGCTGTGGCGCACAGGCTTGGTTGCTCCACGGCATGTTGGATCTTCCTGGACCAGGGCTCAAACCCGTGCGCCCTGCATTAGCAGGCAGATTCTTAACCACTGCACCACCAGGGAAGCCCCCCATCACCAACTCTTAAAGAACCCTGGTCTTATTCATCTTTGCATTTCCAAAACCTCCCAAAATACAGACAGGTAATATGTTCTTGAAAACACTTGGCAAACCAATGACCAGATGGCTCAATACTCTATCATACTCTATCACAGGGCTGTCATGGCTCCTATCACAGAGCCAGGGGTACAGCCCCCAGACTGGAAAGACTCGGGCCTCGGCTGCCTTCTTCCTTTAGGAAAGGGCTGAGGTGGGAGTTGCTCATCTCTGGTTGCTCCCCTCCCCCCACCAAACCTCATCAGTCCAGACAAGTTCCCTTCCTCCCTCCCTCCACAAGGTTTGTGTTGCTTGGGACCAGGTCCCAGTCCTGCAGTCTGATTTGGTCTATGTCGCCCAGACCCATCAGTGGTCACCCTTTTACCTCCTCCTTGGAGCGTATGTAGGTCCTGATTGTGGGTCCGCGAACTGTGCCCTTAGTCCACGACTTTCCCTTCTCTCCTTCTCTGAAGGGCCAGAGAGCACAGGAGGGAGTACACCAGGGCTGGAAGGGACCTCAGGGAATCATCAACACCCTTCTCTTCCCCCGCTCCCTCTCCTTTCCCTTCTCCCTCCTGTTTGTCTAGTTTTTCTTTGGGGAATGTAAACATACGGCAGCATTACTTAGCAGGCAAGAGCTGGAAGAAAACATAAAGACCAAGTCTAACTCCCTCATGTAACAAGTGAGGAAACCAAGGCCCAGAGAGTGGAAGTCACTTGCTCACACGGCGCATGCTCCTTGCAAGTGTCCTTCCAGAGACCACCCTCTCTGTGCACATTAGCCAAGAAATGCTACTTCCATTAGGAAGGCATGTCCAGTGCAAACCACTCTAGAGATTGCATTTCAAAGATTGATAGACATGGCTTTTGCATTATCTGCTGTTTCATATTAGCTATGCTGTGGCTTCGTTCTTTAGTGCTGATATTGGGGGTGGGAGGGATGGGGAGTGGGGGGTAGGGAGCCAATTTTGAGACCTTCTCACAGCCTCCAGCCTGCACGACTAGGCCCGAGAAGGACAGGGTGATCCATCCTATATTTTCAGACCGTCAGGAGATTTCATTGTTTAAACAAACATTTCAGCGAAGCCATCCAGCTGGGCAGTGATTTATGGCTCTGGCTGCAGTTTTTCCCCAACAAAGATAAACAATCCTACAACTCTTGGGACTGGGGCTGGGACTCCTGGTTCTAATAACTTGGAGCCGGCTGGACCACACCAGCCATCGCCTGGTCTGGGGTTTGGTTAGGATCTGTTCGCAATGGTCGTGCGGCTCAGCCACAAACCTGGGGGGATCGTGTTGTGTTTGGAAGCTAGAACCATACCTCCAGGGCAAGGGAGAGTGGCAGGCAGGAGAGAAGTGGCACAGGGTTGGGGCTTCAGGCCCGTCCCCCACTTCTAGGAGGGACGCAGTGGTGTTCTGCATTCTGTGCGGTGATTATTTGGTGGTTTGGTCAACGACACCTATTCTTCCTTCTTTTGGTCACAGTATGTCAATTCACTTCTTTTTTTTTTTTCTTTTTAAATTTTAGAATTTTATTTATTTTTTTATACAGCAGGTTCTTATTAGTTATCCATTTTATACATATTCGTGTATACATGTCAATCCCGATCTCCCAGTTCAATTTCCTTCTGTGGAGCTGTTTTAGGCTGTACGCTGTGGCCCGGTGCTCATAGAATCCACCCAGTCTTTGGCTCTGAGAGTGAATATGTGCTCAGGTCCTCCCAAAGCAATGCTTTCCTGTGATCACCGTCATTGGCTCAAGGGTAGACATCTAACCCATTAACACATGGAGAAAGGCAATGAGACATTTGCTGGGGCTGCTAGGGAGAGAGGCAGATTCAATTCTCTCTGGACTTGACTTTGAGATGATATGGGAGTACAGTTGACCACTAAGCTGTTGCCGCCATCTTGCCTCCATGGGGATCACATGGTCCCTGTCTGACAATGGAGCCAGTAAACAGGAAGTGAGGCTGAGGGCTCCTCCTCCACCCAACAAGTCCTTTTTTTAAGGGTTGGTATTCTTTCACTTCCAACTGAAAGAATGTTAACCAGTACCCACCATTTGACACAGCAGGGGAGATTGACTAGGGAGGGCAGCTCCGGCAGCCTCCAGCTCAGCTGTCTGGATGTGGTGGTTTAGCCAGAGGACAGTAACTCCCTCATAATCTACCCCTCTTGCCCCCATCAATCTGATTACTTGTGTCTACAATTTATTTCAACAAGTGGTTAAGGAACTGTGGCAGATGCAGAGATGAATGAGACACAGCTCACATTTTTCCTAGAGTTCTTGGTTTGTTTAAGGCGGCTTGAGATGCACATCTCAAGAGAAGAACAAACAAGGTGCTTTGAGTGTGCAAGGGAAGAAGAGCTCACATCTGATGGTTGGGGACCAGTTGAGACTATGGAGAAGGGGTGTTTGGGATGGGTCTTGAAAGATGATGAGAATTTGGGTAGACAGAGATGGGCAGAAGGCTTTACAGGTAGATGACGTAGTGTGATGGAAATCAGGGAGGAGGGAAAGACTATTTAGGGGAACACTGAAGAGTCGAGTTGGATGGGAGGACAGGAGATATTTAGGGGAATCACCAGCTGGCAAAGGAATTTGGTGTCATCTAGGCAGATGCCCCTAATGAGAAGCTTGTTCTTGGTTCAGTTGGTGACGGGGAGTAATTGAACTCTCTTGAGCAGGGAAGTGCCCTGATTGGAGTTACTCTTGAGGGACTTCAGATAGGAGCAGGAAGAAATTGAATGTGGAAAAGCCACTAAGGCTATATAAGGAGATAACCTTGACTCAACCGTAGGACAGGGAGACAGCTAGGGGAGGAAGGGCAGGGAGGGAAAATCACGGAGTAGTTCTAGTTTCTATTCTTTCATACTTCAAGAACTGTGAGGTTTCTTAAAGTCCAAAAGTTGTAAAAGGAAAGGTTGGTATATTTAACCACATAAAAATGTAAAATTTCTACATGGCAAAAATGCCATAAATAAAGTCAAAAGACAAGGACAAACGGGAAAATGTTTGCTACGCAAGTGACAGAGGGTTTATTTCCTAAATATATACAAAGAGCTTTTATATTTCAGAAAGAAAAAATAACAAGCAATGGAGAAACGGGCAAAGGACGTGAATAGACAGTTCACAGGAAAAAATTTACAATGGTCATTAAATATACGCATATGTAATAATGACAATTAACACATATTGAACTTTGTTTTTATTTACGCATCTAATTCTCACAATAATGGTAGGAGGAATGTATTATTATGATGGTACTCATTTTACTGATGAGGAACCAAAAACATAGAGAGGTTAAGTAAATTACCCAAAGTCACCCAAGCAACTAAGGACCAGGGTTTGTCCTCTCAAGCACTGTGCTACACTACTTGCTCCATGTCACCTATTCTAAAATAAACCCATTTTAGAACTACACCAAAACATCATTCTTTTTATTTTTATTTTTTTATTTTTTAGCGGTACGCGGGCCTCTCACTGTTGTGGCCTCTCCCGTTGCAGAGCACAGGCTCCAGATGCGTAGGCTCAGCAGCCATGGCTCACGGGCCCAGACACTCGCGGCATGTGGGATCTTCCTGGACCGGGGCACGAACCCGTGTCCCCTGCATCGGCAGGCGGACTCTCAACCACTGCGCCACCAGGGAAGCCCCAAAACATCATTCTTTATATGAAAAGATTGGCAAACATAAAAAAGTTTGGTGGATGGTTGACAAAACTGGGAGACCAGTACTCCCTCATATTGTTGGTGAAAATGTGAACTGTAATAACCACTTTGGAGGCAGTTTGACAATATCACAATTTTAAATACATATTTGCTTTGACCTAGAAATTCCATTTCTAGCATTTTTCTAACAGACGTACAAAGGGAAACATAGAGAGATATTTATTGCAGCATGTTCACGATAGCAAAAGATTGAAAACAAGCTAAACATCCATCAATAGGGGACTTGGTGGATGGATTATGGTACATCCATAGGCTGATAAGAGGAATAAGGCCTATCTATGTGTATGTTACGGAACAATCTCTAAGATATGTTATTGAAAAAGGCAAGGAGGAGAACAGGGCATAGACTGTGCACCACCACATACTGTGCATCTCCACATACTCTGGCCAGGGAACAGTGTCTGGCCAGTGTCGGCCTTTGGGGAAAAGAGCTGGGTGCCTGGGTTAGGGATGAGAGGGGGCAAGTTTTTTCACTGTATATATTTTGGCATTGCTGAAAAACATTTTTAACATGTTCAGGGATCACCTTTTCAAAAATAAAAGTTTACGATAAAATATAGCACTACTTGAAACAACAACCACAGAAAAAGGTGTGATTTCCATTAGTCATCCAGGGTCAAGCTTGTCGACACTCTCATCTCAAAGGCAAAGAGAAGTGGGCTGTGCGGTGGAGGATTGTACATAGAACTGAAGGACAGGGAGCCAGGGCTTGGGAGTTCAGAGAGCTAGGGAAGAGATATCTGGCCAGGTGGTCATTATTTTAAGATAGGAAACACACAAACTCACTTTTTAAATGTTTCATATATCAGAATTTATCTCCCCGTCCCTTAAAAACACCCACAAAAACTAAAGTCCCTTTTGAAAAATTCTAATTTGTTTCAGATGAACTCAGGATTTTGCCTATGTCTAAGCAGAGTTGGGTGGGAGTCAGAGAGACCCAGCGGCCAGGAGTCAGCAAGCCCACCATAAGCTGCTCTTTCCTCCGCTCTGGAGGGTTCTTTCACCCTCTTTTGGGTGAAAGAGTACTGCCAAAAAAAAAAAAAATTATTTATTTTTGGCTGTGTTGGGTCTTCATTTCTGTGCGAGGGCTTTCTCTAGTTGCGGCAAGCCGGGGCCACTCTTCATCGCGGTGCGCTAGCCTCTCACTGTCACGGCCTCTCTTGTTGCGGAGCACAGGCTCCAGACGCGCAGGCTCAGTAGTTGTGGCTCACGGGCCTAGTTGCTCCACGGCATGTGAGATCTTCCCAGACCAGGGCTCGAACCCGTGTCCTCTGCATTGGCAGGCGGATTCTCAACCACTGCGCCACCAGGGAAGCCCCAGACATTCTTATTCTTCTCAGTAAGCTAAGAGGTGAGATCCTGGCCTGAGTTCAGAATGAGGGGCTCAGGGGTAGGACTGGGGCTTGAGGAGAGTGGTGAAGGTAAGAAGAATCAAGGCGAAAACGCTCAGAGCAACTGCTCTAGCAAAAATTAAGCAGTGATTAGGAACAGGTGAAACCTGATGGTGATTTACCAAATTGTGTTTTCCTTAATTGCTTGCTCTTTAGGACTATCTCCTTTGCTCTGGAACTGCTTTAATGAGGATTCCTGTTTTTACTCTTAAAAAGAGAATTGGGTGGAAAATTCAATTTAACTATACAAACATTAGTTTGTATAGTTACAAACTGTGATGTGTCAATTACAGGGCATGCAAAAATGAGTAAGACTTGGGCCCTGGCCCCAAAGCATTCAAGTCCAATAGCAGATACAGACCTGGTTGTAAGTATTACATTGAAGTGTAACAGTGGAATGATGGAAAGAAGAAAATGTTACAGACATAAGACTAACTGCTCCATGCGGCTGAGCAGTGCTGTAAGGGAGGCTTGGAGGGAGGCTAGGTCTGAGCCTGGTTTTAAGCGTGGGTGAAGGAAGTTCTATCACTAAGATTATGCATGAAAAGACTTACTTAGATGCCTGCCACCTAGCATGCTCTCAATCTGCTCAATTTGTGTTGCAACCAGGGTAGGTTTAATCCTCATGGGTGGCGAGGGAGGTTTTGAGCTGCTTCCCTGTAGGTGTGTGTGGGCTGGCCATGGTAGGGGGAGTTGAGGGCCCAACTTCCTTTTCTTGAGGATTCAGGTGTCCTGGGACATGGTGGGCCTGGGGTGGGGCAGTAACTTGGATGGGGAGAGAGCTGAGAATGGCTCTGGTGCTGGCTGCTGTGGAAAGATGAGGTACTGGTGGGCCATCGGGAAAGACAACCCAGGATTCTTGGGGGCTGGTGCTGGTCCCTGGGTGCAGAGGTCTGGGTACAGCAGTTTCTCTCACAGAGGCCCTTTGCTGGCATGATCTTCATCCCTTCTGCATGGGCCCCGCAGGTCAGGGGCCCACCAGCCTCTCTGCTCTCATAACCTTCCCTCCTCTCCTTCTCCCTTCACCATTTCAGAGGAATCTTTACTGTTTATCTTTGGAGAGTATAGAGGAAGGGTGGAGAGAAACCCTGCTCTCACTCAAGATGTTTCTCCTAAATATTTTAATCTTGCCCAGACATCAAAGCTTGTATTTTCCTTTTTCTCCCTACACATCCTTCCCTTGAGGCGGAGAGCAGAGAAGGACAGCCTGGCTGCTTGAACATGAGTTGGGGGTGGGGTGGCGGTGGGGGGTGAAAGACAGAAGGGAGCTCCTGGGAGCACAGAAATGGGTCATTATCTCCAAAAAGTCTCCTGCTGCATTAGAGCTGTTGGCCTTGAGACCAGCACCCACCTGGTAGCTAGCCGAGTGTGCTACTTGCAAGTAATACAGTAAATGAAAACTGCTTGGGGACCTAGCTTGCAACCAAGATCTCTGAAGTGACGATTTATGTTCACAAAACAAATACGAGGCTCAGGCTGTGCAGATGGGTTGCACTGCATGCTGTTGTTTTCCCGGGGGACAGGAGGGGTAGTTGGGAGTAGGCAGGAGATGCGGGCTTGGCACACCCCCATGTTCACCCATCCCAACCTTAGTGCCTTGTGTCTCTGGTTACTTGGTTTTGCCTGCACTGTCTGCCCATTTCAGGGAGGGGTGAAATTTGGGAGAGTTGGTGTTATAAAAAGTGGGGGGCTTCCCTGGTGGCACAGTGGTTGAGAGTCCGCCTGCCGATGCAGGGGACACGGGTTCGTGCCCTGGTCCGGGAGGATCCCACATGCCGCGGAGCGGCTGGGCCTGTGAGCCATGGTCTCTGAGCCTGCGCGTCTGGAGCCTGTGCTCCGCAATGGGAGAGGCCACAACAGTGAGAGGCCCGCCTACTGCAAAAAAAAAAAAAAAAGCGGGGACATGTGTGATCACGAGCATCACAGGGAGCGAGCGTCACGTTAGCCTGGATCTCAGACCCCTCTGTGTCCAGTTGACATAGACAGAATCCCACCCCTGGCCAAGCTACACCTTTTGTCAGCCTCGGGCTGCACGCTGACTTGATGTCCTCCTCTACCTGCTGCCCACGTTGGGGGCTTCGGGGGAGAGTATAGTGTGACCCGCATTATCCTCACAGGGTACAAGAGGACTTCTGGGAGGCTGGGGGTGAGGAGGGAGGGAGAGAACAAGGGCTGTAAAAAGCCGCTGAGCAGAGAGGAGGGCTGATGAAAGTTACAAACTCTGATAATCTTCCATCTTCAGAGCTTTTCATCTGGAGCATGAAATTTAATCAGATGTTTAAGGATCCTGGAGAAACAAATGAAGAAACACAAGAGCAGAAAACGGAATCCGGGGGCAGGCGCAGCTTCTGTATTATTATTATTACAGTGAAGACTGATATTAGAACTGGCTGTGAGATTGGTTTTGGAAACCCTGTTATGTTGCTGGGGTAAACAGGCCCTGGGGAAAAATCGCTTTTCATTTCCTGAGATAGGAAGGGTCGGAACGTGCTGGGAGGAAGGGGTCATGACTCTCTGGAGACAGCAGGACCTGCATCCCCATCAGCCAGTGAGATGTCAGGTTGAAACCAGATGGTAAATGTTTCATCACAAAGGACATCCGCCAGGGGGAGAGTATGTCCTGGGTCAGGGGGTCCACATGTCTGATGCCAACACAGTGAATGGTCGTCAGCCTTTCTTGAGCTCCTACTGTGTGCTCAGCCAGTACTGATGTGACACACAACCTAGGCCACTCACATTGTATTCCAAGTGAATGCCGCTTCTTGGAGCACATCCCAGTTATCTATTGTATCACCACAAAACTTACCTTTTTTTTTTTGGCTGTGCTGCACAGCTTGTGGGATCTCAGTTCCCCAACCAGGGATTGAACCCGGGCCCCAGCAGTGAAAGCACCAAGTCCTAACCACTGGACCATCAGGGCATTCCCAAAACTTAGCAGTTTAAAGCAACAATTTATGACTGTTTTTCATGGTTCTGTGGGTTGACCAGGCTCAGCTGGGTGGTTCTCACTGGGGGTTTCCCATATGCTTTCAGTCCGATGTCTCAGCGACTGCAGTCCTATGAAGGCTGGTTCACTCACATGACTGGGGGGTGACCCTGGCTGTCTGCTTGGGGCTCAGCAGGGGGCCATTGGCTTACACGTGGTTTCTCTACATGGCTTGGATTTCTCACAGCATGATAGCTGGGTTCTGAGAGGGAGTATCCTAAGAGCAAGTGTTCAAGAGGGTCAGGAAGAACTCGCAAGGCTTCTTATGACCTAGTCATGGAGGTACAAGAATGTCATTTTCATTGCGTTCTGTTGGTCAAGTCCGTTCAAGGGACAGGACTTAGACGCCATCTCATGATGCGGGAGTGGGACGCGGGCAGAGGGAAGTGAGGTGTTGATGGCGGCATCTTTGGAGGCAAGATACTACTCACACCACATGGGCCCAGGGCAGGCTCCACGGGTGTGTGACCAGGGCAGTGGCATGGGGCCTCACACTTAGAAGCGTTCTGTGCTTGGGTCAATGCTCTGTTGTCATCATCTTGAAATTTTTAATAATTTTAACAAGGAGCGCTGTATTTTCATTTTGTACTGGGCCTTGGCAAATCAGATAGCTGGTCCCCCGCAGGACCCATTGTGAAGGATTTGTGCAGCATGGTAGGAGGGGGGACCTGGGCTGGACTCTGTGCTCTGCAGTTGGAACTCCTGCCTGCGGAGAACTTGCAGACCATCTGAGGACACAAGAAACACAGATGCACTAAAACTAGCCAACGACAATGTCTGAGCAGAAGTTAGGCTGTGATTGCCAAAGGAGGGCCCAGGTGGGGTGGGAGGATCCTCGTATGTTGTCTTGGGCTCATATTCAGACTTGAAATCCATGCTGGGCAAAACCTTCCTTCTCTGGGGCCAGAAAAGCATCTAGGAATCTTAGGAATGTTCTTTTCCTCTCCCCACTCTACCTCTTCCTTCACCCTTATTCCCAGGACACTTGTGCTGAAGGCTTCTACAAAGGGGCTTCCATATCACGCTCTGGGGTGTGGGTAGGAGGGAAAGGGGGATGTAGAAGCACATGCACTTAATGCCCAGCTCAGGCTGAAGGTCTTGAGTGAGTCACTGGAAGAGGCCTGAAGGAAGCTGGGCCAAAGGTGGTCTGGGACGGAGGACGGGAGAAGGGGGATCTCAGGTCTCCTCTAAGGAGTGCTGAGTGCCCTGGTACCCTGGACAGTGCCTCCCTCCTAGTCCCCAGCCAGATCCCTTGCCATTCCCCAAGGCACAGACCATGCCCTTTTCCACAAAAGAAATGGCTCAAAGGGCCCGGGACCCAGCCCAGCCCCGAACTAGGGCGCAAAGCCAGGTGGCCTCTGAGGGAGGCCACCCTTTCTTTACAAACAGTGTTCAATTTCCTTCAGCAGTGTCTCCTGCTGTGACGAATGTACAGAGTAACCTGATTGTGCACATTGACAGGGCATCGAGGCAGCTGACCCATTTCCATCTCTGTGCGGCGAGAGGACTAAGGAGGGTGCTGCTTCCTGGGGAGCTGGTTCTAACGTTTCTCTAAAACTGTTGCCACAGGCCCATCCAAGGCCTGGTGGGTCATCATTCTTGGCCTTGCTGGTCCATCGCCTAGGTGCTCTCAGACTGTCCCTTGACCTTTGTAGGCTGCTCTGCAGGGACTGTGGTTCCCAGGCTCTTTGCCCTTTGGCTTCCAGATGAGCTCACCCAGTGGGGGGCCTGGCAGCAGGTTAGAAGGTGGTTAAGAGGGGGAAAGTTGGGATATTCCTTTCTCTTTGCTTCCTAAGGTGTCTTTAGCAGAAGCTGGATCTCTTTATGGCTCCAGCTCACATCAGATGACCCCTCTCTCTGTGGTTGTGATTCCCATGGGATAGCCCTGGCTTTGGACTCTGGTGGCCTCACTTTCTCTCTTTCCTATCTTTCTCCAGCCCTGGGGCAGAAATGGCTCCCTGCTGTCACTCACGTCTGGATTGGCTTAGCATCCCTGTGCGGTTTCTTAGCTCTTCCATCACCTGTGTAACCTCTTCTCTCTATCAAATTTCCTCTGACTGACATCACTGGTCATCTGCCTTTTATGTATCCAGGAAGCCCTGGAGGTGGGAAGGGTCCTGTGACCCTGGCTCCAGATGGAGTCTGCGAGCTCAGCTCCAGATGGATCCGAATGCTTTGCCCACCAGTAGCTGCACTATACAGCTGGGGGCAAAGCGAGAAGGCAGCCGGGCCTGCTCCCACCAAGTCCAGGTCACTAACTCCTCAGACCACCTCGCTGAGCAGGAAGAAGAGGCCCAGCGGGGCAGGTAAAGGGACAGCGTGGCTGACGTGCCCAGAGGCTGGGGCGTGGTGCTCTAATGATTGTCCTTATGAGGTTCCCTGATATGGGGCCCACTCCCGTTGCTTGTGCCCTTGCACTCCGGAGGCCAGTGATTAAGAATATGTGTTTGGGTTGAGAAACAGTATAAATATGTGTGTGTACATAAGGCTTAGGGGCTAATGTAGATGTGCAAGTGTGAGGCTTAACAACTTACATAGATGAGTACGGGTGCGGTTTCCACGTCTGTAAGGATGTGGGTCTGCCACAGATGAACCTTGAACCTGGCTCCCAAGATCACTTAGTCTCCAAGACAAAGTCTTCAGGGTCATTGGCAAGACATGAGCCTGGAGCAGAGTTTATGGAGGCGTTGTTATCTGAGCCTAAAAAAGAGACAAGCAAGAGCTGAACCCAAGTCAGGGGCTACGGGGACCCCCACCGTCCTTCCTTAATTGGGCCCAGCTCCTTGTTCACTGCCGCAGCATGCTCCTTCCATTGGGGAACAGAGCAGGGGCCTAGTGGCAAGTCACTTGCCAGGTGACTATCAGAGAAGCTCTTAGGCCCTGATGGACTGACTGGACTTTTCATTAAAAAAAAAGTTGATCAACCTATTTTGGTTCTTTATCAGCAGGCAGGATTTGGGGGAGAAAAAGTAGTCAAAAGGGCAAGAACCGGGAAAACTGGAGTAGTAGCTAGAGAGAGAGAGAGAGAGAGAGAGAGAGAGAGAGAGTGTGTGTGTGTGTGTGTGTGTGATAGAGAGACAGAGATCGGAGTTACCCTGTAATGACTTCCAACTTCCCTCTCCTGCACCCACATCGTGGGGACATCACAGTCTCAGGCCTGCACCTACTACCCTGGCGATTAGCCTGGCTCTGGCCAGGGATCAGGGGTCAGGCTGGCTCACATCAGGACCTGTCCTACTATCAGCCCATGCAGGCCTTCTCCCACCCTGCGGGTTGGGTTTGAGGCTGAGTCCTAGCAATGCCACTTCTCCCTGTGTCCTAGGCCTGCAGCTTTGTTTTGGTTACCTGTCTGTCCTTCTAGGCCTGGGGCCTTGCTTTGTTCTCTCTGGCCTCTCCCCACCAGATCTAGCCTTTGGTGGGCGCTGGGATCTGCTGACAGACTCTCCCAAGGCTGCCTGCCTGCTTAGATTTCAGACTCTGCTTCTGGAACCACCCATTGCTGTGGCCCACCTGCTGGTAGAGATACCCTGTTACCAAATGCTAGAAGATCCGCCACTCACTCACCTCCCCAGCTGCTGACTGTTGTCTGTTTCCACACCCTTACACGCTGCGTTCTGCCTGTCACCCTGGACGGCTGCCCAGCAGCTGCAGCTGAGGCCATCCTACCAGCACCTTCCCCAGCCTGATGGGTGGTCCCGTCTGGTCCCGGCCCTCCCAGCCTGCCTCATCTGCTGTGTGCACAGAGCCACATCTGGCTGAATACAGAGCTGGGGGAGGCTGCATGGGCCCTGACACACTGATCCCCAGAGAGATGGTCATCTTCCCTCAAGACCTCTTGGAGAGAGTCAGGTCTGGAACCCAGAGTAAGAGACAATAATAATAATAGTACATGGGCTTCCCTGGTGGCGCAGTGGTTGAGAGTCCGCCTGCTGATGCAGGGGACACGGGTTCGTGTCCCGGTCCGGGAAGATCCCACATGCCGCGGAGCGGCTGGGCCCGTGAGCCATGGTTGCTGAGCCTGCGCTCTGCAACAGGAGGGGCCACAACAGTGAGAGGTCCGCAAACCGAAAAAAAAAAAAAAAAAAAAAAAAAAAATAGTACATGATGTGACAGGCTCAATGATTTACCAGCATTACTGTAGGTGTACCTCACAACTAGCGTAGAAGGTAAATACTATTATAGCCCCTTTTCACAGATGAAGAAATGAACACCAACTGATAAAAATGAATCTGTGTAGGGTCCCACCGGGCATCATTTATGGAGCTAGGATTCAGAACCAGGGTGCTGGACTTTAGAGTTCAAGTTCATAACCACCAGACCAAAGTGCCTCCTTGGTGACACATGAACTCTGTCCAAAGGTCCCAGTAACATTCTCTATTGTCTTTAATGACCTCTCCCTGGTCTAGGATCAAAGGACCCATAGGTGATGGGCGGAGTTTACGGCCATAGTCTCAGTTAAACCTTTGGATACTTCCTGTTCCTTTTTGAGAACAACCCTGGAATAACCTCACTCGTGGTCACTTTCAGAAGTGGGCCACCAGAGCCGCACATCCCCCACTCCTCCCTGTGTGTCCCCAGGCCCTTCTTCCCTTGTGTCCCCTCTCTTGGGCCCCTTAAAGTTTTCAGGGAGTCACCTGGTGGTAAAGTTGTTAACCAAAGCTGGAAAATGGAATATGTGTGTGTACAAATAAATTGTTAATTGATGGATCTGCCTTCTCAGAAGGGCCAGAGACTCTGTGAGAAAAAGGAAAGCAGGCCCTGGGGGTGGCAAGAGTCTTTGAGGAAAAAGATATAGGGGCTTCTTAGAGGAGGTGGTATTGAAGATCATCTCAGCTTTAGCCCTGTCCAGGAGTAGCTATGGGAGAGGGAAAGGAAAAATGAGCACTGGATTGGAAGCACTTCAGTTTCCAACTGAATAGTTATATACTGTGGGTTTTTGCAGGCGATGGAGATGGCGAAGGATGGGTTGGAGGGGTAAGTTCACCGTTTCAGATTGAGACAACAGTTTGTAATTTCTGCCTCCCATTTAGTCTTGGAAAAACAGGTTTTTGAGAAAGTTATCAGGGTAGTCTCCCCTTTTCCTACCAGCTCTCAATCATTGCTGAGTTTGGGATGAATGGCACAGACATGGGAGGGGTATAGTTCCTAGGAATCTCAAGAAAATCTAGTATGTGGGCCTACTCAGTCATACTCTGACTAGTCTGATGTCACATCATTTCCTCAAATAAATATGTGTGGCTCCAACCGTGGGCCTCTTCTCTGCAAGGCTCCTCCAGCCTGTCTGGGATGGGCTGAGAGCTGCGGCTAACCCCTCTCTCCTCCCAGGTCCATTTCTGTTTGGGTTATGAGTTTCTGCTTTTCCATCCTGTCTTCTGGGCACCAGGAAGAAGAGAGAAAAAGAGAAGAGATTTTTAGCCTTTAGGTTGTTAGAGCTCAAGAAGGGCAGAAGAGAGAAGGAGGATGGATTGGACCAATGAGAAGGGCTTCCCCTCCTTGTCTAGCAGTGGAGATAATGGTGGCAAGGTGATGTGGGATCAAAAACTTTCCTTCAAGGGGTATGGATTGTAGATAATTGCCCATCATGTCTCTGAACGACTTTGGACCCTGGTGGGAATGTGCTGGCTCTTCTGCTGTGGCCTCTGCCGTGAGCCTCAGCTTCCCTTAGGAGCACAAGATCCCACAAATCCTACTGGGTTCTGCAAGTCGTGATGGGATCAGGCAACGGGGTTGTAGCTGCAAAATGGATCAGGCTTTGTGGGGTTCCAATGGTAGTCTTGGGGTTCTTCCACAGCCATAACTGCCCAAAGTGTCATTTACAGATGGTCCAAATCATTGAACAGGGCAGTCTGCCTTTTGGTCTTGTCAAGGAAGGAGCTGTTTCAAGGGGAGCCAAGGTGAGAAGGGGACTCTGTGGCAAGGAGCCCCACTCCAAGAGGGAGGGCTGGTGGGGCCCAGGCATGACCTCGGAGTTACACACGTGTGTCCCACATGGTGGGCCATGTGTGCCGCCGTCTGGCCTCTGGAGCCTGCAGGGTCCTCCATGCTCGGAATAGTCTGGATCTGCTGACTTGGCAAAATGGGGTGGTGGGCTGGGCCGCATCTGGAGGGGAGAGGGAAGGAGCCCCAGGTGACTGGGCTGTAGAGGGGTTTGCTCGCCCCACGCTCCCGCAGCCTGGAGCTCCCCCCTCCTTCCCCCCAACCAAAAGGGCAGTGTAATTCTCACGTTAAAAGTAAACATCTGGCAGCATCAGCAGTGCCCAAGTAAACCAAGAACTAATAGGAGGCGTTTGTAACCACAGTAGGTCCTGGATCGGGGAGGAGGGAGTGGGTCTCTATGTAGAAGCCAAGCTGGCTACTTGGGGAGGCTCAACTCATTTGTTTATTGATGGGTGGTTAATTAGTTGATCAATGTACCATTTCCTAGAAGATCTTGTTGGTGCAGCTTGCCATGGCCCCAGGGCAGCAGGGACATCCCATTGACTCTGTGGGGGCCAGATGGTCCATGGTATAGCAGGGACTGGGAACGATGGTCAGTCCTGGAGCGTCAGCTGCGCCTTGCTGCAAGTCCAGGGTCAACTATTCCAGAGAACAGTGGGAAGATCTGTGTGGCAAAGCCAGTGGGGTCACTGCAGGAAAAAGGGCCGTTTTCTAGAAGCCAAGTTTGCCTGGGCCCCTTCCTGAGAGAGCGGAAGCAGAGGCCAGCATAAAAGCAGGTAGGATCCCTCTGTGGTCAGTCATGGTGCCAAAGGAGCATTCAGGGATGAGAGAGAGAGGGAGACAGAGAGAGTGGAGATGAAGCAGAAGAGGAGGTTACATCTATTTTTTTGGCTGCACCGTGACGCTTGTGGGATCTTTTTTTTTTTTTAATTAATTAATTAATTAATTTATTTATTTTTGGCTGTGTTGGGTTTTCGTTTCTGTGCAAGGGCTCTCTCCAGTTGTGGCAAGCAGGGGCCACTCTTCATCGCGGTGCGCGGGCCTCTCACTATCGCGGCCTCTCTTGTTGTGGAGCACAGGTTCCAGACGCGCAGGCTCAGTAGTTGTGGCTCACGGGCCTAGTTGCTCCGCGGCATGTGGGATCCTCCCAGACCGGGGCACAAACCCGTGTCCCCTGCATTGGCAGGCAGATTCTCAACCACTGCGCCACCAGGGAAGCCCAGGAGGTTACATCTTGAGGTCAGTCCTCTGAAGCCGGTAACTGGTGTCAGGGCAGTGGTATTGGAAAACAGTGATAAACACATTGACTGCTCAAATCTGATTGACAGCAAGCTGGAAACAGAGTCTGGGCCTGGCTGGTACATCTGACAACTGTGAAGGGCTCAAGGATGAAATTGGGCGTATTTGAACAGCATCAAATCCATTCCTCACAGCCACACTAAATGTAAGTGACAGATGGAGACACAAATTAATATTAAAAATGTTGCCAGCTTTTTCATTCTGGCAAGAGAAATGCTTCCAACTAGGGACAGAGTCACAAGCCTTCATACTTTGAGTACTAATATCCTTCATCACCCTCATCAAACAGCAGGAAGTGGCACAGGGTTCACTGGGGAAGAGTCAATAGAACACAGGAGGTTTGGTGGCTAAATACTCAGAAATCAAGCAGTTGGCTGTAACTTCAGAAATGGGTTTCATGCTAGAGGTCACAAACTGGCCGCCAGCTGGCTGAGTCCAGCTTGTAGACATGTTCTGTTTGGCCCACAAATGTCTCTACTTTATTTTTGAATTTGGATTGGTGGCCAAAATGCACAAATCAAGAGAATCACAGAAAACTCCAGCTCCCTTGAAATACCTATGCACTCAGGCCTAAGTTCTCCAGATGGCATCAGGCACCACAACTCCCTTCCCTGCTGGACTTACAGTCATTTGTGATTTCAACTCCTGTTTTAAGCCATCAAACAGCTTTTATGAATAAGAGATTTAGTGGAGCTGACTTTCCAAAAGTCCAATTTAAATGGAGGTTATGTAACAAAATGGGAGAGAGATTTCGGTACCACTTTAGGTAAAAAGATTGAGCTTCTCCTTTAATCCATTGAAACAATGAACTAATTGAAATCAATTTTTATTAATCAAGCAACATAACAACATACAAGAAGAGTATAGAAAATTAAAAAAAAAACTAGTTTGTCATCCTTGCAAAATTGTGGTATTCACAACTATTTACAAGAGGTGTGTGTATTCCTTCCAGTCCTTTTCCACTGCATTTTTATATAGTTATATGTCTGGGTTTACATCCTCCTTTTCTCATTTAACAGTATAATTTACATGTTTTATCATATTGCTATATAATCTTCACTTTTCCTTATTCTAAATAATGTTGCAAGGAACATCTGTGTACATTTGAACCTTTCCTTTTTTTTTTTTTTTTTTTGGCCACACTGCACAGCATGTAGGATCTCAGTTCCCCGACCAGGGATTGAACCCATACCCCTTGCATTGGAAATGTGGAGTCTTAACCACTGGACAGCCAGGGAAGTCCCGACCTTTCCATATTTGCTGGGAATATATTTTCAGAACTAGTATGAATGAGTTATATGACTTGCACATGAAAGAGTTAACCTGTAAATTCCTAACCCGAAAGGACCCTGTATTTTTTCATCTCAGCAAATTGTTGGAAAGGCTATAGGGAAAAGAAAGGTCACTTCAGCATATGTGATAGGAGTGTGGGTAATTAAAAAAGAAAAATTCAGCATGTGAAGTCCATTCCAGGAATAACAGTATCTTGAGACCCAAGTCAAACAGTACTAAATGTGCTAAGCAGAGGCCTATGTTTAAAGAAGAAACTCATTTGTTCTTAAGAACTGAAAAATGCTGCATAGTTCAACGATGGAGTCAGAAAACTCCGCGTCGCATCAAAGCCTGGTTCAAAAAGATAGGGGAGGCCAAGATACAAGACAAGCTGTCTTTCCCGATTAAAGCATCTTGGTGCCCCAAGTACAATAGTCATTTCTTAGAACAATGGCTGCCTTTAAAATTTTTTATTGATGGGAGAAAAAAATGACGAAACAAGACCAGAGCATTTAAGGGTAATCTATGTCCTGTAAACAACCTAAAGAGTGGTGTAAACAAGGTGATATGTCATAAAATGAAATGTGATACAGATAATCTCACAACTATCTCCTGTTCAAGTTCAGATGAATAACAGGGCCTTAAACCTCCATGCAATGGGAAGCAAAGCATACTGTGTGTTTTATTTTGCCTTGTGTCTTTCCCCAAATAAATAAGATTGATTTTATGGAAGGGCAGGACAAAATGAAAGCCCTTTCTTGAGACTGACCTCCGTGCTGAAGATCTGAAGGGCACCAAAAGGGCTTCTGGGAAATGGCCCACAAGTTTTGTTCCCCTGCCAGGCCAGTCGGCAGACCTTCTAAGGGCTGGATTATGGAGCACTTGAGAAACTCCTCCTCCTGTGGAAAGGCAGCCTGTCTTTGGTAAGGAGAAATTGTGCCTCTCTAATCTACTAGAGCTCTTTGAAGGGCCAAAGAAGTGTATGGATAAAGGGGGAAACAGTAGACACACTCTATTTACACTTTCAAGAAGCCTCTGACAGGCTCCACACCAAAGCCTGTTGAGTTGCCTTGGGAATGGGGGTGGGCAGGGGGGAATGTCTGGTGACAAAACGGAACTGACTTTCAGATAAGAAATACAGAGTAAGAATAAGCCTTCCTCTGGATGGAACAGTGTTAACAGTGGGGCTCCTGGTGGGGACTTGGTACTCCTGGGGGACCAGGTTAACTAGCCCTTAGTGATTTGAGATGTGACCATCAAGCCCTTTGCTTTCATAAGCCACATGTGGAAATTGATCTCATTGCTCTAGAGTCACAGCTCATATATTGCCCCATTGAATTTGTCCATCTTTGTGACATCTCTAATGACATTGTGAGTTCCTAAAAGGCAGGGGGTATTCTGATATTTTAGTATTCATTGCAGTGACTAGCATTCAAGAAATATTTTGTGGCTTGATCACTAGAGAGACGAGTGAGTGTGTGTTGAAATACCCTGGCTTCCCATGACCCGAGCTCTTTTGTGTAGGAAAATACCAACCAAAGGCTGTAAGCTGCGGGGAGATGCAGGAGTCCCTGCATGGCCCAAGATGTTCATCATGGGCAAGGATACGTTGAATAAAATGTTACATGAAAAATAACTTGGGCTTCCCTGGTGGCACAGTGGTTAAGAATCCGCCTGCCAATGCAGGGGACACGGGTTGGAGCCCTGGTCCGGGAGGATCCCACATGCCGCAGAGCAACGAAGCCCATGAGCCGCGACTACTGAGCCCGCGCTCTAGAGCCTGCAAGCCACAACTACCGAAGCCTGCACACCTAGAGCCCGTGCTCCACAACAAGAGAAGCCACCGCAATGAGAAGCCTGTGCACCACAACGAAGAGTAGCCCCCGCTCGCCGCAACTAGAGAATGCCTGTGTGCAGCAACGAAGACCCAATGCAGCCAAAAAAAAAAAAAACAAAAAACCCTCAAATTTCACTTTGTTTTTATTAGGAATGGCACAGAGAGTACACACAAATGTATATATCAGTTTAGAGAAAAGAATATAATCTGTACTTTTGAGGGTGACAGATTCAAAGCTTTCAGTGACGGCCCAAGAAAGGGTTTTGGGTCAATTCTAATCCAATGCTTCTTAACCTATGATTCGTTATCACATGCCCCGCACCCCATCCAATACTCTTGTGGATACTTTTCTCCTAAATGCTACCACCCCCATGGAATTTTAGTAGCTCAGTTATACTGCATGTCTCTTTAGGCATCCATTATGATATCTAAGATTTTTTCATCTCCCAAGAACCAAGTTTTGTCTCCTTGGGGATGATGGCGCCCCCGATGAGAATGTATGCTGTAGAGGACTCCCTGAAGGTTTGGTCCCGTGTGTTCTTTTATCCAAACAGAACAACAAAGAGCTGGATATCTAAGAATGGAACTGGGAGTAAAAAAAAAAGAGAAGTCTTCTCTTGCCCTTTCCTCAAACAGGAAGCTCAAACAGGAAGTGGGACGGAGTGCTAGGTGTATTCCTCTTGCCCCTCCCCATCGGCAATCTCCCCTTCTCCACCCTGCTGTCTTAGAGGCTTGACAGTTACAGACCTCACATCAAGCTCTCTCTGGCTTCAAGGAGAGCTCAGCAGGAGATGGAGGGGTGGGGGAAGGGAGGCTGGAGAGTGAGGGGAGACTGGCTCCCTCCTTGTGAGGTCATCCTGTCTGGCTGTGTCCTTCGGTCACTTGACTCCTCCTAGGTTCTCCTACTGGGTTCTGGTAGCAGGTCCTACTCCCCTCCCTTGGGTAGAGATGGTAACAACTCTATTTTCACTAGTTCCAGGTTATAACCCCCATGGGGTTCCCTTGTACCCACGTATTTGCAAACATATCCAATGTTCCTTGTGCTCTCCATTTCCTGTTGAGACCCTGAATGATTGACGTGGGGGGTGGGGGAGGTCTGGTTACTGCTCCTCAGGAGGAACCTGCTGGAGCTGGAATGAGGCTAGCAGAGGGCAGGCGAGAGGCTGGCGGGGGGTTGGTTAAAATGGGGCAGGAGGAGGAGGACAAGGCATCACTGCCCTAAAAAAGGAAGCTGGGGCTTCCCTGGTGGCGTAGTGGTTGAGAGTCCGCCTGCCGATGCAGGGGACACGGGTTCGTGCCCCGGTCCGGGAAGATCCCACATGCCGCAAGCGCCTGGGCCCGTGAGCCATGGCCGCTGAGCCTGTGCGTCCGGAGCCTGTGCTCCACAACGGGAGACGCCACAACAGTGAGAGGCCCGCGTACCGCAAAAAAAAAAAAAAAAAAAAAAAGGAAGCTGAAAGGGGCCTTGATCTGGTTTGTGGAATGAGGTGGAAAATGAACTTCTCCCTACATGGTCATCAAGGATCCACTACAGCTTGAGAGGTAATTTTAAGAAATATCGTGGTCCATCTCCCTCACATAGTTGGCACTGATGTAGCTCCTTCCCCCGCCCAAGGCTGTAGCCCTGGCTTGCATTCACAGAGAGGTGAACGAGGGAAATGAAAGTCCTGCACGACTGACCTCAAGGCGGTGCTTAAAGTAGGTCGGGCTCTTTGGGGACATCCTCACCCTTATGGGATGAGGCCAGAGAAGTGGACCTGGTCTCCTTAAATTGCCCTCTGGGTCTCCCATCAAAGGCAGAGTGTGAGTCTGGGAATCCTTCCCAAGGGAAGAGGCAGGTCTGGGCGGATCATTGATCTTGTGGGTTCAGGGGGCGCTATGCTCCTGGGCGAGACAGTGGGTAGAGGGGAAGGATCACAGGCTTCCAGGGGCGATCACCTAGGCTTGAATCCCACCTCCTCACCTCTCTGGACCATCCCCCGTCTCACAGAGCTGCCATGAGGATTAGACGAGAAAGCGCACATAAAGGCAGCCGGCCCCCTTCCTAGCCGATTAAAAATCTCATGTTCTGAGCCCACCAAGCCTCTTCCTGGCTCTTCCCCTGGGAGCAGGGGGCAACCAAGCCTCACAGGCTGCCAGCTCCAGAAGCCACAGAGTGAAAGTAAGAAGCTTGTTGTCATGGATGGGGGTGGGTGGGCACATTATCTTGAAGCCTCCTAATCCCGTTTTCTGCTTTCATGTTAATCCTTTCATGTTAATCCTCTTCCACACTCAATCTGCCACACTCAACTCCCAGGGCACCGACCCGGAGAGAGAGCCGGGTTCCATCTCCTCCAGGCAACGGCCGTTCTCCCTGGTGTGGGTGCTGGAGGTGGAGTGTCGGAGGACAGTCTGGCTGTGCCTGGGTCCTCCCCAGCTGACCTGGATACTCTTGTAGGCCAGGCCTTGGATGATTGTGGAGGGCTCAGCTCACTCATAACAATAACAATGACAGTATCAGCATTTCCTAAGTACTGTTTGCTGACCCTGGCTAAGACTTTTTTTTTTTGCAGTACGCGGGCCTCTCACTGCTGTGGCCTGTCCCGTTGCGGAGCACAGGCTCCGGACGCGCAGGCTCAGCGGCCATGGCTCACGGGCCCAGCCGCTCCGCGGCATGTGGGATCTTCCCGGACCGGGGCACGAACCCGTGTCCCCTGCATTGGCAGGTGGACTCTCAACCACTGCGCCACCAGGGAAGCCCTGGCTAAGACTTTTATGTATGTAATTTCGTTCAATTCCCATGACACTCCTGTGAAGCAGGTATCATAAATCTGAAATTTGCAGGTTAGGAGATGGAGGCTCAGGGAGTCGTCACGGCCCAGATCACACAGTGAGCAAAGAGAAAGACTGGCCAGAATTCCTCCAGAACCTCATGGGGGACCAGTGGCAACATGGGCCCTTTCGTGTTGCTTCCTACTCCTCCAGCCCTGGAAAGGGCCTACCTCCCTCCTCTGGTCCTATCACCTGAGGCTTCCGTTGGGCGAATGCATTTCTTCCATGCACTAGATCTTGGTGTCACTGTGCAGTGGAGTGGAAAGAACGTAGACTTTGGGGTTGGCAGGGATGGGTCCGGCTTCCTCAGGAAGGGAACAAGATGTTCCCAGGAGCTGAACGTTTTCCAGGGACACAGGTGGCTATGTGGAAAGGGCCATCTAGGGGGAGGATGACTGTGCCTCCGGCTTTCACTCTCTACCCCCTTCCTTTCAGGGCACTCCACCACTTCTCCACCCCCAGCTGCAAATGCCCCTTTCTACTTTGCAGGACTGAGCCTGGCCATTTTTGCCCCCCTGATATAGGTTTGGAGGCAAGGCTCACTCCACTGAGGAAGCAGCTGTTTACCACCCCTTTAGCTACCTGTGGGTGAGTCTTTCCAAGAAGGTTTTATGCACTTTGGACCTCCATTTGAGTTTGGCACACACTCAGAGTATGGGCTCCCTGACTCTGACTTCGATTCCTCTTACAGCAATTCTCCCTCCAGAACAGGCTTGGAAGTTAGGGCTGGGTTTGAATGCTCATTAAATCCCTTTGCAGCTGTGACCTGGGCTTCGGTTTTCAGGTCTGTAAAACTGGAGCGATAACCACACCTTGCCGAGGTCACAGCCTGCGCCTCTCCACGGGCCAGTGAACCTCTCATCTGGAAGCCCAGAGGCAGTGGCTGGTTCATCTTCAGCCTTCGCTTTCCTCACTGAGTCACACAGTTCCTGAGCCTGCGGGTCTCTCTGCTGACTGTCACCAGGGTCTTTGTTCCCCTCTGGATAGCACAGACCCTGCAGACCTTCCTGCCCCAGCCCTGTGGAACCCCCTTGGGTCCAGCATGGTGACGTGGTTCTCCTGTCCTCAGAGCTCCACATACTGGTGGGCAGTTGAACAACAGAGGGCACTGTAAACTCTTAACACTGGCTAGCAAGGGGTAGGCTACCCGTGCGGTAACGTGTGAATTCAGCTGAGGAAAGAGCTCTGGAGGCTGATGGAAGCCGAGTTCCTCCTGGGAGGGGTGGGACTGAGAGTGGCGAGCATGGGCAGGACATGGCTCGGTTGAATCGTGGTGTGAGGTTCTGTGGAGGCTCTGACCCTCCCCGCCCTCCACGATCAGCAAGCCCAGGTAACCAGAGGCAAGATGTAGGGTGCGTGGGCTGGGCATGGTGGTGGTAAGGTGCAACCCTGAGGGTCTGAGCGGGCATCCACGATGAGGACTCCAGAGCTAACATCGGCTCTTCAACCACTCAGAACTACGGGGACGTCCTGTGCATGAGAAATTTCACCGACTGCATCTGCTGAGAAAACACTGGGTTCTGAGTTGAACTTTGGTTATTCTTTTTTAAGCCCTCAAAGGCTTGTGCACGTTGAGAATATTCTAGAAGTAGAATGGTGTACAGGGGAGAAGATGTGGGATTTCAAGTTAGAAGACTTGCATCCACACTGGGGCTCTCTCTGGCCTCACTGTGATCTTGAACTCTTTCACTTTGGGCTTCCATATACTCGGGCCTTTCCCTGTTAGACCCTCCCTCCCAAAACCCAGGAAGAGGGGACCGGGCTTTCCATTGACTTTTCTGTCTCCCCACTTTCCATATATTTATTTCTTGCTCAAAGAAAGACTCTGAGGGCTTCCCTGGTGGCGCAGTGGTTGAGTCCGCCTGCTGATGCAGGGGACACGGGTTTGCGCCCCGGTCCAGGAAGATCCCACATGCCGCAGAGTGGCTGGGCCCGTGAGCCTGTGCCTG
Source organism: Monodon monoceros (assembly GCF_005190385.1). NCBI lineage: Eukaryota > Metazoa > Chordata > Mammalia > Artiodactyla > Monodontidae > Monodon > Monodon monoceros. Next base: position 54,444,181 of record NW_021703775.1, read on the forward strand.
TGCTCCGCAACGGGAGAGGCCACAGCAGTGAGAGGCCCGCGTACCGCAAAAAAAAAAAAGAAAGGCTCTGAGAAAGGCAAGTGTGCATTACCACGTGGTGGGCAGTGGTGATGATGGCCAGGCCCAACCCTGCACAGAGGCAAAGCTGACCTGAGTGGAGGCTGCCCAGAGCACCCTGGAGTGGCTGACATCCCACCGTTAGGACATGAGTCCTCTGGGTAAAGGCTTTGTATAGAAGAAGCGAGTGTGTGTTAAAATTTTAACCTTGTTAGTCCCTCCTGTCTTTTGTTAGGACATGGATGTGGAGGGCCAAGGATGCAGACGGGAACCATGGGAGCAGGGCCTGAACACACACTGTGTCAGCCTCAGTGTTTGCATGGAGACTTCACTCCTTCATCACACGCTGCCCCCGCCCCCAAACAGACACCAAAGACAAAACTGAAGACGAGAAAGGCAGCCCAGGAAAATGCGGCTTGAGAAGAGCCCTTGCCATGAAATGTCCTTTTATTAATTGATTTTTTTTTTCTTAAAAAAATAAACATTTTAATGAACAAGAAGTACAAAAGCTTCTGGATATACAAACTCCAGGAGCAGGGAGAGGCTGCTTTTGGCTGCTTTGCGGCTTTCACTGAAAGCAAATGAGGCAGAAAGGCCCCGGCCCCACCCCTGCCCCAGGTCCTGGCTCAAACTGCTACCTGCCCCTCAACCCCATGACCTGGCTCATACCTCGCGTGCTCCTGTGCCCCTGCTCCTGGGCTGGCCGGTCAGCGCCCCTGTCGGGCCCAGAGGCGGCCTCCCCAGGTACAGAATCACCCATCTCTCGGAGCATCCCTTCAAGTCTCCAGTCTGGAGCTTGGCTAAGAGAACACTCTGTGACTGACTGTCCCCACGCGGCCCCCGCCGGGCCATGGCACAGGCAGCAGCAACGGCAGCAGGGTCTCTGGCTACATTCTCACGCTACGAACACAGTGATGGGGCTGCCCACAGAACTGTCCCAGTGAGGGGCAGAGCCCCCAGTGGCGAGACCGTCCTGAGCTGAGCCTCGCTGGCAGCCCAGAGGGTGAGAGGGGCAGTCAGCCCTCCGTGATTCCTGCCCTGGAGCCAGCAGTCCCAGACCTAGACTGGTAAACTCACATTTTAACATGTGGCATTATTGCACGTTGTCCTGGTCACCTCGGTCTGTCGGGGATGTCAGCCTTGTCTGCAGGGGTGCCCAGGTGACATGCAGTGCTGCCAGTGCAAGTCACAGGCAAGCCCAGCTGGCAGGGATGGTCAGCTGAGCCCACAGACAGGTCAGCCAGAGGCCCTCACATATGTGGTCTTGCTGGGATCAGGGACCACGTGGCTCCATCCTGTCTTGAAAAAGACTAGTTGCCGACCTGGGGGCAGAGGTAAGAGGTAACAGGACTGGATGATTCGCTCCCTGGATGCAGGGCCACTCTCCTCATAACGCAACTGCCCTGAGGACACTTGTCTTCTCACCATCGCTGGCTTCTGATGGGGGACCGCTACCTGTCAATCTCTTCCGGGGAGTCCAGTCACCTCCCTCAGGATGTCCTTTCCCACTGGCTCACCTGTCCAAGTGGTCTGGTTGGTGACCACAAAGGCCTGGCACTGGGCATGGCTCTCACAGATGTCCACAGCCTCGGCCAGGTTGAACACTGAAAGCAGGCAGCTTCCGTGGTGGTAGGATGGCCAGCAGCGGTAGTCTTCCTGGGGGATGGTACTGCCTGGGAGGTGCTGGTACTCTGTGGGTTGGGGATGGAGCTCAGATGAGAACTCTCTGTGCCCAGGGGTAAGGGCTGGGGTCGCTTTCTTTTAAGGGCTGTGAGCCACATTTCCTAGGTGAGGGCTGAAATCCAGCCCAGTCCTCCTAGCATGGAGATGAAAGCAGCTACCACTGTGAAACTGGGATGACCACACAGGAAAGGCAAAGCTCAGGTTTACTTTTTGGGAGACACACGTCTCCCATATATAAGGGCACACAACTCGTTCAGGCTACACGTGACGGCGGGCACAGGCATGGGATAAGTGCACACACAGAGCCATCGGCTGACCAGGAAGGTCACTGAGCTCAGAACATTTTAGACATTTAAAGCCGGGCTTCTCAAACTTCAGTGTGCATGTGACTCTCCAGGGAATCTTGTTAAAATGCAGATTCTGATTCAGAAGGTCTGGGGTGGGGCTTGGGAACTGGCATTGCCAACCAGCTTCTGGTGCTGCTGGTTGGCAGACCACACTTTGAGTGGCAAAGAGTTTAGAGCTGCCCTTTGGTCCCATTTCCTCCTGGCCTTGGGGAGAGAGGCTAGGCCAGTTCCTCAGACAGGGGGTCAGTCATGGAGTTTTTGAAGTTCAGAGGCGTGCAAATGAATGTAAAACACAAAAAATGACCATTTGGGAATCCACACCTTGAGTATTTGGGGCAGAGGCTGGAGGAAGAATGTGAAATCTCCCCATTTCACAGAAAGAGCCCCACAGAAGCCTCTGAAATCTCCTCAATCCAGAAGCTGCCTAGCCGCAGGCCTCCTGTTCCCACGAGTCTTTCCCGCTGCCTGGGGAGCCCCAGCTCTGGATTGATAATGCAGAAGCCCTGGGCCTCCGGCCACCCCACCCTCCTGCCTCCGTCTTCTACCAGGGACTAGACCAAAGTCCAGGGCTGGCTGTGATTTATAGCCCCATAAACAGCGTCCTCAGGGACACAGCCAGCCATTGTTCACCTCGTTAAACTTTATTTACAGGGCTAACGAGGGCTCCCCCACCCTTAAGACTGGCCAGAGCTCCTTGAATACAGAGGCTGCCCATCCCTCGCCCCCCTGCCAACCATGCTAAACCCCAGGGCCTCAGCAGGAGAGATCACAGCCCACAGGCCGTGGCTAGAATTCTCTCTCTGCCCTGGAGCTTCTTAACTGGTTTCAGTGTGGAGCCCCTTCTCCACCTCCAGCCACCCTCCCAGCCCCAGAAGGGCGAGGAAGGAAAGAGTAGCAAACATATATTGTGTTCAAGCTGTGTAACAGGAAACGAGTTAACTGCTGTCACATTTCACCTGCCATTTAATCCCCATAAGAATTCTTAGGCAGGTAATACTGAACCCAATTCACTGATGAGGAAAGTGAGGCTCAAGGTGTAAGTTAACTTGCTCATAGTCACGCAGTCAGTACACAGTGGGGTTTGCAGCCACCCAGAGAAGGGGTGTCAGCGCCCACCCCCCAGTTCAAGGCACAATTATAGTTGTTGTAGCTCAGTCGAAGTGAAAGGTAAACAGCGGTCTCTGCAACACTCCATGTGAGTCTCAGAGGGAGGATGAGCCACTTCCCCGATTAGGGGAATCACCCACCCTCGCACCTGTTCCCCACCTCCCCAGCCCCTGGATCCTCGCCGGGGCCACTCACCGGCTCTGCCGCCCTCCGTGGAGTTCTGCAGATACTGCCCGCTCCGGTACAGGTGCAGCACCTTCTCCAGCTGGGCCAGGGTCTCATCCACCCCCCAGGTGAGCTCTCCTGCAGAGTGCACGGTGCTGTAAGAGGGTACCTGGGCTCCTACTTCTCCCTGAGGTAGGCAGCCAGCTGCCTTTTCCCCTCCCTCTGGAGCCTGGGCCCCGATGACTGGAGGACTGGGCACTGAGTTTGCCACAGAATGCCACTTTGGGAAATGATGTTTCTGGACCATGGGCTGCCCTGGGTCATTCTTATGCCCATGCTTGCTGGGGGTGGGAGAGGGTGACGGGAGGCAGGTGGGCACTGGAGAGCTTACCTGTGGCGTTGACAATGCTGTCCAAGAGAGGCCGTAGTGAGGGTGGGGCACTATGGGGCAGGAGGTATGTGAAGAAAAACCTGGGGCAGAGAGAAATCAGGGGCTTAGTGCTTCAGCCTTTGGGGACATATCCTTCTTCTATCCCAACTTGGGACAGAACCCCAATCTGGCCAGGGAGCCTGCCCTGTCAGGCTAACCAACTGGGCCTATACCCCCAGAAGTGTGCCAAAGAGTCTTCAGACTCAGGGTCGGGGTCTGGGCACATGCTAAGGCCACAGATAACTTCATACCAAACTGAAATCTGAGGTCTGTTTTCCCCACCCGTCCCAGGGACCTTCCCACCCCTCAGCCCCGCATTATCGCCCGGCTGACCCGTGTCAGAGCAGCCCCATGGCTTGGCCCTATGAGGAGCTTCCAGAGGTGAAGGGCCAGGGGAGGAAGGGGCAGGGCCTGTCCCACCAGCCCTAGGCTCTGAGTCTGACACTATTTTAAGAAGCCTCCAGCTGCCACCCCCAACCCAGATTCTCCTTGGGGCTGACTATTTTTAGCCTCATGGTCAGGAGCCTGAATGTTCCCTTCTTGAAGGGGTGGAGGCCTTCCCCCGCCCCTGCTACTCCGCTGGTCACGGCTGCGTCTCCCAGCCTGGCTGGCCTCCTGGACCCCATGCTGGCTCCTTTCCTGCGAGCCCCCACCCCCACCCCGGGCTCCCGCTCCCTCGCCGCTGGCCTTCCTGAGTGGAGATGGAGGTCACCTGTAGGCATTGTAGAGGTTGCGTTTCTCATTCATGGCCTCGCACCAGCCCTGGGCTGAGCAGGGCAGGGTGAAATTCCTGGCTGGGAACTCGAGTGTGCAGTCAGCACTGTCTGTGCACGGTGTCTCCTCCACGCGGGCGTCATCCAGATCCGTCACCTTCAGTTCCCCATCCACCAGCACGAACTGTCGGGGGCGGAAGTCCAGCAGAGTGACCGAGCCCAGCGGGGAGTGGGCCAGGTGGTGGAGGAGGCGGCCCAGGCTCAGGCAGATCTGAGGGGCAAACACCAGGCTGCTCACGGCTTCTCTCCTGGGAGGGCGCCTGGGGGCTCCCCGCTTTGGTGCTCTGGACTGAGCTTGGGGGTTTGCCTTTTTCTTCAAGGCTCTGGAGCTCACTAAGGACTGAGGCCTGGGGCCTTACTGAGCAAGCCAGCGATTTTCTGTTACTCCCGGTGGGCCTGACCCTGAGGGTAACATGGAATAAGCGGGAAATGGGCAGTCTGGGCATAGTGCATATTCTCCCTGAAGCTGCAACTTCGGTGTGCTTTCTGTGCAGTGTATGCAAATAGAGGGAGGGTCAAGATGACCTTAAGCTCTTTTCTAGTCCTAGGACACTGGCCCTCCTGCAGCCAGGCTGAGAGTATGCCTGAGTGTGTGTGTCAGGGCGGCAGGAGCACAAAAACCTCAGGATCCTCTTTGCCTCGTTTCTTTTTTTAACCTTTTGGCCGATGGCCGAGTCAGCTTTGCTCCATCCTTCCCTCCCTCTCCCTCAACTGAGGAGGAGTTGAAGCTGCTCTGGAGGGCTGGCCTTCTAAGGGAGAACCATCCCAGCAAGGAGCCCGGGGCCCTGGCCCTCTTCCCTGCTCACTCGGAAGCGATCCTCCCAGGAAGTCTGCAGCAGCTGGATCATTTCCACAGGGGCGCCCAGCTCCGTGATGGTGGTCAGGGTGTCCGGGATGTCCTCGCTGTCCTGGTAGCAGTAGCCATAGAGCTGGAAGAGGCCCAGGCGGGTCATGAGGTCACAGGATGGGGGTGGGGACAAGGAAGGGCTGGGTTTTCACATGCCCCCCACCCTCCCATCCCTAGGTCTCTGCTTCAGCTTGGGCCAGAAGAGAATAGCAACGTTGCCTGGGAAGCCTGCCCTCTGTCCCAGCAGCCAGAGTTCCTACTGATTCCATCAGCCCCTTACCTCTGGCCACTCAGGTAAATGGGCAGGTCTGGCCACCTTGTGTTAACCATGTGCCAGGCACTGTGCTAAATGTTTTACAAGCAGAACTCAATTCTTAGAATAACCTTAAAAGGGCATAGTAGGTACTATTAGTGTCTCCGATTCACATGTAAGGAAACCAACTCAGAGAGGTTAAGTTACCTCCCCAAGGCCACACAGCTAAGAATTGCAGGAGCTAGGATTCAAATTTATGTTACTCTGATTCCACAGCCTTGTTCTTTCCATGAGTACCATTTGCTAATCGCCCAGCCAACAAATGGATGTTATACCTCCTCCCCTGCTCTAATCCTTGTCTTTGCTTCATCATTTTCACTTTCTGGCACCTTCATTTTTCCTCTGCTCTGGTCTTTCTGGAGGAAAAGCAATCTCCCTTGGGATTGGTAACAAGTGTCGATCAGAACAAAAAGTATCCAAGGGGCATATCATTGGGCGGTCTCTGCATAGCTGGTGGGCAGGGCGGGGTGGGGTGGGGTCACTCATATCAACTGGGGGAGTAGTAAGAGTGGTTCCTGGGGAAGGTCAGTTCTTTGAGGGCAGGGTCACAAGGGCCGGCCCGCTCCATGTGATCTGGGGGAGGGGCTCCATACAGCTCAGCTGGCCAGGGGCTTCTGGGAAGCACAGCCTGACTCTGTCACTGACACCTCAACCAGCATCCACAGAGATCTCTGCTTCTCCCAGTCTCTCTCACCATGCTGCATATCAGCTAAGGATCAGCCGGTGCTCAAAACAACCAGCACCCTGTAGGGAGGAGGAACACAAAGGCTGAGTTGTCTGGGCCAGAGTGGGAAGAGGGGAGGGCTGCACGATGGGGGGTGCCGGTGAGGTGAGGCGGTGGGGGAGTCAAGCCCCTGGGCTAGATGTCCCTGCACACCGTCACCCTTCACACCCTTCCCAGCTCCACTCCAGGTCCTTATATGCTCCCTTCCATCCCAGGAGTGCCCTTGCAGCTCCCCGTCCCTGGAGTCAGCTACCTCAGTCCTGCTGGCACGAGGGAAGGCATGTCTCGGTGTCGCTGTCAGATCACTAGGGCTGCAGCTTGGGGGAGGTCAGGGGGAAATCCCCGGGGCCCCCTTCTTCCCTCTCTCTCTACCCTCCCCACCCCATATCAGCCCAGGGAGACCCCAGACCCCAGTGGGGCAGAGGTAGGGGTGAGGTAAAAGGAGCAGCCCTGGAGCCTGGTTCTCATTTTCTTGCCCAGAGTCTGAGCCTTTGTGGGAAACTTCTGAAGGTTATTAAACACCCGGAGGTCGTTAAATGCGCTGTTAACGAGGTATTAATCAACACCCCTCAGGAAAAAATAAAAAGACACCATTAACTCCCCCCCCCACCCCAGGAAGCGTGAGGCTGAGCATTTCAGTCGAATCTTTTGTTCCTTTGGGAGAAGAAATATACTCTAGCAGGGCCAGAATCAGGGCCCAAGTAGGCCTGGGGCCCCATCTGAGGCCTGAGGCCCTGGGAACGACAGTGATGCAGGGGAGGGAAGACCCTTGTGCCCTTTGACCCTGGGCTATAGAGGCATCTATCATGTGAGGGAGTGGTGTGTGTGTGTGTGGATGTGAGAGTGAGAGAGAGAGAGAGAGAGAGAGAGAGAGAGAGAAAGAGAGAAAGAGAGAGAGGTGGGTTGGGGAGGGGTCACAAAGATGGATGGAGAGATCTCGCCCAGGCAGTCCCCGGACTGAGCAAGCTCTGAGAAGGGCCCAGTGGGACATGCTATCCTGGCCCTTTTCTATTAGAACCAGCACCAACTTTGGGGCTGCCAGAGAGGAGGAGGGGGCCTCGGGGAGCGGGAAACACTCTCTGGCTCCTCCCCGGTTCAGCAAACAGTCGAACAGTTTTGAAATTTTAAACGATTAAGATGTATTAAAACAACATTATTTCTAGTTCCCTGCACACCAGAACTGGAGCCTCCTGAGCAGGAAGTCCCCCAGGCAGGCTTACCTGGAGCAGAGGTGGCATTGCTGAAGAAGCCAGAGGGATACTGGCCTGGGGGTTGGGGGACGAATGTAGGAGACCCAATACCAAGGCAGTCCCGAAATTCACACTAAGGTACCTCTACCTCCCCGTAATGGTAGCTTTTCACCTCTCCCCTGACAGAAAGGACCTGGCACCCTCTCCATCTTGTAACACTTCTGTCCTAGGGCAACTAACCCCAGTCTCTGACCCTGTAAGAGTAACACAGCCAACCCAGTTTCGGTCTAGAGAGAGAATGAGTGAAAACTATTCAGTTGTAATTTTTTTTTTCCTTTGGCACCTTCAGCATTGGGCTGGGGGCCTGACATATGCGTGAGGGTGGTTAGCTGGATGTTCGTCTTGAAGTTTGGGTGGGGTAAGAGAGGGCGGGAGAAGTTCCTTAAGAGACAGGAAAGCGCATCAAACCTCAAATCCCTCCTAAGGGAGGGGGGTGGGGTCTTGAGTCAATTAACTAACACTTAATATCCTGCTAACACACTCAAGACCTTCTCCACTGCCTCAGAATCTGGCCTACACCCCAGGTTTCCAAAAGGTTCCCAGGAGCTCCTGGGAAGCAAAGAGAACAAGATCCTCCCAGTTAGAAGGGCCACGTGACCAACTGCTCACTCCCTGTAGCTCCAGTGTCAGCCGTGCAACAGTTGGCTGACACTGGAGCATAACCACCCATAACTGTTGGCTCTGCCTGACCTTCTGCAACCAGTTCAGGGCCCAGGACCCAGTCAACGTGTGTCTGACCAGGGCTGGAGTAGCCCAGGGAGACTGGGAGCCAGCAGTAGTATAAACAGCTCTCCGGCTTCTCTCTCCTATTCTGCCAGGCCCACCCAGATCCGGTGTCCATCTCACTCCTGAGGAAAGGAGGGAGGGATTCCTGGGTTTCTGACCAGTTCTGCTGGGTGCAGAAAGGTTAATTTGAGTGCGCTAGGAGGTGGAGGTGCGGGCAACATTCCTCAGCTGGGGAGTCTGAACAAACCCTATGCTCACCGGGCCAAAAGCAGCCAGGGATTCCCCTCTCACTCCGCTCAGACATGTGCTAAGGGAACGGTTCATCTAATCCTAGGGCTGACTCAAGGACCATGGAGAGCTGGGGGAGAGAAGGAAGTGGGTGTGTTAGGGCAGTGCTGGGACTATGAGAGGCCCACTCTCTTAGTCTAGCCTGGAGGGAACAAGGTTGGGTCTCATCTTTCCCCTCTGTCCCCCAGTGAACGGGAGAGACAGAGTCCCATTTAGTAGGAACCTGGGCATCTGGTCTTCTCAATCTTCCAGCCTCTTGGCCACATTTGCTCAGATAATGTGACATGCAGACCCTCAGGTCCTCAGCCTGTCCCCCGAGCATTGAGCTAGGACCCCGAGGCTTCCTCAATACTTCCAAAGCCTACTTTGAGGCCAGGGTCTCTTCTGGGAAGGGCCATGCATTTTCTGGCCTACTATCCAATCCCCTCCAGTCCTTTCAGCAGCTTCTGGGTGGGGTACGGGATATTCTCTGGGAATCAAGCCTGGTCTTTTTCTAGCTCTTCCCAACCCCATTGCAGTTCCACCCCAACTTCAAAGCCAGACAAGTCACTGTCTGGAAGTTGAGAGAAGTGGGGTTCAGATTCCATCAAGAAAGGGGACCCTATCACTGTAGTTGGGACCCTGACTCAGGGATGACCTCTGTTCATTGTTTTGGCTGGGGTCCCTTCCCCGGTGCTCAACACACCAGCTCCAGCCAGAAGCAGGGTCCTAAGCCCGAATGGACCCCCACCCCTACCCCGAGTTTGGGGACCCTCTGTCCTGTCTTCAAGAGATACGGTTTGGAAGCTGAGAAACCCGGGAGTCTCTCCGTAACGGGACGCCCACCCAAGCAGGGTGGTGTAGCGGGAAGCTGCCATGGTCCGGGCTCTGCCCCTAGCTTAACCTGGGCAGTCATCAGGGCTCCGCTTCTTTATCTATTAAGGCCAAGGCTTCTCTTCCAGCCCGAGTGGTCGGGCACTGGCACGTCCAGCCAGCACCCTTATCCCTGCACCCGCCCCCTCGTACCTGCAGCACGTTGGGGTGCCGCAGCCGCTCCAGCAGCACCATCTCCTTGAGCAGCTTGTGGGCCGCCAGCCGATAGCAGCCCCTCCGCGCCCCGAACTCGCGCACACAGCTGCCCAGATCGTGGCCGCTGAAGTCCACCGCCTTGAGCGCCACCGCGACGCCGCCGGGCAGGCGGACCCGGTACACGGCCTTGGTGTAGCCGGAGCCCACGTACTGTGCGCCGGACACGTTGCGGAGCGCAGCGCAGCCCAGGCGCGGGCCCGGGCCGGAGGATCCCGGGCCGGGGGAGCCCGGGCCAGGAGCCGGGGGCCAGCCCGGAGCGCCGTCGGGCAGGGGCCGGGCCCGCGGGGGGCGGGGACGCTGCAGGCCCGGGCCGCCCGGAGCTAGGTCCATCAGGCGCCTCCGCTCCGGCCGGCCGGCCCCGGGACCGGGGCCCCCGCGGGAATAGCGCTGCACCTCCTCGTAGCGCGCTCGGATCTGCCGGGCCAGCTCCCCGCGGCCCCCGCGACGGCCCGGGCCCGGGTCTGGCGAGGGCCCGGGGGACTGGCCTGGCCGCGGAGGCTCCGAGCCCGGTGCGAAGAGCACGTTGAGGACCGAGCCCAGCAGGAAGGAGGCGCAGAAACCCGCGGCCACCGCGGCCCGCCGGCGCCGCATCGCTCCCCTCCCCCCGGCCGGCCGGCCCCGCGCGGCTCCCGGGCCGCGGCCCCGGGAGGCTCAGGCTCCGAAGCGGCTACGCTCTGCGCCCCGCGGGTCCCCTGCCCAGCCCGCGCGCATGGCCCCGGCGGCCCCGACCCCGGCCCCTCGCGGGCTGCACATCGGCCTGACACTTGCCTCCCTCCCGCCCTGCCCCCGCCGCTTATAAGGCCCTGAGCCGCCCCCCGCCCCCGCCCCCTCCGCCTCCGCCTCCCAGCTCCCGGCCAGAGCCCATCCTCGGCGCCGCCCCCTTCGGCTGCCCGGCCCGGCCTTCCCCGCTGACTGACAGCGGGACCTCCTCCCGCGGCCGTCCGGGCCTGGGAAGCGGCGCGGAGGCGGTTCTGGCCCTGCCCAGCCCGCGGCCCCCGAGCTCCGGCCGGCGAGAAAGGGAGGGGGCGGCAGCGGCCCCGGGACGCGCGGGGGCTCGGGCCCAGCGCAAGGGCGGATAATGGGGTCGGGGCGGCCGGATAACGGGACCGAGAGGCGGCTAACGGAGCCGGCCGGGCAGGGTGGGGGGGAAGATGAAGGGGCGAGGCCAGCGGGTAACGGGTTCTGGAGGGGACGAGCAGCTGGGTCCGGGGTGCTGAGGATCCGCGTGGTCCCAGAGCGCCCTCCCGGGGACCCGGGGCCTTGGGGCGGGCTGGGCGCAGGGAAGGAGCGTGGGTCCCGCCTCCCGCGAGTGGGACTGCGGGTGGCGGCTCCTGGCTCAGTCCCGGATTCGGGGGCGGGGGATGGGGAGGCGGCGCTGAGGGAGGGGCTGGCACCTGCGAGCGCGGGTGGGACGGGAACTCTGGGATCAGAAGAAAAATCTTGAGGTTTTCGGTGATGCCCTCTTCAACCTCCTCTACCAAGTTTTCTGATTTTCTTTGTCCCCGAAGCACCAGGTGGAACCGCTGCCCCGGGATCCCCGCAGTCAGACGCGGTTAGCAGCGGATCACGAACCATATTCGTGCTAGTAATTTACAAAGAGTGCCTTTGTACCCACGGACGTGCGTGGTCCAGATTGTCTCTGGAGTGTGTGCATTAGTGTATCTGAAGGGGCTACTGTGTCCGAGGAAGGGAGTGTATACCGCGTGTGTAAGTAGGTGCTGACTCCACCAGAACTTCTGGCCCCTCCTCCTCCCTCCCTGATTGCATCATTAGTGCTAATTGAGGAGCTTTCACACGCCAGTGCATTAGTTGTTTGGAGTGAGCTCCCCCCTCCTGGGAGAGATAAGCCGCTGCCCCTCCCCCTCCCAGCCCTCCACTTCCCCACCGCCCAGGAACTGTCCACCTAGATCCTCCCACCTTCCTTGGCACCTTCCTGCCTCCTGGTCCTCTACAGGTTAATCTCTTTCCGCCCCGCAGTGTCAGAGATCGGCTGGAGAGGAGTCAGGGAGGAGGTGGAGGGCTTAGAAAATCTTTCCTCCAGGAGGCTGAAGAGGTTCTGGCCTTGCGACAGAAAGCACAGTCTCTGTGATGAGAGAGGGGACAGGAATCTCTGGCCGGTTCTTTTGGACCTGGAAGAGCAGAGGACAGCACTGAATTCTTGATCTCCAGCCTGTGATCCCACTGATGAAGGGACAACCAATCCTGACTCCTGGGGTCCCCTAAGACTCGGAGAGCTGGGGCCTAGTCTAACTTAGAAAACGTGAGAGGGCTGAGAGAAGCCACGATTCTCCTGAGGACCTTGGGTTTGGTGGAGTTTGGTCTGGTCCTGTTTAGCTGCTCTGCCCTGCCCTGGCCCTTGGCTGCTCGGTGTAGGGGGGAGGCTCTGAGCAGATGCCCTCCCCAGCCCTCACACCAGATGTCTTTGGTCTAATTAACTGTGCTGGGAAAACCAACCTGGGTTTGTAAACAGAGCTACTGGCTAAAGTCAACAGGGAGCAGCAGCAAACAGCAAACATTCCCCTCACACAGCTACAGTCCAATCCAGCTGCCTGGGGAAGAGGGGAGCCTGGTTGATCATGGGGCCCCCCTGGCCGACAGCTGAGTCAGGGAAAGCCTCTCTACCTCTGTGACCCTAATATGGCCATTTCCTTACCAGTTCCAGGGCTCCTTTGCTGGGGAGGAATGGGGATTCTGGGAAGACAGAGTTGCCATTTCAAGATAGGCTCTGCCCCCCTTCCAGAGATCTCTTGGTATCTATTAGCCAAACCTCCTGATCCCCAAGGAAGCCATTGTGGGGGGAATATTCCTTAACGAGCTTTCTCTGGGGCCTGCTCTGCTCTAGGGTCTTGGAGGAGCCTCCTAGGTAGGACTTGGCATTGAGAATCTATAACTCGGAGTTGGTGAATATAACATGAACATTGTTGAGTTCGTTACACGTCGTGTAGGTATTATAATAACATGTTCTGAAATTAGATAATTGTTCCTGTAATATCTTTGCCAAGCTTCAGTGTTTCTGTTATGGTTTGAAAGTTCAATGCACACAGGGCCTGAGAAACAGGCCTGAGTGTACATACATACAATGTACACACATGAGCCCACGGAACAGTGGCCTCACACACAGGAACAAAGGCATTTCAGAACTCGTTCTCACACTCACTCTGTCTCCCTTGCCAGCTCTCAGACATACAGACATATACAATCTTTGATGGAAATAGGTTTTTGGACTCTGAAAAAAAGGGATTGAACTTTTTGAACAGATTAGAGTTTCTGAATTGGCAGTTTCTTGAGTTCTTAACCAAATTGTGCTTGTTTGCTTTTCCTTCTTCTTCTTCATTTTTTTTTTTTTTTTTTGCCACCCAAGGAGTGGAATCATCATTTCAAAGAACTGAAAAAGACACAGAACTCTGGCTGAGGATCCAGATCTACCGTCTGCCCATCCGCCCTGTCTCGAAGACCTGGCAAGGCCAGTAGCCTCTTTATTGTCTGCCTTTTCCCTCCAGCCCGGGTCTCAAAGACCTCTTTTGGAGTATCATTCTCCTGCTCGGCAACCTGGAGGGTAAATTGAACTGGGCCTTCAGGCCTTTGTGAGCTGGCCCCAGCCCTCCACCTGGCCCAGTTATCCCCTTTTCATTTCCCTGCACAGAACCAGACTCCCCCAGCCTGCCGCCTGCACTAGCTCCTGACTTGCAGCCATCATTAGTGTTTTCCCCTGTGGCCCTCCCGGTTCCCTTTCCTGAAATGCCCCCTTGTAGCCTTTCTGTGTCATCTTTGCTAGCTGGTTTTTCAGGGTCTCCCAGAAAATAGTGAATTACAGACATTGCTTCTCCAACCGGGATACACGGGTCCCTGGGACCTTGAAGGTCTATTCTTAAGAGTTTTTGTGGATTTATTTTCTTTAAAAGGAAATGTACGAAATACATTTCTCAGGTCTTGGAAACCTTGATGTAGAGCAAAGAGCTTTGGGATTTGGAGTCAAAGACACCTGGGTTCAAATTTCATTATTCGAGTTACTTTGGGTGAGTTAGTTAACTTCTCTGGGTATTTGTTGTCTTATGCAGAAAATGGGAGACGATATAGTAGTGCCTACGCCGTAAGGCTGTTGAGTGAATGAAATGCAAAGACATAAAAAGTGCTTGGCACAAGCTAAGCCCTCAATATGGGTAATCTGTAGCTAGTATTAATGATGATATTAAACAAATAAACATCTGTGACAACATGTTAGACAGCTAACCATAACTCTGCCTAGAGGCAAAAATGACTTTACCTACTCTCCTTCCTGGTTCCCACTGGTGAAAGCTCTCAGCTTCCTGGGCTCTCTCTGTGTCTGGAATTTTCACTTTTTCCCGAATCAGTAAACCAGTGGTGGATCAGAAGAGGCCTCGTTGCCTCCCCCAGCCCATGGTGAGCTGCACAGGGGAGACTATGAATCAAGGCCTGATTCTTGGTGCCACAGTGACCAAGCACAGGGAAGGCCTTGGTCTGTCCTCCCTAGGGCAAGGAGCTGGGGGAGGGGATGGGCTCTGAAAAGGAAGGGGGGAGGGAAAGGGGTGGAGCCGGCAGCCTGCGCCCCCACCCCCCCTTCCCTCAGGTAGGAAGTGAAGCTGACGTTTCCAAAATATAAAAAACAGATGAGGAGGGTCAGGTTTCCTACACACTGGAGAGCGGGAGCCCCAAGGCAGAGTCCCCAAGAAATGATCAGAGACAGAGATGGGGGGCAGAGAGAGAAAGAGAGAGGAGAGGAGAGAAGAGAGACAAAGATGCAGAAACATGGAGAGAGAGAAAAACGCCCCTGAATCCTGAGGGTAGTCAGACAAAGACAGAGACAGAAAGCTGTGGCTCAGGAAAGATCTTTCCACCCGTTTCTGGAAAAGAGCTTAGTTCCTCTCTGTGGGTCTCAAGTTGGGAACGTGAGCCATTTTGGCGCCATGACCCTGGCTGAGGGTGAGGCTCTCCAGGACCCCAGAAACAAAGAGGCCCTCTGGGCTCAGAGCTCTCCCTGCCCGGGCTGGTCTCTGTCTGTCTGGGCCTCCAGATCTGTGGTCCAGAGTCTCTCTCCCGGAGCCAGCCTCACTCTTCCCCCCTCCTCCCTCCTGCTTAGCTTCACCTACCAGCCCAGAGAGATGCTCTGTGACAGCTTCTCTTTCTCTCCCTTTCCTGGATGTCTGGGATGTGTGTCCTCTTCCATCACTGGTTCCTTTGATTGGAGGAGCTGGGGGCATGGGGCTGAGGACAGAGAAGGCTGAGAGGTACCTGTTTAGAGCCATTACCTAGGGGAAGGAGGGAGGCGGCTGCCTTGGCGTTGGACCCAGGCCAGGGGAGGGCTAAACCCTAGGGTCTCTGTTCCCTGGGCAGATGGAGAAGCAGGTAGAGGGATGAAGAGTTGGCCACTGGATCAATGGGTGATGGGTGGACTCTGGTGGCAGGGGGTGGTAGAGAGGAGGCCTTTGCCTTTGTCCAGAGGCCTTTGCAGGGGAGAGGGATAGGAATGGGAGCATAGGGGCCAGGTGATCCGATCTAACAATTCACACCTTCTCTGACCAAGCCAAATGTGCCCTGAGTCAATGGGGCAACTTTTCTCCCAGGCCATAGTCAAATAGAAAGAACCAGTTCTTTTCGAGCAGCCTCAGGGCTGTGGTTTGGAAAGGAGAGAAAAAAGAAGAAGAAAGAGGGGCTGTTGAGTTTGTGCATCTGGTCTTGGACCTCCAGAAGGCTGACAATTCTCTCCCTCTTCCCCAGCTGCCCCGGGAGGCTGGCCTGGACCCAGGCCCAGAAAGAAGACTGTTCCTTACAGTTAAAGAGGCCTTGGCCCTGCCTCTGCCCTGAGGAGTTTACCGTGTAATTGGGAAGATTTGCCGTCAGCTGTTAGGGACAGAGGGAACTGTGCAGGGTCTGGGGCAGGTAAGAGCTGGCGCCTACCTGGAGCCCTGATGGAGAGTTATCATGTACTGAACACCTGCTGTGCGCCAGGAACCGTCTAACCTCTTGACACGTACTGTGAGGTCAGTATTACTACACCCATTTTATAGATGGGGGAATTGAGGTTCATGAGATTAGGGAATCTGTCGAATGTCACACAAATCTTAAGTGGCAGAGCAGACTACCATGAAATCAGGAAGCAGCAACTGAGACCCCGCTTCGGGTCTTCTCTCAGCTCTTTGTTGGTTGGGGAAGAAAAGAAAAGTTCCTGTCAAAAGGAGCAGCAGAGGCAAATAAGTGCCACCAGTGGGAACCAAGATGGAAGCGCGTTACGGTGATTTTTGCCTCCAAGCAACAAAGTTTGGTCATAAAGATTTGCTATTTTATTGTTCTTATTTATTCTAATGATAGAGTATACTCATTAAATGCCTTTCATCATCATTTAACCCACTTAATACCTCTCAGAGATAAATACTATTATTATCTCCAATTTTCAAGATGAGAAAATTGATGTATAGAGCAGTTAGATAACTTGCAGCAGAGCTGGGATTTGGACACAGATGCTGATGGCAGAGCTGTACTCTTGCATCTTCCGTCCTGTGTCCGTTGTTTAGTTCATGATCTGGGCTGGGCTAATTTCAGCTATAAAAATCCCAAGGTCAGTCTTTCCAAGCTCAGTGCTGCAAACTTGCTTCAAAGATGGGTGTCTGATGATGTTTGAGCCTTTAAAGGACAGAGGCAAGTCCTGATGGGCTCACAGGGCAGTGGGGAGAGAAGGAGGGAGACACTGAAAGAGGTACACACACCCCCCTCCCAGGGAGAGCCAGACTCAGGAGCTGAGACTAAACTCCTATGAAGTGTTTTTTCAGGGACCCCAGCAGACTCTGTAAATCATTCTCCCCTTCCCCTTCCCTGCAGAGGAGATGGTTTACAAAGGGTTAACGAGACTCTGGGTGTCTGCATGGAATTAAAATAATTAGTTGAAAAATTCCAAAAAGCACCAAAAGGAAGTAAAAATTACACAAAATCCCTCCATTAAAAGAGATTATATATCATAAGATACGAAAGCCACCTTGCCTGCCCCTCCAACCCCACCTGCAGAGGTAACCACTGTGAAGGATGCTGCATGCAAAGACGCCCTAAGATGCCCCACGCACTCATCACCTCCTTCCCCCCACAGGCTTCCCTTGGTGACTGTTTCATTTCTGCACCGGCAGGCTCCAAGACACCTCAGTCTCTTTGATGCTTCCAAACCCAAATTTAAATCCTGTGCTTAAAAAAAAAAAGTCTCTTGGATTTGCCCCTTTATTTCCTCACAGCCTTCCTCCCCAGTCTAGGCTCTTCCTCACACACCTGGTCTGTTGACTGTGTCCCCTCGATGTTCTCCTCCCATCTCAAAGCCTGTACGGGCACCAGGTACATCTGCCAAAAACACTGCTTCCAACACATCATTTTTCTGTTCTAAAATTGTTGATGGTTCCCCATGATTTGGAGGATAATTTAGCTTGGCATTTAGAGTCAGTTGCAACCTACCTCTCCTATTCTTGTTTCCACGAGTACTTCCTGATGCTGTGTTGCAGCCTAACTGGTTGCTTCACCCATCTTAGGGCATTCTCTGCTTCTCCTGCCTGACGACATCCTTTCCCCACCTATCCAAAGCTTGCCCATCCTTCAAGGCCCACCCCAAGACTTTCTTTTTCCAGAAAGCTTTCCCTGACTGCTTTAGTTCACGTCCATTGCTCATTCCCCAAATGTCTGACCACAGGGAGGCTGTACATCATGGTTCAGAGTCCCCTTGTTGGGAGAGACCTTGGGTATGATCATCAAATAGTAGTTCTCAGCCTGGACGCCAAAGGTCTTCAGGAGTCTGTAAACGTATTGGGGAAGGGGGAGCTATTGTCAATATTCCAGAAAACCTATAGGAAATATTTCATGGTAAGTTTGCCCAGTCAAGGGAAACATTGACTTTCTTTGCTTGTGGCCAGGATTATGTCGTGCCTTGGGTCTCTTGTGCTGATGAGTGACACTGTTTTTTTATTAAGAAAAATGGGGGGGGGAATTATGTTATGGAAATGTACTCTGGTAGGCAGACTCTTTAAAAAATCTGGGGTTTGTGGGGTAGCAGGATGGATAAAAGGAATCCTTGATGGTGAAAAAGTTGGAGTCACTGATCCTGACCATCTCCTGACTAAAGTAGGACTCTTCCCTGACATTGGGATAGCCCAGTCACCCCTAACCCCCAGCCCCGTGATGGACAAGCTCACTTTCTTATAGGTAGCCAAGACATTATTTGATCGTAGTAAATCTAAACTGTCTTCCTCAGGACAGCTCTTCAAATATCTGAAGATAACTTAAAACTGTCATTGGCTTCTAGTTTCCTATAGGCCAAAGACAAACCTTCTTTCATGTTTTCTGAGGCCCCACATGCTATAGCCTTGCCCACCTCTCCCACTTTCACCTGCACTGTGCCCTTCCTGCCTGTCTCTGCTGAGGCCCGTTTACCCTCCCCTGCTCCTCATTTGCACCTTGCTCTCTATCCCCATTTACGGTGCCCTCTGCTCAGAACACTCTTATCTCCCCTCTTTGCCGAGTTACTCCGCTCATCCTTAGAGCTCAGGTCTTAAGACACCTGCTCAAAGAAGCTTTCCCTGACCACCCCCAGTATGGATTCTTGTTCCCCGTGTACCTGTCTATTGCAACACTCATCGCAGTTGTCATTTCTCTCACTTGTGTCATTCGATTGAAATCGGTCTACTCTGGACTGTGTACTCCGTGAAAGCAGGGCCTTGTTATATTTCTTCTTCTGGCATATCCCCATCACCTAGCATGGTGCCATGGTCTATAGGCAATTAGTTAAATATTGATTAATATTGTTATTTTTTTATTGCACATGGCTGTTAGAAACAGTAAATGTATGCAAAAGCATTTTGTAAGCTCCAAAGCAGGGCCTATAATAATTTTAGGACTGATTACTTTTTTTTTTTTTTTTTGCGGTATGCGGGCCTCTCACTGTCGTGGCCTCTCCCGTTGCGGAGCACAGGCTCCGGATGCGCAGGCTCAGCGGCCATGGCTCACAGGCCCAGCCGCTCCACAGCATGTGGGATCCTCCCAGACCGGGGCACAAACCCGTGTCCCCTGCATCGGCAGGCGGACTCTCAACCACTGCGCCACCAGGGAAGCCCAAGGACTGATTACTATTACTGTTTCTTCAACTACACTTTAGTCTCCTAGATGGACCTAGAAGTATAGTCCCCATGCCTTCCTTCCCTGAGCCTCCTTTAGCTTGATAACGAATGACCTAGCATATAAACTGAGCCTTCCCCCCCCTTCTTTCTCTTTTAATTGGCTGTTGAATTAAAAAGTAATCTGACTAAATGAAGCGCCCTCTAAACGTTCAATCTCCCCCTTCCTCTCATTCCTTTCCCCCCTTTCAATTCTACGTTTATTGGTCGCCTACTCTGTGTTAGACATCAAGCAAATAACCAGGGACACAAACATGAATGATGAGTCTCTGTCCTGAGGTATTTCTTGAAATCTTCTTTGTGTAAGAGGGTCTCCTGGCCCTCTCCCAGATCATGCTCGCCTGATTACTTAGTTGTTTGATAATGCTCCTCCCAAAATGTGGCCCTAGGACCTTTGCACTTGCTGTTCCCTCTGCCTGGAAAGCTCTTCTCAGGAGGGAAAGCTCTTCCCTCCTGTGGCTCCTTCTCTGTATATTCAAGTCTTGGCTCAAATGTCATCCCATCAGACAGGCCTCCTCCGCCCACTCTCTACCACATTACTCTGTTCTGTCTGCAGAGCATTTGTCATCTGAAATTATCTTGATATGTCTGTTATATTTTTACTTTTTTGTTGTCTGTCTCTCCCCTCATTAGACTGTAAGCACCATGAGATCAGGGTCTGTGTTTTGTGCACTGCTGTTTGCTCGAGTCGCCAAGTAGTGGCAGCATATAGCAGGTACCCAGTACTAAATAATTGTGGATTGATTGAACTTGACGTTCCAGCGAGCTTCCAGAGGGCTCAAGCTGAGCCCTTCCCCTCCTGTGGTTTGGACACCATATCTCTTGTAATGTGCTTGTCCTCCGATTTTTTTTTCAGGGGTATTTGCCTCTTGCCAGAGGCTAAGTAACAAATGTTCCCTCATCAGCAGAAAGAAATCCTCTCCTTCTGTCTTAACCAAACCCGGTCTCCTTATCGTGAGCCTGGCTTCCTGCTTCTGGAAACTGTGACCCGAACTGCTTCCCAGGAATTTACCTGCCTTGTGTCTCTCCCTCGGGGCTCTACATTGTGACTTTTAAGGTGACAATCAGCTAATCCAATAACAGAATCCTGCTAATGTGCTAAGGGGACAGGGTGAGAAAAAGGCTCCCAGCTCCCTTCCTTCTGACTCAGGTTACATCTGTGCATTTAACAGGGCCCTTCTGGAGACAATTAAATAAATGCTTTATTGAAACAATAAAATTAATAGGGGTCTCATGGAACTCAATGAAAGGTTTTTTAAAATTAACTTCATTGTTTTTTAAACTTCAGATTAAACTTTGCTAGGCAAGGGGGTGGGGCAGGGCCAGATTTTCATTAAAGCTGGTCCCTGACCACAGGGCCTCCTGTGTGTGGGGACAGTGAAGACCCCAAGCCTAAGCTTTCCCTACGGAAGGGCCACTGCTGCCATTCTGAGGGCCTGGCTCCAAAGGGCTACCCCAGTAAGAGGCAAGGCTATTCTAAACCATAGGTCTGGCTCTGGTCCTGGGACTCTGTGACCTCATGGATTGACTAACCCCCTGCTTCATGAGACTTGGGTGCCTTAGGTCAGTTGTCCCATCAAAGGAAGTGTCATGACGATATTTGTCATGTCGAACGAATGAAACAATGAAACCGGGGCTACTCATTCTGCCAGGAAGTGGGTGGGACGTTTGTCTGGTTCTGCATTTGTCTGGGTCCAGGCCCACCCACCTCATGATGTTGCCTCACAGCCCTTTCCCTGGCTGTGTAACCCATGGTCCCCTATTCCTCCCTAGGAACCATTTTCAGCCTCAAGAAAGGCCTAGGAAGTCAGAGTTTGTCAAATCAGAACCTGAGGCCAGAGATTTTGGAAAATCTGTGGAAGGTTCTGCTGGGGGGGGTGGGCCTGGGGAGCAGGTGTGATGTGGGACCTGGGGACTTTCCCATGAGGGATTTGCCCAGCTTGGAGGGCACTGGGACCCTGGATGGCATAATTCTTGTGGAAGATGAGGTTCTCTGTCCAGATGGATGGAGCTGGCATAAGACTGTCTTCAGGATTCCTCATTATTCCTATCAAGGTAGCACGTTGATTCAAACCATCTGTGGGCTTGTGAGGTCTGATTAGACTTGGCGTTTCCAACTCTGGGCTCCCGACTTACGCCCTATGTGAGTGTGACGAGCAGGCTGGAGGTGCGGTTGAAGTCCGGCGTGGACCCTCTCTCTGACCCTCAGCGTCCTTGCCCCCAGTGACGCAGGGCACATGCAGCTCCAGTCCCCTCCCTTCCCCTGGGCTGCCAACAGGCATTGGGAGGCGTTCTGAGCTAAAAGGCAGAAGGCTTCAGCACCCAGCTCTGCCCTTAACTAGGTGGGTAACTTAGAGTAAGTTATTCAGCCTTTCTGGGACTCAGTTTTTTCGTCTGCAAGATGGGGATAATGATACCTGCTGTGGTTCTTTTGAGGGTCAAATGAGGCACAGGTGTGGATCACTTTGAAGTGCATGAAAAAAAGATTGTACAAATGTTGTTGTTTTCATTAATGGCGTTCCCTGTCACAGGCAACAAAGTTTTCCTGCCCTGGAGTTGCTATCCTCTGAGTACTGAGTTCAGGGCATCTTTGGCATCTGGAAGGGAGAATAAAGCTTTTGGGGGCTTTGCTTATTTACTTCTCTGGTCCCTCACTTCCCCTAGAGGGCTTCTACCCTCTTTCCCCCTCCAGTACTACCTAGTCTCCCAGACCAGAGGTTTTGGAAGTATCTTTAACTCTTCCCACCCTTTTATCCCCTGATATCTATTCTGTCAGCACATCTTATTTCTTCCTTTGAAATCCATCCCCGACTCACCTTTTCTTTCCTGGTCCCACTGACGTCACCTTAGTCTAAGCCATCATTTCCTGGGTTTCCCCAGGAGCTCCTCAATGGGTCTCCCCGCCCTTCCTCTGTCTCCCCTCCGTGCCTTGCTGCACAGGGCTATCAGCTTCATCTCCCCAAGGGCCACCATTTATCAGGTCACTCCCCTGCTCAAGAAGAGCCAATAGCTCCCCAGTTATCTCATCAAGGCCATTGTCCTCTATGTGCTCTCAAAGTCTTCCACTCCTCTGCTACACCTGCGCTATGCAACTTGATTTCTTGCAGTTCCTCTGCATTGCACCCTACTCTACCACCAGACCAATTTGCTTACAGTCCCCCAAAGACGAGGTGCCCATTCCTACCTCTCTGCCTTTGCACGGACCATTTACTCTGCCTGGAGTGGGAATACCCTCTCCTAGACTCTCTGTCAATTCTCTCCAGTCTGCAGCATCCAGCCCAAGTCCCTGGTTCCCACCCACCCCCTGCCCCTGAATTTTCTTAGGAGGCTATCTTGTGGGACTATCTCCCTGCTCTATGTATCCTAAATTCTTCTTGCTTATATTGGCAGTACTGATTTAGTGTCAATTATCTTTCATTTCTTGTCCCCCTGCCCTGCCTCCCTTACCTTGATTATAAACTCTCTGAGGGCTGAGACCCTGTCCTCTATCTTTCCTATAACATCTAATCAAAGTCTGGATGTCCTGTAAAGTCGTGGTTGATTGAATGGACAAAGAGATCTGGTGTGATGCATGGAGACAGTGTGGAGATTCTCTATTTTAAACAGAGATTTGGTGTTCCCTTCCCTCCTCCCCTACCCCACTGCTGCTCTTCAGAATCCAACCCCCCCCCCCCACACAATCTTCATCCATCAGTAATAAAGCAGGAACAATAGGGGGTTTCTTTCTAATTAAAGGGAGCAGTTAGTGTTTCCACTTCAAAGCCCCAAGAGAGAAGACTTTTGTTCACAGGGCCTGGGAGCTCTGGGAGCCCGGGCAGGGTGGGGAAGTGGAGCTTCAGGCCCAGCCAAGCATTAAGCTCGTGAACCTGAGATCCCCAACCCCTTTCCCCCACCCCCCACCCCCGTTTGCAGGCAGAGAAGCTCAAATTTAAAACAACAACGTAATTTGGTAACTCGGGTTCTGATAAAACAGTTGGGGGAATTTCTTCTCTCCTAGCGTCTGAAGCCAATGTTATTACAGGTGTGTGCTTGTCTCTCCCAGCTTCCCCAGCCCCTGTCGCCCCGCCACACACACAGAGCACACACACGTGCCACACCACACGCTCACACGTATGTGGGACTCACAGCATGGCGCTCGCCGCCGAGTGGCTGCATTCTCTTACCCCCGTTCCCAGGGCACTCTGGCCTGGACGATCCCACACTCCCAGTTACTCTCACACGTGTCATCCACCTCTAAGTGCTCAGGAGCAAGGTGCTGTGGCTTGAGACTGTCCCGTTCTCTACTCAGCTGCGAGTCAGCTTGGCAGGGAGGCGTTCTGTTCCTCAGACATCCACCGGCCACAGACTGATCCCGTACGCTGGGCCCACACTGATTCCCACCCTGATTATAAGCTGGCTCCTACCTCTGACCACAGATTGAGACCCCAAAGTGGCCACAGACTGAGCATGGATATGGTCATAGACTGAAGCTCCAAAGTGCCCACAGAGTGTGTCCTAACAGTAGACCCAATAAAGAGCATAGTGGGTCTTTGGTCTAACAAATCATCTCACAAATTTGATCCATTGATAAGGGAGGTGGGAAGAGAGCTCTTGGTCTAGTTCCACTGCTGAAACTCTGTAAAGCCCACATTATCCATCCCTCCATCCCTCCATCCCTCCATCCTACACTGAGCACCTATTCTTCTCCATATAGTGCTGAACAAGGCTAAATACAGACCCTGTGCTCAAACATCTCAGCGTTAGATAAATATCATGGGTCTGGGCATTTTACAATCCTGTGTTCAAGTTCCTCCTCCTTGATTTACTAGCTGGATCACTTTGGACAAGTTACTTAACCTTTCTAAGTCTCAACTTCCTCACGGGCAAATGGAGGATAATAATAATAACGACCTCTAGGGACGTTAAAAGGATTAGATGACGTGATCTGTCAGGTGCAAACACAGTGCGTGGCGCGTAGAACATGCTCGATAAATAATAACGATCATTCGTTTAGTTTGTTATTCATTCTAGTGGGGATGTAGACAAACATGCCTAAAATTACAAAACAGCATAAGATCTGTCCTGGTTTCACGTACCAGTGAAGGAGGAACCCAGAGGAGACTCTGGGTCTGTTGGGGATGTCGGGGGGGGGTGCTTTTGTGGGAGTGGGGCTTGGGAGTGGGGTGGAGGCAGCCCTCGGATAGAGGCTTGTGGAAGTACGATTTTGCTTGACTGACCAGGCCTGTTGGGTCCAAGTGGAGGAAAAGACGTGCGGATTCCACTGGGGTCAAGAATGGCATCCCCTGCAGACTCTGGGCAGAAAGTTTTAAAGGTCACAGGGAGGTACTATTCTTATGACATGCCACTAACTGGTGAAGGCAACAGCCCTCTGTGCATCCAGGACCGTCTCAAAGGGCTTCTGATGATGGTGAAGGATGGTGATATTGACACAATGTTGTGATTGTGGTAAAGCAATGACATGGTTAAGAAAAGGATGGCTGAGGTCTTCTGGCTGCACACCTCCCCTCTGCTCTGACCTGGCCTTCTGTCTCCTTTTCTTTCCTGCTTCCACTCCCTTCCCACTTCCTTCACCCTCTTTTGTCTCTGTGCGGCACAGAGAGACACCTTCGTCCTCATCACTTGCCTTCCTCATTCCCCCAAAGGCCCCTGGGTCCCAGCTCCAGTTTGGCTTGACCGAGGCGGGCTGTTTCCGCACACGTGATGACGCCGGTATGGGGCATGGCCGCCCTGCTGCGGCCTTGCTTACTCCCCTGATTATTTCTCCTTAATTGAGCGTAAAGAATGTGAGGAATGCGGAGTAGGCCGCATGAGGAGGGCTGCTGCGGCCCCCGCGGGGATCCGGGGATTCGGGGCTCTGGATGGGAGAACTGCAGATGGCCACTGAGCCCCACGGAGTGTGTGTCATTCCTGGCGCTCCCACTCCCTCCCCACCGTGATGGGCCCAGTTCTCCAACCTTTGATCCATCCCTTCACTGTTCCGGGGCTTTCTTCTCCCTCCTTTCTGCACAAAGAATTTCACTTCTTTGTAAACGGGCCACAGTCTCCTCTCTTCCCCGGAGTCTGCCTTGATTTAAACCCATTTGACACTGACAATCCTTACCAATCTCTAAATTCCAGGTGGAACTCTAAAAGCCATTTACTCCCCTCTGGTGAAGGAAGGGGAAGCGATGGCTACCCCACAGCTTGCTGGGCTGTGGGAAGATTTGTGAGTCCAGGTGTGAAGCCGGATGCTTACGTTTCAGGAAGGCAGCCAGGTGAGTCACAGCTGGAGCGTGACTGTGAGGGAGGTGCTATGTGAGTCTCTCTGTCTCTTTCCTCTGCCCACTCAGGGTCCAGCCTCCTGCCTTCTCAGGTGGAGTGTGACGTGGAAGAGAAAGCGCAGGTCGGGGACTCAGACCTGAGTTCGAGTCCTGCCCCTGCCCCATTGTCTAGTAGCTGTGTGACCTCAGGTGAATTATTTCTTCCTCTCTGAGGCTGTTCCCTTGTGTTTAGGAGGATGGTGGTATTTCTACACTTGCAGAGTTGTAAAGATGAAATTAGATGCGTTCAAGCACGTGAAGCACACAGTAAGTACTTAGGAAGTATTAGTCTGGCTCTTTCGAGGAGACTGGAAGAAGGGGGTGAATTTTTCTAAAAGAGATTTTGCTTCTGTGGTAAATGCACTAGGCTATCCCTGGAGATCATCGAAGGGACAGAGCGATACTGAGGGACCCAGCGCTAAAATTTCCACTCAGAGGCCAATGGATCCCAAAGCTGCCAAAGAGAAGTGCCGGGGTGGGGGGGACCTGGCAATTCCGGAGCTGCCGCTCTGGCTCCTTAAGAGAGGACAGTGACAGCTTTCTTCCTTCACCTCCCCTCCCCCAAGGCTTGACCAAAGGCAATGGCCCATCCTGCAATGGGAGGGTCTATTTAAAGAAAACTTCCTGCCTAGGAGAGATGTTCTGTGTTGAGATAGCTAATCCTCCCAGAATAGCTGAGCGTGGGCTGGTCTCCTTATTTTGGCAAGCAGGACCTGGATGGGGCCTGGCTGGGGTACAGGCCAAGCTCACCCAAAGGCGGGGGCTGGGCAAAGTGGAACTCCCCAGCCCCTTCCCACGTAGCCTCTGCTGGCTGCCTGCGGCCTCCTGATTCTTCCATTCACTGGCAGGCGGCTCCCTGGAGGTGCTCTGTCAGAGGGGCAAGGCCTAGAAGGCACCGATTATATTCTGCAACCTTCCTGCTGTTAGCGATTTGCAAACTTCTCTTGAGATGAACGTTCAAAATCAAGTGGGAAGTAAATGGGCCTCGTGAGTGATGGCATAGGGAGCTTTGTCACTGGCGGTGTTTATGAGCAGGGCCGTGGGCCCCTTCGTCTTTATGGCACCTGGAATGCTGGGTATTAGCGGGGCTTAGGACAGAGGCTGACCTGCCGGGCTGACACTGACATGTCCCTCCATTTCCCAGAGACAGACGCAGAGGCAGCATTGCTGCCCTCCCCTCTGTGGCAGGAGGTACCCGAGGAGGACCCCAGGGTCACCATCAGAGAAGGGTCCCAGTGAAGCTGATCCTGCGGCTAGAGGCTGAGGTAGGAGAAGGGCACCAGGAATAGGAGGGGAGTGTAGAATGAGGGTAACAGGCTTGGGGTGGGTGAGGGTGGAGGATTCATCTGCAAGAATCTATTTGCCCCGGGACCAGGCTGAATCTTTCTGCAAAGTCAGCCACTAGACCTCTCTCCTTCTCAGAGCTGCAACCCTCCTGGAGCAACTCTGTGCATTGTCCCCTCCTCTGGCCCCCATCCCCATTCCCATCTGGGTCTGCATTCCTGTTCATAGCCACAGCAGTCCTGGCAGCAGCCATGGCTGAGCCACATCTGGGGCTCTGATGGCCACATCTGTATCCGCCCCTCTCAGAGCTGGTTCTTTCTATTCTGACTTTTATCTGCATCTGTGGAATCTGGAGGGGATCTGTGCATGGTGGATTCCCAGCCCCAGGAGCTGTCAGTTTCCGGGGGAGGGCTGGGGAGGACTCCATGTCACCAGGCCCAGAGGAGCTGTTCTGATGGGCTTCGGTCAGGGGCAGCGGCTCCCACCTCTCTGCAGTCATGGATTCCTGGCTCTTTGATTCCAGGCAGAGACAGCTGGGAAGGAATCGCAGCAGAGCCTCACATCTCCCTCCCCAGGCTCCCACCCTCCCCCAGTCTGACTCTGCCTGTGCCACTGGCCCCTCTCCTCCAGGAGCTAAGTATACTGATGATTGTTACTGAGTCTGGGTTATGGTTCCCAAATGACACCGGGGGTGGTGTCAGAAGAGAAAGACCATGCATGCTGCATTTGAGTGGGAGATGGATGTAGGGAGGGAGGGAAAACAAGACGGGACTGGGTGCAGGTGCTTTGGGGGGCCTCCTGGGCTGCCTCAGGGATCCCTGGACTGGTGTGGAAAGGCTCCAGGTAATGTCAATGTGCAACACTAGGGGCAAGGGTTGTGTGGTCAAGATGTTCTGTGCTTACAGGCCAGGAGTATCCAGGAGAGGACGTCTGGCTTTTAAGCCAAAGCACCTTGGGCCATAGGCTGGGTCTCCCAGCTGGCTTTTTGGTGGCTAGAGTTCCCTGGCTGGGTCACCTTCTCAAGACTGCTGGAGAGTGGTGGGGATGGGGGTGGGACACACAGAGCATTTCTTGCTGTGGTCCTTCATGGTGGGACAGACACCCTGGCCATGAAAACCCAGACAAGAAGCCTGACCCAGGAAGGGATAGAGGACTCCAGAGAGCCGATACCTTCCCTCTGGTCTGGCCCAGACCTGCTGATGTCCTGGGAACCCTGCAGGCCAGTGTCTACCTGAGTGAGGTCCTCTAGGATGAGGGAGGTAGACCCCCTATTGGCTCCCCTCACTGGACTAGAGAAGACATAAAGTTCGGGGCAGAGAAAAGAAACCGGAGAGGTCCTGAATGGGAGAGTGTGTGAGAGTATGAACGAGCCCATCTGTAAGTGTGTGTGTGTGTGTGTGTGTGTGTGTGTGTGTGTGACAGGGATCATCCTCTGTGCTTAGAAGGCCATCATACCTGTCCTGATCCAGGATCCCCCCTACTGTGTTCTGGAAGGACCTTGTGATTTAGAGTGGCATTTTGCCTGGCACACTCCTCAGGATGAATCAGAATATTAGCTGAGCCCAAGTTAGAGCTGGCTGATTTGGAAGAGCACCCCACAGTGGTGGCATGAGGGCCGTGGTGGAGGGTCTCAGTGGTTCTGTAGAGCTGGGAGTTAGCAGGTCTGGGGTTGCTTTCCTGGATCAAATCTTCCCACCTATGAACCTTTTGTCACTCCGCAGTGGGTTTCCAGGCTCTGCGACCTCACAGCCAACTTTCACTCAATAGCCGAGCAGAGACCCTCATCTGTATCTCATCTGATGGGAGTTGGTTTGGCTTCTAGAACGGCCATAACCTTCCTCATGCAGACAGAAGATATACCAGTTGAGGTCCCATACTTACCCTGTGAGATAATCCTGATGGGAGCAGTGACTCCAATCACATCCAGGGTTGGTGGCACTTCACCTGAGTAACTAGCCTAATCTTTCTGAGCCTTGGTTTTCTTATTTGTAAAAACGGTAGTAACTGGGCTTCCCTGGTGGCGCAGTGGTTGAGAGTCCGCCTGCCGATGCAGGGGACGCGGGTTCGTGCCCCGGTCCGGGAAGATCCCACATGCCGCGGAGCGGCTGGGCCCGTGAGCCATGGCCGCTGAGCCTGCGCGTCTGGAGCCTGTGCTCCACAACGGGAGAGGCCACAACAGTGAGAGGCCTGCGTACCGCAAAACAAACAAACAAACAAAAAAAAAACGGTAGTAATAGTAATGCCTAAGGCGTCGGGTTGGTATTAATTAAACGAAACAAGAAATAGAAGAAACCGGTTACAGTGCCTAGCACCTCATAAATGCTCCATGCATGTTAACTCTGCTTGGTAATTCCCACCCCACCACAGACACCTCTGGGCCAGGCTTATGATTTACAAAGACCAGGATGAGAGTCTGGAGTTGGGGCTACAGTAAGGTTTTGTATGAGGATTAAGATATGGGGTTAAATTCGCCAGTTTTGAATAGTGTTTGGGTTGAGACTGCTTTGGGGTTCCTGGGAGGTCTGGATGTTAACACTGAGTTTGAGGTTTGGATGACATTTAGGAAGGAAGGTCCTGGGAGAATTACAGTTAGGGATGGAGTTGCCCTTGAGGAGGCCTTTTTGTTGGGAGCAGAATGGCTACCTCTGTCTACATCCCACCATGCACTCAGGAGTCACACTGGGACTCTGCAAGTCTGCCTTCTGAGGGGTACCCCAGCCTGCCGAAGCCTGGAGCTTTTCCCAGGATGACCCCCACCCCTCAGCCTCTGTTTGGTGGAAAGAGCAGTACACAAGGTCAAGGCCTTTTGTGGGGAGCCCTAGGAGGTCAAGGCTGGAGAGAAGGCAGGGCCAGTGTTCTGGTTTTGCTTTTGGGCCAGTCCCATCCTTCCGACACACTAACACTCTGTCTCCCCGCCTCCAGCCCTCCCACTCTCAGCACACCCACTGGGATCTGAAGGGCCTCTGATCGCAGGATCCTATGGCCCCAGTTCCCTTGCACATCTCACAGGGAGCAGACGGGGAGAAACCCTGGCCTGGCCTGGGTGCCCTCCATCCTACCCCTCCCCACCTCCAGCCTCCGCCTTCTGGGAGAGGGTAGGACACAAAGACAGATCTTTCCTCCAGCCCCATCCTCCTCCCTCTGGCCTTTCTCCCTCTCCCTCTCCGGGCTGGCAGAGGCCAAAGAAAACAGAGCTTCTCCAGCTCTCTCTCTCTCTCCCTCACTTCCTGCTCTGGGAGGATGGTTTACTCCCTCCCCCGCCCTGGCTCGGGACCTGGCCTTGGTGTCAAGTTTCTCCAGAGCTTCCAGAAGCGGAGGCCCTGCCTGGGCTCAAGCTGGACCCCTCACCTCTCTCCATTCTACCTCTTCCGTGTTGTTTTCTCCCTTAACCCAGGGCCCTGTGCCTCAGTTTCCTCAGAGTTAAATTTTGTTCTTCAGGTAGTAGAAAGGTCCAGTGGAAGGAGGTTTTCTTGGGGGTAGGGGGTATGTGGGATGAGAGTAGGGTAGAGGAGGACAGAGCTGCTGGGGAGACCCTGTGGAATGGGTGAGAGAGTCCTGTGGACACAGGGATCAAATAGACTTCCTTTTAGCGTATCGACGCAGTAGAGAAAACTCCTCTTCCAGCCCAGTATGAATGATGCCCCTGGAACTGTGTAATGGGGGACCCCGGCCAGTGGGCAGCCTTGATGACCTTCCCCAGAGGTCCAAGACCCCCAGGTCCATTTGTGGCCTCCTGAATTTTGGATCCCTGCTCAATCCACTTTCAAGTCCACCTACCCTCCCCCAATTCCCTCAGAGGATTCTCAGCCTCATTTCCTCTGTTCTGGGTAGAGCTTCATGGAAGAGACTCTCAGCTCCTGAGAGGGCTCCGGGGTTCTGAAGCCCTGGACTTCCACCTGCTCCACCTACCCACTCTCTCTCTCTAACAGCAGGACTCTCTTCTGGCCCAGATCATCCTTCCTACTCTCCTTTTCACCTGCGCTCCCCAGTTTCCTAACCCAGAACTTGGGTCCCCTTGAAGTTATTGCTCAGTTGACTCAGAAACAGAAATTAAACAGATGGGCTCTAGTGTCACACTCCCTAGATGTGAGTATTGGCTCCGTCACTCACCTTGGGCAAGACACTGGCCACCTTACTTGTGAAATAGGGATGGTAACTGTATCTACCTCCTAGAGCTGTTGTGAGGATTAAACGAGGTGATGCAGTAATGCATGTAAGGGACTTAGTGTGGAGCCTGACACATAGCATACATCTGGCAGGTGACAGCTATTATTATTATTACCATGTCTTCTGATCACTCACCTGCACCTGAAGGCAATTCCAGAGAGACTACTGAAGGATGGTAGAAGAATGAGGGTGTTACTCTCCATAGGACTGGTTGGTAGGAGTCCTGGTTTGCTGACCACTGTGTAATACCTATCCCCGCATTTAACGCGAAGTTGGGTCTTCCTTCTTTCCTTCCATCCTCTTCCCTTCCTCCCTCCTTCTCTCTTTCTTTTCTGAACTTAACACTTTCTAAGAATCTCCTCTGGACCAATGCTTTGCTATGCACTAAGGATACTACAATAGATAATAACAAACAGCCCGAAGTCTGGTCTAGGAAGGGGGTGTAGGCAAGAATATAAACCAGAAAAAACAATACTGTATCTTTGTTGCTGTGGTAGAAGTATGTACAGATATGGTGGAGCATAAAAGGGCTGAGTTAGTGAAGCTTCAAAGCTGAGAGGTCCTGAGCAGGTTTCCAGGCAGAGGGAACACTTGCGTAATGACACAGAGGTGAGAAATACCACATTTTATTGGGAATATCTTCTCCAGTCTGGAGTTGAGGACCAAGAGTGTGAACATGGGATCTGCAGAGAATATCTTTCTTCTGGAGAATGCTGGAAAAGCAAAATTTGCTTGCTCCTTCTAGAGTTCATCTAGGAAAGAGCTTCCTGCAGTTATCTGAATGGCTTACTCTCCTCTCCTCTTCTCCTTCAAGTCTTTACTCGACTGCCACTTTCCCAGGGAGGACTTCCCTGACCATCCTATTCTGAATGGTGACCTGCCCCTCCCTCCACAGTTCTATCCCCCCATCCTTCAACTTGCTTTATTTTTTCCAGAGCACTTATTGCCATCTAACTTTCTATATGTTTAATTGATTTATTTTTTAGTTTTTATTTTTAATTTATTTTATCAAAATATAATTGATTCACAATGTTGTGATAATTTCTAGCATAAAGCAAAGTGATTCAGTTATACATATATATATATGTACATTCTTTTGCGTATTCTTTTCCATTATGGTTTATCACAGGATATTGAGTATATTTCCCTGTGCTATGCAGTAGGACCTTGTTGTTCATCTTATTTTTTTGTTTTGTTTGTCTCCTACTACAAGAACGTAAGCTCCATGAAGACAGGGATTTTAAAAATTGAAATGTTGTGTTAGTTTCTGGTTTACAAAATGATTCAGTTATCCATACATATGTATATATATATTCTTTTCCATTATGGTTTATTACAGGATATTGAATATAGTTCCCTGTGCTATACAGTAGGACCTTGTTGTTTATCCATTCTACATACAATAGTTTGCATCTGCTAGTCCCAAACTCCTAATCCAACCCTTCTCCCTCTCTTTCCCCTTTGACAATCACAAGTCTGTCTCTACATCAAAGACAGGGATTTCTGCCTGTTTTATTCACTACTGTATCCCTAGTGCCTGAACAGCCTGGGGACTCAAGGAATATTTGTCAGGTTAGTCCTCATCCCTTGATTCATGGAGGAAACATATTTGACTCTTTCTAAATGGGCCAAGTATGGTGCTGGTGAGCTGCAGCCAATGACCCCCAAATGGTGAGCTGTAGTCTAATTCATAGACTAGCTGCATCAGAGTCACTTTAAGGTACTTGCTACAGATTCTGGAATCCCATTCAAAACCTAATGCATTAGAATTTCCACAGGTGGGTGCTGCATTTTAGCAAGGATGTTTGGTGATTTGATGTGTACCATGGTTAGAAACTATATCTAGACAATCTGGCAAACAGAACATGCCTCCTTCATCAGTAGGAGACTTAGAGCATCAGGAAAGAATGCAGAGCGACCAGTCAGGAGGCTATAGTTATGGTCTAGCTCAGAAACAAAAGTGGCTTTGACTAGGGTTGAGAGTATTAGAGATGGAGAGAAGTGGGTGGATTCAGGGGATGTTCCGGAGCTGAAATTCTGAGATGAATTGCATATGGCAGATGAGGGAGAGGAAGTGTCAAGAATGGGCTCTAGGGTCCAGGCTTATCCACATGCATAGATGAAGGTGCCATCATTCAGATGAAGGACCCTGGAAGAAGACCTAGTTTGGGGATAAGATTATGAGTTTAATCTTACATATATTGAATGTAAGGTGCTTTTGGCAATCAGGGGGGAAATGTCAAGTCAATAGCTATATGCCCAGAACAGGGGATTTCCAAAGCCAGTCATCTGAAAGCATGATGTTCAGAATGGAAGTAGTCGGCTTTCAGCTAAGCAAGAAAACAGATCAAAGGAGTTAATGTGAGCTCTCTCAGCATGTTTACCTGTCAAGTTAAAAAGTATGCAAACATATATATATAGTTTCCATCGTGAGAGGCAAATAAAGTAATGGAACCTAAAATAAAATTACATGTGCCCTGAACTTAATTATGCTAAGGAAAACAAAACAAAAAAGGCAGGAACTATACAACTGTGAAATGCATGTGTAGCTCTTAGTGAAAGGTTTAAATCTTGCTGACACCAATATGAAATGATGGGTTGTGATTCATAGGGAAGGTAATGTGATTTCTGCAGATGGGCTCTGACCTGGGGCGCCCCAGCTGGAGCTCAGAGAGTGGTTCTAATTGAATCAACACTGGGCTGGGTGGGGGTGGGGTGGAGATGCAATGTCTACTAGGAATGTGGGAAGAACAATCTCAATGCGTTTTAAACAGAAGGGAAAAAATTGACCAACAGACAAGAGGTGGTTCACACAGAAAAAGGAGTTTAGAAAAACAAGACGCGTCAGGCTTCTCCAGCCTGGCCCGGGGGAGGGAAATATAAAATGTAAAGATTGGGAGCAGCCTGGTGACCAGACAACGTCCATTGTTTTGCAGGGTGAGAGTTGTTTCCCAGGCGTCACCTAAGCTAAGGGGAACTATCACCTTAACTGCCCTTTGCTTTGATTCTGGGCTCACCAAGCAGCCTTCTGGTGAATAATTCTAGTTAATAAAGAACACTTTCTAAGCACAATAGAGAACATTCTTCTAAGCCCTTTAATACATTCTCTCATTTGATCTTCACAATAACTAATGCTATCAGTGACTATTATTATCTTTATATTGCAGATGAAGGAGTGGAGGTACAGAGGCTAATTCATTTCCCCAACATCACATAGGTAGTAAGTGAGAGCTGGGATTTGAACCTAGGCCATTGGACACTGAGGTCCCCAACTCTGAACCACTTCCTTGCCCTTGCATACCCAGTTGGTGGATTTGGTTGGGAATTTAAGTATTCTGGTTCCTGTTGAGGGAGTGAGGGGTCGATCCCATATTAATTTAATAAATTGGATCTCTTGTTTCCATAGCTGCTTCTGAGAATTTTGGTTATCTGAGATTGTTGCTGAGAGGCCAGTAGAACATCCAGTTTCTGTCCTGAAAGGCATGGGACAGAGCTGGAATGTGGTCTCTCAACATAATTGCTGCTCCGGGCAGCTCATCTAGTGCCTAGCATGTGGATGGAGGATCTTTTACTGAGGTACTGAATGAAGTGTGGGCATCACCTGAGGGACTCTGAGGGATCTCCAGGCAGCACCCTTGCTAACGGCCCCCAAACAAAAAGATGACACTATTTTTGACAATTTTTAGCAAATTTTCAATATTGAGAAAATATTTTTCCTGTCATTTGCAAACTCAGACTGCTTAAATGAATGTTTGTTAACACAACTCCATACTTGTGTTTGAAACGTAGTTATGGAAGAAGAAAAAAATTCTACTCGCAGATGTAAATCAAACCAAAAATGCGCACAGAATGTAGAGCAAGGCCCGACCTTTCAGTGTATTCAATTTTGGGGAGAAAAGTATCTAAAAAGGCTTCTTTCCCACTGCTACCCACCCCATCCCCCCACCAAAGGTTTCAAATGGAAGGAAAGTAGACATTTTACAAACTCTAAGTCTTGAATGGCTACAAATGTCTGTAATTTGGAGTCATTTGTTGGAGGCTGTGTTTCTATATTGCCGTCTGGAATGATAAACTTGTGGAAAGGAAAGGTTCCCAGCTTCAGTGTCTGCAAAACGCCACGTGAGCACTTGGATGGTGCCTGAAGGCAGGGTTAAACAAATCAAACTCCAAACCAACAGAGTTCCGTTACTTTTTTAATTAATTAATTAATTTATTTATTTTGGGCTGTGTTGGGTCTTCGTTGCTGCGCACGGGCTTTCTGTTGTGGCGAGCAGGGGCTACTCTTCATTGTGGTGCGCAGGCTTCTCATTGCGGTGGCTTCTCTTGTTGTGGAGTACCGGC
This sequence comes from Monodon monoceros, assembly GCF_005190385.1. NCBI lineage: Eukaryota > Metazoa > Chordata > Mammalia > Artiodactyla > Monodontidae > Monodon > Monodon monoceros. The sequence continues at coordinate 54,479,208 of NW_021703775.1, forward strand.
TCTAGGCGCGCGGGCTTCAGTAGTTGCGGCGGGCGGGCTCAGTAGTTGTGGCTCGCGGGCTTAGTTGCTCTGCGGCATGTGGGATCTTCCCGGACCAGGGCTCAAACCCGTGTCCCCTGCATTGGAAGGCGGATTCTTAACCACTGCACAACCAGGGAATCCGAGTTCTTTACTATTTTAATGTTATTATTTTTCAACTTTTAAGTTTTGAAATAATTATAGACTCACAGGAAGTTGCAGAAACATGTACAAAGGCTCATGTGTCTTTCACTCAGTTTCCCGCAATGATAAATCTTGGATATGATTTTTAATTAAACAGAGAAAATTAAAAAGTGGCTCAAACCTTTCTGTGGCAAGCTTTCAGAAGACTGAATTTACACTTGAAAGATCACATTGATTTAAACAATGAGAGGAAAACATATTTTTTGCCTGGTAAACTAATTTGAAGAAGTTTATAATGTATATGGACATTTTATTTCTTTTCTTTTAAAAATGTAGAAATTGGTCCATAGTCATAGGTAAGTGAGCATCCAAGCTCCTCTTACTTACAGCTCTGTGTAATCTGAGCCCTGACCACTGGTCCAGACTCATTTCCAACTCTTCCTCCACTGTTTTCAGCATTCTTAATGCATCACTTTAGCAATTAAAAATGTCAGCTCCTGTAATAAATAGTTAGTTAAAAAAAAAAAAAGTCTGGAGTAATCATTAAAATTTCAGTGATTTGAGGCCAAATGAATTTGCAGGCATTTTCAGTAATATAACTACTTTCATTTATGGCAACTGAGAAATTCATGGCAAGGGAAATTAATAATTTATTGTGTTTATATGTGTCACTTACTTCCTCCACCCCACCCTCTTATGACTGCAATAGAAGAGAGGAAAATTATTTTAGCCATTTAAGTCACATTTGTGTCTCCCATATTTTTGGAAAAAAATAGCAAAGCATTTGCGAGGTCTTCTTTGGAATGAGGGACATTTTATGCAAAGCTTTTCCCTTATCATGCTCTTTTGTCCATCTCTCTCATAAAATAATTTGCTAACTTGAAGTCTCAAAATTTTCTTGAAACTGTAATTGGTTCTAAGAGAAGATTCAGTGGGATGCCTTGTAGAAATTACCCGTGTATTTATTCCAAGGTATTATTTCTCTAAGGCTCCTATTAGAGGTGAAACTATCACACAAATTGGTTGTGATACTTTAACTTCACAGAAGAGAAATCTTAAATCCTTGTTTAAAAAAATCCATCAGTCATAAAACAAAACCTTACTTTTTACAGAGATTTTTGGAGAGCCTGACATCTAGTTATTCAAAATCACAAGATACAATATTTAAAAACCTCTAAGTGATTGGAAACTACTCAAATGCCCAGAATAGGTAAATTGTGGCTTATTCATACAAAGGAATATTATACAAAAGTGTGAATCAATGAACTGCAGTTGTGTACATGGAAAAATATAGATGACTCACAACTCTAATAGTAAGCAAAAAGGCCAGACGCAAAAGAGTATGTATGGGTTGGTTACATTTATATAAATTTTTTTAATATAAATTTTAAAATAGGTAAAACTAATCAGTGGTGTTGTAAATCAGCCTTCAGGGGGTGGGGTAGGGTAAATATTCCAAGGGAATAGGAGAGGGGTTTCTGGGATGCTGGGAATGTCCTGTTTTCTTGATGTTGGTTACCTTGTGTGTTTGATTTGTGAAAATTCATCAAGCTACCTACTTAACAGTTTTTTCACTTTCACCGCGTACAATCCCATAAAATGTTAGAAAAAAAAAAGCCAGTAAGTACAATGGGATTATGGGAGAGCCTGGGTCGCTGGCAGGCATCCCAGCATCCTTCACTCCAGACATGATGGCAACCTCCGTTCAATTCTGTCTCAGATGGGGTGGCGGATTGTGGGGAGGTGGGGCAGGCTCCATGGAGACAGCAGAGATGGTCTCTAATTATACTTTTCCTTTTAGAAAAAGGAATTTTTTTTTCTTTTTCCGAAAGAAGGATTTTAAATGATAGTTCGTGGAAGAACCTCCTTGATGTCATCTACCCTTGGAACACTTTTTTCACTGACAAATCCGTGTGACTAAACCCGCACCCACATTCCTAGCTCAGCCTGACAGGGAGGGGCGGTGGCACCCAGAAGGCTTGGAGTATCACAAAACTACCTTCACACATCAACGCTGCTTCTCACCTGCCCTGGGACCTTGAGCAGGGTCTGCTCTCTATGCCTCAATATCCACCTCATAGGTTGACACTGAGGATTAAATAAGGCCTCCCAAGGGATATATAGTGTGCCCAGGACACTCCCTGACATGTGACAGGCATTTGAGGAGTTGTTCCTGACTTACTTCATCTCTGATTTTCCCTCTGCTCAGTAGGTATTATTTTTATTTTACAAATGAGGAAACAGAGCTTGCGTGAAGCAAGATCACACCTACTGAGTGGTAGAGTAGGACTTGAACCCCAAGTGCCTAACGTCTCTGATAGGCTGCCTCAGACTCTGTGCCTGTGGCTGGCCCTGCTGCTGCAGTTCCAGGACCCCTGGGCGATGAGCTCCCCGGACCTCTGATTATTTCATTTTCCCAGCTCCCTTGGCTATAGTTCCTGGAAGTCATCTTTCTTTTCTCTCACCCTCTTGCCTACACGACAGCCTCTTTCCTCTCCTCCCGCTGGCCCCAGGGTCCCAGATACCAGAAATCCACAGAATGATCTAACTGTGCCCTTCCCTGGGCCAGCGCCGATTTGCCCTCTGGGCTAGCAGTGTCCAGCTTGGGGAGGCGGTCCTGCCCACACCAGGCTTCCTACATCTGGAATTGGCCCAGAGGACCCAAGAAGAGGGCCCAGTGCTGTTGGGCAGGGCAAGTTATACAATTTTCAGGGCTCAGCGCAAAATAAGAATGCAGAGCTCCTTGTTAAAAAAAAAATTAAGAATTTCAAGCCAGCGACCACAGAGCATTAAACCAAGCATGGACCCTTCTGAGCATGGGATACTGGGCCTCCCTCCTTGAATCCTACCTTGTGGTTCTACTAAATAGAATCCTGATGTCTGTGGCCCTAGGTACCGGTCCAGACCCTAGGATCCGAGCTTGCTGGATTCCTTGGTTTCCTCAGAAGGGACTAGATTGTCAGTGAAGTCAATAGCCTGTGTGTGCTTAGGACCTGAGCAGAAAGACTGCAGTGACCTGGGGACTTGCAGCCCCAGTGATCTAAGGCTCTGAGGTCACACTAACCTCAGGTGTTAGGCCTCTGTTGTGTGGCCTCAAGCTCCAGGGCTGTGGCCTGGCTGGTGGGGCCAGTGTGTGGTAGGGGGTAGGGGGATGGGGTGGTGGGATGGTGATGGGGAGATGAAGTACCTGCGGAGTAGCTTAGAAGGCCAAAGGCAAGGGTGAGGGGGTGCTTGGGATCTGGACCTTGGAGGGAAGAGAAAGATATAGCCTCTGAGGTTAAAATGCTTCAGGCCAGACTTCAGGAAGCTGGGGCTGGTGCCATATAGACTCTCAGCCTGGAATGGCCTTTGGTTTCTGGGGCTCTGGAGGGCTTCCAGTGGCTTCCAGAACTTTGTTGGGCCATGAGTGGGGCTGATGACCTCTCTCTCTCTTCTTCACCAGGGGCTTCTGCATGTCCTGTATCCAGGGCAAACCTGGATGGACCTCTTCCACTCCCCTCCACCCCCAATTACACTACCCCTTCCTCTAGACCATCTTAGCACAGACTCAGACAGGAAGAGCACAGCCTTTGGCATTAGAGAGATCTGGGCTCCAATTCTGACTTGGTCATTTACTAGCTGTGTGACCCCAGCAAGGCAACTCAACCTCTCTGAGTCTTGATTTCCCCAAAAGAGGGTAATGAAAGTACCTGCCTCATAAACTGGATATGAGGATGAAATGAAAAAATATAGCCAGAGTGCGTGAGACTCAAAATGAAATAATGTCTGTGGGACAGAAGCTCCCAGCACAGTGCCTGGTGCCCAGTAGGGGCAAAAATGTAAACCATTTGTTCATCTTCTCGCCAGCTGTCCCTAGTGTCCCTCCGGCACTTGGGGCCTCCTTAGATCCCATCTCTCAAGTTCCCCTAGACAGCTTATGTCACGTGTCTCTCTGGCTCGGCAAGCAGCCATGATGAGAGGGTCTTGTGAACACATGGAGGCAGCAGTGTGCCTTGGCAGGAGGCCTGGAGGTCTGACGACCTTGGGCAGATCCAGTGAGAGGGGCAGCCCAGCTGGCTTACTCTGCCCACTGGTCCCTGCCTCTGGTCAGATATCCCAGTAATCTGCCACTCACCCCAGGCTGGTATAAACCTCCAAGCCCCCATGGGCCTCAATCTCTTTGTTCCTTGGCCAACAATTCAGACCCTAGCAGTCAGCTCCACTGCCACATTCTTCCTTACCCTCTTTCTCCTTAGCCAATCCTAATCCTCTCTTTACTCCTCTGGCCTTCATCTTTTTTTTTTTTTTTTTTTTGTGGTACGCGGGCCTCTCACTGTTGTGGCCTCTCCCGTTGCAGGGCACAGGCTCCGGACGCGCAGGCTCAGCGGCCATGGTTCACGGGCCCAGCCGCTCCGCGGCATGTGGGATCTTCCCTGACCGGGGAACGAAACTGTGTCCCTTGCATCGGCAGGCGGACTCTCAACAACTGCGCCACCAGGGAAGCCCTGGCCTTCATCTTTTTTCCAACCCCATTTAGCCCTCAGCCTGCCCTATCTCACCAGGTACTAATCCAAACCCAGCCCCCTCCACCCCTGCCTAGCATTTCCCCCTTTGCTCTCCATCTGCCCTCTCCCACTGGGCTCTGGAGAGGGTCTGTGTACCCCTCTGAGATCGCTGGAAGACCATGCATACCTCTAGCTGGAGGAGTGTTTGCCAGCCATTCCATTCTGGTGAGAGAGGATGCTCCAGGCAAGAGTGTGGGCCATCCTGCTGGCCCTCAGGCCGGGGGATGCCCCTGGAGTGTCCTCCTGCCTGCCCTCCTCCAGCCCCAGGGAGCATCATGGACTCCTGGGTACGGCGGCGAGTCAGGCCTCTCTCCCCTGTTGTTTATGTAATCCTTCCCTGCAGTAACGGGGTGTTTACTGTTGCACAAACACATTTTGGTTTAACGGCTGACAGTAAAACTGTCTGATAAAGTTTGATTTAGCGAAAGAAAGCAAAATAAATCTGGGGACACAGAGAGCTGTTGGGAGGAGAGACTCCTAGGGCTTCACAGAACGGGCAAGAGAGTGAGGCTTGGGGAGCGGGCTGCACTCCCCTGGCCATTCTGTGTGTCTCCCAGGAGCACCTCCACCAGCTCCTCTGCAGAAAGCTGAGTTCTTGCTACATTGGTGAGCTCCCGGTCCCAGCATTTCCTTGCCAGAGCTCATGCTTGGGCTTCCTCCATTGTCTGCCCTTTTGAATTGTCTCTATCCTTCAGTATCCGGGGTAATGTGTTCCTCCCCCTAGGGAGTCTCCCCTGATTGCTCCAGCTCAGATAGAGCTGGCAGTGTGGCCTGAGGGAAAGATCCTTGAGCTAGGAGACCTGAGGACTAGGTGTGATTCTGGGATTTATTAGCAGTGTAGCTGCAGGCAAGTAGCATTGCCTTTGGGGAACTCAGTTCACTCAGCTGCATGAGCAGGATAAGATACAGAAAAGGGCTCGGTTCTCGATAAAGCCCTAGACGTTCGTGTCTGGTTCTCTGAAATCTCACAAGGCATGTCTTGGCTGTGCGCTCAACTTGTACTCCCCTCACAAAACAAGGTAGGGTGAGCATCTGTCCCGTGTGCATGATGATTCCGCAGCCCGTTGCCAGTAGCTTCTTGTCGGGCTGTCTCCTACTCCTGATTTGTCAGTATACAGCGGGGGCGAGGCAGTAGGTACCTGCGGAATATTTTTGTGAACTTTTTATTGAAGTATAACATATAGACAGAAAAGAGTACAGATCCTAAGAATATATCTTGATGCCACTTCTCAGACCAAACACGTCCACGTAATCAGCACCCTGATCAAGAAACAGAACACTTCCCCCACTCCCGAAATCTCGTCCCAGTTGATACCCGCTCAAGGATGATTGCTGTCTTGACTTCACCATAAATTAATTCCACATGTTTTTGTTCTTTATACGAATGTACATAAATAAATATAACATGTACTCTTTTGTACCTGGCTACTTTCTGCTCAACATCATGTTTGTGAAATTCGTCTGTACTGCCGTGTGAAGTGGTAGTTCTTTCATTTTTCTTTGCTGTGTCGTATTTCATTCTGTGAATAAATCACAGTTATTTATCCATTCTATTGTTGGGTGGCCTTTAGGTAGTTTCTAGTTTATGTATATTATGAATCGTGATGCCATGAACACTCTCGTACGTGTATTTTGGTGAATGCATTTCTGTTGGATACGTGCCTAGGATGGAATTATTGGTTCAAATGGTATGCATACCCAAAGGGCAGCTTTAGAAGACACTGCTGAACAGTTGTCAAAAGAGGTGTGCCAATTTATGTTCCACTCAACCTTTGGTATGGTCTGTATTTTTCATTTCAGCCACTCTGGTGGGTGTCTAGTGGTATCTCACTGATGGTTCAATTTGTATTTCTGATTACTAAGGAGGTGGGAGTACATTTTCCTATGGTTATTGGCCATTCGTATATCATCTTTTGTGAAGTGCTTGTTCAAGTCTTTTGCCCATATTTCTATTGAGTAGTTTGCTTTTTTTTTTTTTTTGATTTGTAGAGGTTATGTATATGGTCTGGATTTGAGTTCCTTGTCATATATATACATTTCATATATTTCTATGAAATTTTCTCACCTCTCCAGTCTCTTACCTGTGTCTTTTGAAGAACAGAAGTTCTTCCTCTTAATAGAATCCAATTTATTTAAGTTTCCAGGTAATGTGCTTTGACTGGTTGAATATAGAGTCATCTTGGCTGACTTCATTCTTTCCTTCTGAGTCATCCTGTTTTCCATGTTCTGTTCTATGTTTTCTGGGGAAATACAAAGATGGTTTTCAAGGAAAACCCCGTAGTTCAGGCCCAAACTCTTCACCTTGAAGCCGTTTTTCACTTGGAAGTGTTGCCTGAGAATCCCTGGTTCCTATGTCTGAGGACTTCCCAACCCTTCCCCTTTTCCAAGAATCCAGGTTAGTTTTGAGGGCTAATCTTCCTTCTGCCACTTAAATACAGTTAGCTCACTCAAGAGAACCTAAAAGACCAACAAGCCAATGAAGAGTTGCTCCAACTCATTAATAATCAGAGAGATGCAAATTAAGGAATAATAAGATATCATTTCATAACTATTGGATTGGCAGAAGTTAGAGAGCTGTATAACACCAAGTGCTGGCTGGGACATGAAGGTCTAAAAATGTGAATGCTCTGCTGGGAGGAGCATATCAGGACAGCAAGCAGGACTACTGATTTAAAATTATTGACACCCTGTGTACCGGCATTCCCCCTCACACAGGCCCAGGAGAGGCATGGTAGGGGTGTGCATCACAGTATTGCATTGGTGACAGGGAGCATCTGGGTGTCATCCTTGGGGGAGTGGGTGGGTAGGATGTGATGGCTGCACACCGTGGAGTATTATGTAGCAACTGGAAGCAACAAATGAGATGTGCACTCAGGAGCTCGCGTGGATCTTTGAAACATAGTGCTGGGTGGAAAAGAAAAAAAAACAGGAGATATACAGCCTAATACCATTTGCATAAGTTAAAACTACTTCCACGCAAAAGAAATATAAACATTTTGCAAAAGCACAAACAAATCAAGAGATGCATATACACTCTACACATTAAGAGAGTTGCCTGTGGGGGTATGGGAGTGAGGAAGAAGGATAAAAGGGGATTTAAAAGAATTCTGATCCCTCCACCTTATTTTGCTTAATGCATCTTCTGGCTCCATCTTTAAAAATTTCCTTCTTCATAATTTCTCCCGGTTCTGTTCCCAAAGGTCTTGGGGCCTCACTTGTCAATCTCCCTTCAGACCAGCTCCTCTGAGGCCATATCTGACAACTTATAATTAACGTTTATAAATATCGCATTTATTCTGAGCAAGTACTCAGCACACTGCAGTGGCCAACACGTAGTGCCACGGGACTGGGAATTGTGGGAAACAGGAAGACCTGAGGGGGGACCCTGTCCTACTAGTCATGGTATCTGGCACCTGGGAGCCGCTCAGTCAGTGTCTTTTGAATGAACCAAAGAAATTCTAGCTCTGCTGTTTACCAGTTGTGTCAGCCAGGGCACATACCTTCACCTCTCTGAGCTTTGATATCCATCTCTGTCAAAAAGGAGATAATAATTATAATTTCAACCTCATAGGGTTCTTGTGAAGCTTAGATCGTTGCTTTGGAAAGCGCTTCATTAACTGTAAAGAGTTACCCATGCAATCGAAAAGGGTAGAGAGAAGAATGCAGGAGGCTCAAATCCCAGCACTTCCGTGTATTAGCTGTGGGACCTGGAAGAACATAGCATCCCCTCATCTCAGGTTTTAAATTCCGTAAAATGAAAAACAATAATGTCAACCTTGTAGAGTTGTTATGAGGATAAGTGACAATACATATTTGGTATTTAATAATAGGTGTTTAGAAAATGGGAGATCTATATCTCCATTCATTAATTTATCAGTGAATTCTCATTGAATGCCTACAATGGGCTAGGCAAGGTTCTAGACACTGGGAATGGAGCAGTGAACAAAACAGACATAAATCCCCAAATCCCTGTCCTTTGGTCTAGGGGTGAGGGGTCAAACAAGAAACGAAATTAATAAGATATGTAGTATACTAGTTGATGACAAAGGCTATGGCAAAAAACTAAGTAGGAAAGGGGAATAAGGGAGCAGCAGCGGGGTGGTGGAAGGGATTTCCTTTTTACGTCGAGTGGTTGGGAAAAGCCTAGCTGAGAAGGTGATGGTTTGGGCAGAGACCTGCAGAAGGAGAGAAAGTAAGCCTTGGGGAAGTGCAAAGGCCCTGAGATGGGTGCATACCTGGTGTGTTCAAGGCACAACAACAGGCCAGGGTGGCTGGGATGAGCTCAGAGAGCTAAAGGCAGCAGTAGGGTTGATGGTAGAAGCCCGTTTAAGATTGCTGTAAATTATACCTGGCTGCACTGGGATATCTCAGTGGGGAAGGAGGAAAGATTGAGGGAGCTGTGATTTTCGGGTGTGGAAGAGGAGCCAAGGTAGGTGTACTATTTACCTATGGCCACCTAACAAATTACCCCCAAACTTAGCAGCTTAAAAGAACAATCATTTATTATCTTGGAGTTTGTGTAGGTCAGGAATTCAGGTACCGCTTAGGTCTCTCCGATGGCTACAATCATGGTGACCACAGCTGCAATTATCTGAAGACTTGACTGGGAGAGGGCCTACTTCTACACTCATTCTTGAGGCTGCTGACAGGGCTCAGTTCCTTGCAGGCTGCTGCTGAGAGGTCTCTCTCAGTTCTCTGCCACTCCTAGTTCAGCTTCAACCTGGGAGCAAGAGAGCATGCCCAAGAAGGAAGTCACGGTCTTTTTTTTTTTTTAGTTAATTTTTATTGGAGTATAGTTGTTTTACAATGTTGTGTTAGTTTATACTGTACAGCAAAATGAATCAGCTACACATATACATATATCCCCTCTTTTTTGGATTTCCTTCCCATTTAGGTCACCACAGCGCATTAAGTAGAGTTCCCTATGCTACACAGTATGTTCTCATTAGTTGTCTATTTTATACATAGTATCAATAGTGTATGTGTGTCGATCGATCCCATTCGGAAGCCACAGTCTTTTAATAACATGATCTTGGAAGTGACATCCCATGACCTATTCACTAGAAATAGGAGAATTCACATGAATACCAGGGTAGGGGAGGCAGCTGGGCAAGCAGAGGTGAGGTTCCCTGCCGCCGGGAACTCTGATTGTCAGCTGCAGCAGAATTGCCAAAGACTACAGACAGATGAGTCATTTGTCCAGATGCAGCAGGGACATTTGAGGCTTACTGTGTCAGTACAATCCAGTTGTACTACTTTCTTCAAGAACTAGGAGCGATTGAATCAGTAGGAACCTATCTAGCTAGCTAGCTATCTGGCTGTCGTGTGCTGTGGTGCTATGTGGTCTTCCTAACGTGACTAATTAGGCCCTCTGGCTGCTCATTCTGGGCCCAGGTTTCAACTCGCAGAGGAAAAGGCATTATTTGTGTGTGCGCATGCATGTGCTCACATCTGGGCTTATCTTCTGTGATGTCTGCATCTGGGGTCCCACTCTACCCTGAGCCTTGAGACCCTTGGGTTCACCTTTCCTCTGCTTCCTCCTCTGCACTTTGTCAGAGGTCACGTGGGAGGAAACAAGCCCCACGCGGTTTTAATCATTTTGCTATAAAAGCCGAGCTGCTCTCTGCTTTGATCCAGGCTGAGCTGCTGGAGGAAGGGCTGGGGGCCAGGCTGGCCTGTCCGCGGAGCACCTCCGCACGGCTCCCACATCAGACGACAGCTGTAAAATGGAGCACAGCTCATTAATTCTCCCTCTTAACCAGGGCACCTGACAAGAAGTGACTTTGAAAACCCGGAGGACGGATGGGCGGGCGGGTGGGCAGCTCTGGGGCTATGCGAGGAACATCTGTTTCCAGGTCCCTGGCCATTAAATTGACATCTTTTTATTTGAAACTTTTCTTTTATTTCCCGACTTCCTGCAATTGGCAAGGTCTCTGTGCCAGGGAGCAGATGGCATGGTGTTGAGGGCTGTAGGAGCTGAGCAGCTTTGCTGTCCTGCAGGATAGGCTCCTAAGTGCCAGGGTGGGCATCCTGGCACTCTGTCTATTATTAAACCTATGTTTGTGCAGAGAACATCAAACCCCATAAAAATCCAAAACGGTCTTGAAATCGAAAACCCCGTGAACATCTGTGAGCCTCCATATGAGAAATATTACCGTTCCAGAACTAGAAAATTCACTGGGAGCCTGGCATTTTCCATCAAGAGTCTTCTCTCCTTGGGACCCAGCAATCAAATTTCCTTAACAAGAATGATCCAACTTCTGTGACTGCAGCCTGCATCCTGGATGCTGAGATAGCTATTGGTGACCAAAGACTCAGGTTCGACCTTTAAACTCAACCTGGCCAAGTTCACTAGCAAAGGCTGGGTTGACCCTTCTCAAGGTGACAGCTCTTAGGATGGGGGATTGGAAGTGGTGGATGGATGATTCTATTTATTTCTACTTTGTCCTGGGGGCCTTTCGGTCATCTTATATTCCTGGCAGTCTGATCCACATGTTTTATCCTTCACCCTTCAGGGTCCATCTTTGGCTAGGTGGATCATGGTCAGCAGGACAGATAGCAGTCAGTGTTTGAGAAACAATGGCATTGCTGAGTCCCAAGGGATCACCAAGAGAGAATTGCATCTGGTATACCCTTTGGCATGCACAAGTGTGTGTGTGTGCACATGTGTACATGCGTGTATGGTGCCACAACGTGAGTTTGAATGTTGGTACATCTGTGTGAAAGCATGGGTACCATGATGCCTGTGCATTTCTGAAGTATGTGCCTATGAAGTTAGTGGAAGGGTGCATAACGTATCTTTGTCAGAACGTGTTTCTGTGTATTAAGGTGCATCAGGAACTGCAGGGATGAAGTGACCATGTGCCTTTGTGGATATGTGTGAGGATGAGAATTTCCTCATTCTCATGCTTCCTGAAGGTGGTGGAGATGTCCTTGTTGGTTCTGCTTTACCAGTGACCCTAACACTCATGCCCCTTAATATCCAAGACCTTGGGTGTTCCTATCCCCAACCCTTTGAAAGTCCCATTAAGATTGCAGGCTCGGGCTTCCCTGGTGGTGCAGTGGTTGAGAGTCCGCCTGCCGATGCAGGGGACATGAGTTCGTGCCCCGGTCTGGGAAGATCCCACATGCCGTGGAGCGGCTGGGCCCGTGAGCCATGGCCACTGGGCCTGCGCGTCCGGAGCCTGTGCTCCGCAACGGGAGAGGCCACGGCAGTGAGAGGCCCGCGTACCGCAAAAAAAAAAAAAAAAAGATTGCAGGCTCTTGAGTCAGGTTGCCTGGGTTTGAATCCTGGCTCCATCTCTTTCTAGCCACACGATCTTGGGCAGGTTGCTTAACCTCTATATACCTCGGTTTCCTTGTCTGTAAAAGGAGAGTAAAATAGTGCTGAACTGGAGAATCCAGAAAATAATTCATAGAAAGCAATTTGAAACTCCCTGCACTTGGTTAGATGTCATCAGCACCACCCCTTGTCACGTCCATCACTCCCATCTCTCATCCCAAATTCTGTACTTCCATTATGCCATGATAACCTTCCATTCTGCCGCATCTCCCTTCATCACTTTATCAACCTCCGTCAACTCGGTTACCCCAGCCCCTTTGCCACTGCTATTGTACACCACCTCTCTAATCCAGGCCACCAAACTAGGGAGTTTCCAGGAAGGTGAAACCGGTAGGGTATGACCCAGCCAAGATGGATCACTTCAGTGGCAGAACCAGAGTACCTGTATCAATGCTTCTTGATTTCTCAACTACTTGGGTAGAGAATAAGAGCAGATAAGTGCCGGTAGGAAGTAAGCCACCCAAACTGGCCCCTGCAGCAGGCCTCCTTCTCCCCCTCTCCTCTTTCCCTTTTGGGCTTGGCTTGGGGTGAGGAGGGAGGCCCCAGGGCTATGCCTGTTGTCAGCTCACTACCAGCTTGGGAGTATCCAAGAATGAAAGTCAGTGTTCTGGTCATTTTAGCTTTTCCGTTCCAATTTGAATATATTAAAATGTAGTCTTCCAGCTGTGCAAATCCCCAGGTCATTGAAATAAAAGGTTTTTAACTTTAACCATTAAAGATTTAACTAGCCAATAAATCTAAGCGTGTGGGGGGTTGTTACCAAACGTTTACTACATTGCTCTTGCTTTTAACTGAAGAGCAAATGTCAAGTGTGGATTTCCATGAAAAAGACATTTCCTTATGGTCAAAACTGATCTCAGCCCCCGACCAGAAAAGCAAGAGATCACTGTCTCCAGAAGGGTCCGCTCATTTACGTCTCAAATCCCTTTAGGAGTTAAAATGGCTATATCAATTTTACAAACCAGTTTTGCTTGCTGCAGAAAAAGGCCTATAGTAGCCTCTTCTTGCCACGGTCAGAACGCGACTGACTAAATTAATCCAAAGGTCTAACTTTCGGTTTGAGCATCTTGGCGCCGACTTTTCCACAACCAGTTTTTATAAAGGCACAAAGGGGATGTAGCTTTGGTGAAGAAAATCGCAAGATCTTTCTCTGTTAGTATCTTCTGGGTGAGTTGGATCATCAGGGTCTTGAATCATAGGGCTTAGTTTGGCCATTTTTACCTTTCAGGCAAGCAGGAGATCCGCCCAGTAGTGAAATATGGCTTTTAATTTACACAAATGTAAACGTACAGAACTTAACAATCATATTCACCCTGGACTTAAAAAATGAAGAGAAGCCAGTTAAATCTCGGCCATTAAAAAAAAAAACCACACACACACACACACACACACACACACAGAAAAAGATCTGACGTACATGTTGAGTTATACCAGCCAACGAGGGGACACAGCCACATTCCAGATGTGCTATTTTCCTGCCCATTGACAGTTCTGCAACCCACCCCAGCATTAAAAATTCCTGAAGTGGATTTTTAAATCTGGCTTAGACTCCTTTTTGCCCAAGAGGCCTGCTGGGTGGGTCCTCTGGGTTTTATTTCTTGCAGAACAAACCAGGAGCCCTGTTTGTGGGAAATACATACAGTAAACTGGGCTTTGCTCACGTAACTTCCCTCCGGAGCATTTTCCACATCCAAATAGGAGGTGAATTAAGTTGGTAAGCAGTTGCCTTTTTTTAAAAAGTGATTTTACGTTTAGTGTGAAGAGTTTTAGCTCCATGAGGCCATATCCTCTACTCCCTAAATTATAAGGCAGAGTGAAATGACAATGGTGAGGTGTGTGCTTTTCTCTTGCCAGTTCAAATTGTGGGGGACACTGACAGTTGCCTTTTGACTGGCAACCCCTCTCCCTGGCTTCAGCCGACGAAGGGACATTGGCTGATTCGAGGGTTCTCTTTCTGCTCACACCATCTGCATCTTTATCTCCGTCCTCCATTCCACTGCAATTGCCTAGAAGGAAGAGTGAATTCCAGGCACCTGGGGTGCAGAAGCATTTTCCCTGGAGGTCCCTAGCAGTGTCCTTTGATATGGGTGTGGTAGGGAAGGGCTAAGCTCAATACATTTTAGAGCCTCCTCGGTGGAATGAAGTGGAGGCACTGGAGACATTATTTTCAAACCAGACTGAAACAGAAGGGAAGCACTGGCTGATTTGCTGGGAATCTCTCTTAAGGCTGAGAGGCAATTCAATCCAGAAACTCCAAAGACCTGTTTCAGCCTCAGAAACGGGAAGAGCCGGCACCATCCCTTAGGGGCCTCGGGTGGGTTGTCTGCCTTCCAAGGCTTCTAAATTTCAAGGATTTAGAACCCACGTAGAAAGCACAGGTGTCTCACACCAGCCTCTCCCTGGGGCACTTCCAGATCGACTTTGCTGTCCCTGCTGCCTTCTCTGATTTTCAAATCCCAACCTGTTAAACCCAGAAAAGCAGGAGAGCGAGAGAGAAACTTCTCCACCTTTATTAGATTTTTTTTTTTTTTTTGCGGTACGCGGGCCCCTCACTGCTGTGGCCTCTCCCGTTGTGGAGCACAGGCTCCGGACGCGCAGGCTCAGCGGCCATGGCTCACGGGCCTAGCCGCTCCGCGGCATGTGGGACCTTCCCGGACCGGGGCACAAACCCGCGTCTCCTGCATCGGCAGGCGGACTCTCAACCACTGCGCCACCAGGGAAGCCCCTATTAGAATATTTTGCTTTCTGAATGACAAGCCACTTTGGAAGGAAACTTCTTTTTTTTTTTTTGATTCCTCATACCTGTGCAACTGTACATGTCAGCTTTATTTTGGGGGGTGTAATCTTGGTAGTGATGGAGCAGAAGTACCCATACTTCCTCCCAGAAAGAATACAGTTGCTTAGGAGACCCTCATCTTATTCATTGATCCATTCATATATTAGCTCGTTCATTCATTCTAAAAATATTGCTAGCGGACTTCTATGAGTCTCTGCCAGGTGTTTGGTTCAGGGGTGTAGGCAGAACATAAGCCAGTGCCTGAGTAGACAGTCAGCCAGAGGAAAGTGACCCTTGACTCCGTCTCTAAGGATTACTGACTGGGATCCTCCTCTGAGGGTGTTCAAAACCAGGAGAGCCTTGCACACATTAGAGGTTGAATTGGGCTTTCGTTGTCTCCCTAAAGTTCCTCGTGGTACTATTTCAGATCTCCCCACCATCTATAACACCCAACTTCTAGGTCTCCTCCATATTTAATTCCTGTTTCTAGAGAAGGCAGACAACGTTGATTAAGCTCTCCAGCTCATTTCCTCACGCTCTGTTCCTCCCAAGCGCACCCACTCACCGTCCCAGCCTGGGTGTCAAAACTGATCCCTCCTATTTCCCTCTTCATCCTTTTCCTCCCACCCTGCTCTAGAACCCCCTGAACCATGAAATTCCTGCCTGCCTCCTGCATCTGTTCAGTCTCTCTTCCCCACCAGGACTTCCGAGGCTCATCCCTGCGTGGTGGCCCTTCCCCTCCCAGGCCCATGGGCTGCAGCCTGGGACCTGAGGAAGGGGACAGCCTCCATCCTCACAGGCTGGGATCATTCCCCCTCCTGCCCAGACACTGCCCCAAACACATTTCTCTGCTTCTTCTTTTTCCTTTTTCCCTCTGAAAATAGCCATTTAAAAAGGTTGAAATGGGCTTCAGGGGTTTATTAGTTTTAAAAGCCCTGTTCCCTGTTTGGAGGGAGGGGAAACAGCTGCCTTCTTTTCACATTACGTCAATCCACAGGTGTCTGTAATTTACATTTTTTAAACTCAAATGTTCAGAAATAATGGAAAGGCGGCTTGAAAAAGGCAGATGAAATAAAAACTGGGGGGAAATGTGTATTATACAAAAACCAGACCCGTGAGCCTGAGGCGAGACACCCCGATGACCTGGGGAGCTGATTAATGAGGCAAACCTAAGGCAGCCCAGGTGAGTGTGGATTCCAGGGTTTTCTCACAGTCACTGACGTCCATGTGCTGGCATTTCATTTCCCACGCACGACTTCACGGATGGTTTTCATTCGGAAATTTTAGAACCACTGATGTTTCTGCCCTGGGAGAAGAGAATCCTGAGCTGTGGATGTTGGGCAGGTGGGGGAGTGGAGGAAAGGAGGTGGGGGTGGGGAGAATGGGAACATCCTGGGTCCTAGACTCTGCATCTCTTGGTTCTTACAGGCAATCTTTCCTGATCCAGCCTCAACCTATTCAATGCCTTTTTTAGTTCTTCCCCTCCTCACTCTCTGAGCAAAAGGAGATGAAGGTCAGATGGTAAGACCAAGGTAAGATGTATTAAAGTTTTCTTTTCTGACAGTCTTCTAATATAGCCACTTCATTAAAAAAAAAAAAAAAAAGAAACCTAACGTCTGGTTACATATCAAATGTCAAATATAAAATAATTTATCCTATTTTTGCATATAGTTTTTTCTAGGTATTGTGTCTCTGAATACTATTTCATTAATGTTCCTTTGACAAGTATTTTTTTAACATCTTTATTGGAGTATAATTGCTTTACAGTGGTGTGTTCGTTTCTGCTTTATAACAAAGTGAATCAGCTATACGTATACATATATCCCCATATCTCCTCCCTCTTGCGTCTCCCTCCCACCCTCCCTATCCCACCCCTCCAGGTGGTCACAAAGCACTGAGCTGATCTCCCTGTGCTATGCGGTTGCTTCCCACTAGCTATCCGTTTTACATTTGGTAGTATTTATAAGTCCATGCCACTCTCTCACTTCATCCCAGCTTACCTTTCCCCCTCCCAGTGTCCTCAAGTCCATTCTCTACATCTGTGTCTTTATTCCTGTCCTGCCCCTAGGTTCTTCAGAACCAATTTTTTTTTTTTTTTAGATTCCACATATATGTGTTAGCATACGGTATTTGTTTTTCTCTTTGTGACTTACTTCACTCTGTATGACAGACTCTAGGTTCATCCACCTCACTACAAATAACTCAATTTCATTTCTTTTTATGGCTGAGTAATATTCCATTGTATATATGTGCCACAGCTTCTTTATCCATTTATCTTTTGATGGACACTTAGGTTGCTTCCATGTCCTGGCTATTGTAAATAGAGCTGCAGTGAACATTGTGGTACATGTATCTTTTTGAATTATGGTTTTCTCAGGGTATATGCCCAGTAGTGGGATTGCTGGGTCATATGGTAGTTCTATTTTTAGTTTTTAAAGAAACCTCCATACTGTTCTCCATAGTGGCTGTATCAGTTTACATTCCCACCAACAGTGCAAGAGTGTTCCCTTTTCTCCACACCCTCTCCAGCATTTATTGTTTGTAGATTTTTTGATGATGGACATTCTGACCGGTGTGAGATGATATCTCATTGTAGTTTTGATTTGCATTTCTCTAATGATTAATGATGTTGAGCATCCTTTCATGTGTTTGCTGGCAATCTGTATGTCTTCTTTGGAGAAATGTCTATTTAGGTCTTCTGCCCATTTTTGGATTGGGTCGTTTGTTTTTTTGATATTGAGCTGCATGAGCTGCTTGTAAAGTTTGGAGATTAATCCTTTGTCAGTTGCTTCATTTGCAAATATTTTCTCCCATTCTGAGGGTTGTCTTTTCATCTTGTTTATAGTTTCCTTTGCTGTGCAAAAGCTTTTAAGTTTCATTAGGTCCCATTTGTTTATTTTTGTTTTTATTTCCATTTCTCTAGGAAGTGGGTCAAAAAGGATCTTGCTGTGATTTATGCTTTGACGAGTATTTTAAGTGCATACCACGTGCCAAGGATGGTTTTAGGCTTTGGGGATCCAAGGAGACCAACACAGACACGATCTTTGTTGCCTACTTTGGTGGGGACAGAAGGTTGGACAAAACCATCAGTGTAGGATGAGGAGACCTCTGATAACAGAAGTACCAGGTGTTATAGTAGTAGATCTCGTGGGAGTGGAGTAGTAGGAATGAGGGACTAGAAAGCTTCCTGGAGGAAGTGACATCAGGTGCCTGGAAGAAGTAGGATTTAGCTAGGTAAAGGGGCTCTGGAGGGGATTCCAGGCAGAGGGGATGAGATAGGCTAGGACCTGAGACCAGGGACCCTTTACTGGAGTGCTTGCACCTGGACAAACGTCTCCTCTAGCAATAGAATACAAGAACCTACAAGGGACTAAAAATAACTGCATGCATGCGCAGTTGGGGCGATTAATGAACAACAAGATACAAAAGGCCACAAACCAACTGCCATTTCTGAGGTGCTGGGAGCAAAAGCAGGGGACTGCGCATGATCCCAGCACACAGCACCACCAAGGGGTGGGCAGAGCACCTGAGCCACCCCTCCGGCCCGAACCATCAATCGGCCCCCACCCTCACCCGGTTTAAGGAACCAGCCTGCGTCCTCCTCAGGTGAGCGAGCAAGGGAACTTGTTACTCATTCTCCCTCCTGCCTGAGTGCCTCGTCTGGCCATGTATCAATCTCTATTGATTAAAGAGTCCAAGGACCCAGGTCGGTAACAGGGAGACAGTGTGCCTGGCGCAGGGGCGGAGGATTTTGGAATGTAAATTCTGTTGAGTGGTGGTACTGCAACTGGCAGGAGATGGACCTTGGGGGTGGCAGGAACCCAACCATGCAGGCTCCTTCCAAGGAGCTTAGATTTCATTCTGTGGGCAATGGGAATTCTTTGAAGGGTTTAATTAAGCAGGAGAGTTTACATCTCTTTGAATCACTTCCATACTGTGATGGAAGTCGCCTTAGAGATTGTTTAGTCCCACTCTGTTGTTTTTTTTTTTCAGCTGATGAAGTTGAGGTCCAGAGAGGGAAATAATCATTACGCCTCTTACTACTATTGTTACCAGCTGGTATTTATTGAGAGCTTACAGATACCAGCCCTGTGCTAAATGCCTCTGCTCCCTCATCCTCACAACACCCTCTGGGGGAAGTACTGGAAATATCCCCATTTTACAGATGAGGAAACCGAGACCCAGACAGATGAAGTCACTTGCCTAAGGTCACTGGGCTAGCAAGTGTTGAAGCCAGTATTTGAGCAACGTCTGTCTGACTTCACAGTCTTAGCTGGGCCCTCTCTTCTCCCAAGATTCCAAAACTAACAGCAGGGCTGGAATTTAAAACCAGGCCTCCTGATATAGTCTGAACTACTGCGCTAGCTGCTCATGGCATATACCAGGTCTGCTTCCTTTCTTAAGAGGTGGGCATGCACCTCGTGTCATCTTCTCTGCTTCTGTTGGCCCTGTTTGCGCTGATTCTGTGTACTCTTTTGCCATAGTGACTCCTCTGAATATGCCACTTTTGTATCCTGTTCTCATTTATCTTCTCATATGTATTTCAGGAAGATTATAATAGTCAGTGTTAGTGTTCCAAGGAGAACAAGAGCTGAACTCAAGGAAGCTGGGGTGGGGAGAAATTCTGAGCATTGCGTTAAACAGTTTTGTGGGATTCCCAATCTCCTGGCCTAAGGATACTGGCTGCGGTGGCGGGGCTAGCCCCTTTCAGCCCCAGGTGGTGAGCTGGCCTGTCCCTCTTGAGGTCAGCAGTCTCCAGGATGAGGACCTCCCAGGGCTGGCCACTGTCAGGTCAGCTGTTCCCTGGGACTGTCACCTTCAGGTTCTACAGGGCTCGTGGCTGCTGAGCCTGGTGAAGCCTCAGCCACTGGTCATTGCTTCCCAGCTACTGGCTTCCTGGCCAGGCCACATCTTAGCTAATTTCTGCAATTAGGGAAGCTTGTTTTCAGAGGCTGAAACAGGAACTTTTCTGAATTAGCTTTTATGGTTCAGAGCCTTTAATTTGAGATTTAAAAAACATCATAGCTCGCCAAAACCAAATAAACTGCAGCTAATGAAATTCGCAGAAGTTCTCGGAGAATGCTTCTTACTGGTGCTTCTGCATGATTTATTGACAGCCGGTTGTAAAAACAATCTTATTAAAGGTCATAATGTTGGGGGGAAAAAAAAAAAAGCCCTTTAATTTATAGCATAATTAGGCTTCCTCCAATAGTTCTGCTGCCAGGGCTGTCACTTAGGGCTCCGAGGAAGCACTTGGTGTTTTTCATTATATCACAGCGAAGGAGATCCGGAGATCCCTGTTCCTAAAGGGCCCACTGACTTTCTCTTTATGGCCCTTTTATTGCTGCTAAAATAGTCAAAACAGGGGGTTGATTAAAGCCGACTGACGCCTAATGATTATGGGAACACCTCTTGTGGGGGGAGGGAGAAAAGGTAGGAGGGGGCTCAGGACTTCAGGACAGGCCTCCGACAGAAAGGGATGGACTGTGAAACATGCCTGGGAAGTGTGACCAGGTTTCCTGGCTCTTCCCCCAGACACTTGTGGATTGAAGGCTGGCCCCAGGCAGGTGGGGCTGGGGTGATAAAAGGCGTGGGGAAGGTGCTAATGCCTCGAGGAAGAGGACAATCCCAGGACAGGATGTGTGTGGGAATAAGAACCTTAAAATGCTAATGGGTCCCTAGGTGGAGAGCAGCCCCGCAAGAGTCCAGTAGAAGGTCTTGCCTGCTGCTGGCTGTGCAGAAGGAAACGAGGACTCAGTATTTGTGTATTGTGGTGAGGGCAGATCCTGGTCTCCCGCTTCCAGGAGCCCCAGGTGTTGTTTTCTGGAGCCACCTCTCCAGGGCTGTGCTGGTGCAGGGGAGGGGCGAGTACCTGAGGGAGGCGGGGAGTCACAGCAGAGCGTCAGGGATGTGTGATGACAGCCAAACCCCAACAGAGATGCACCCCCCCCCCCCAGTTCCTCTCTCCCTCCCCAAATCTGAGGAGCTGAGAGCTGCAGCTCTGAGCCCACCCCTTGCCAGCCTGAGCCCTGACCACCTACTGTCAGGCCATGGGGAACATGGGTCCTGGAGCTGCCTTAGCTCTGCAGGCTGTGTATGTGTGGAGGATGGACTGTCCTTCCATCAGTGTACAGTGTGGCCATTGTGATGGGGCCAAGGGGTGGGAGCCTCAGCAGTTATGCTGACGTTCAGTCTGGGCCCTGAGTGCGGCCTGGAGCTGGCCTAGCGCCAGAAAGACTGGGTGACCGTGTGGGGCTTTGGCAGCCCCAGGGATTGGTCTGTTTCTTCTGAGTCTCCTTTGCTCCAGGCTTCATCCAGGCTGCCCTGTCTCACCTTACCTCATCGTGTCCAGTCCTGTCCCTTCAAGTCCCATGCAGTCTGTCTGTTCTCTTCTGAGGTTTATCAACCACTCAGGTTTCTCCACCAGCCTGCATGAAACTGGTGAGGACATCTTGGTCTCCCTGCATCTGCTCACCCTTTGGAGGCCCGAGGAACCCACTTTCTGGCTCCTTGAAGATGAAGGTCGGACCTAAGCCTGTGGTGATCTCACTTTGGAGATGCAGCCACTCTGCCACTCTCCTTCTCTTCATCTTCCTTCCCTTCCCCCACCCCTTCTTCTCTTTCAGAATTAACCATGCAGAAAGTTTATTTGGGAGTAATATTGTGATGGGGCAGGGGGAGCTCTGAGACCAGGAGGCAGAACTGACAACGTCCCTTCTGCTTCTTGTCCCAAGGTCACAGGCTTCATGTGCACGTGTGAACCAGCAGGGAAGGCTTGCCAGGTGCTGTCTGTCCGTGTCTACCCCAGGAGGGGGCGGAGTCTAGAGCTGAGCTGGGAAAACTTTGCCATAGATTTTGGCATATTCTGAGGGGTTCCCTTAGATACTTTTCCCCCAATTTCATCCTAAGGGAGAAAGAGGTCTGGAAGAGGATGACTTGCCCCTTGGACCAAAGTCCTTAGTCATGGCTTCAAAGTTCATATAGTGAACACTGTTGAGCACCTACTATGTGCCAGACACTGTGTAGGGAGATGGGCTTAGAGAAATGAACTTAGGAAGTTTCCAGGCTGAGGCAGAGATGAGCGAGAGACATTATATAATTAATGACATTATATGGGGTAAATGCTACAGCTGACTTTACACCAGTGGCTAGAGGAGTACAAAGGAAGACGCAGGGTGTGTGTGTGTGTGTGTGTGCGTGTGAGTATATGTATATGCGTGTGTAGTCTGTAAGTGTATGTTGGTGTGATGTAAGCATGTAAGTGTGTGTGATTGTGACTGAATGTATGTGTGAGTGTGCAAGTGTGTGTATGATGCTGTTGTGTGGGAGTATGTAAGTGTGCGTGCACAAGTGTGGGTCAGTGATATGTTGTGGGACCGACCACTGGTAACCATTGCTAAAGGTAGACGTGCCCAGAGAAGGGATGGTATCTGTGTGTGCTGAGCACACTGGAGATGATCAATACACATTTTCTGACTGGAGAGCTGCCTCTCTTAGCAGGGCAGGAAACAGGATCTGGTTGGGTAGCATCAGCTGTGGCCTCGGTTTCTTTTCAGGAGGCTTTGTCCTCTTACACAAAGAAAGGGAGTAGGAGTTTTTTTCCTTCTAGATGTTGATAACTGAACCTAGAGGGTAAAAGGATAAATCCTTGAAATAATTAAATGCTAGTAACATCCTGCCCTTTTAAGTGACCATAAGTCGAGAGGTTGTAGTTAATTTTAATTTGCTTCTACAAACTTTTTATACCTTCTAAATATTCTTCCATTTTTTTCAATCAGAAAAAATGTTTATTAAAAAATGGACCTGGCTTTTGCATGTAAACTTATGCTGAAAGGGTGTGAGAGCTGCTTGGGGTGCTGGCATCCGGACCCTGGGATTACTCCAGACAGCTTGCCTGCCCTGACCTGCAGTTTCCCGTCGGCCTTCACGGCTCCTGCCGCCCGCCCTTGGGCTTTGTGTCTCAGCCTCGGTTATTTGCCTTGCTTCCCCTTGACTGACAGCTTATTTCGGAGTCACATTTTCAGACTGACCTTTGCCTTCCCCCAAAGAGCACAACTCTGCAACTTACCTAAGGGCCTCCTGCTCTGAAACCCCACTTTCCCTGCCTCACATTCAGCTTTGCAGCCCTTTGCTGCTTTGGGTCACAGGCTGGGCACCCCTAAGCACCCTTTCAGGGTCAGGTGGAGGCTGGAATTAACTTGGAATAAAACATGCTGGTGTCTCTTTAAAAAGCTAGCTTCTCTGTAAAAATCTAACACCTCCTTTGGGATTCGTCTGTCTTCTTTCTTCTTAGAAGCTGGTAATTATTCATCATTTATAAATTGAAGATAATCCATCTCCTCATGACTCCTGGCAGACCAGGGGTTGGGGCAGGAGAGTTTCTTAAGAACTTTCATCCCCAGTCTGCTGTTTGTAGAGGGAATAACTAACATGCCTCTATTTCTCAGCCATGGACTTCCGAGGTCTGGCTCTTTCCAAATGGATTTCTGTGTATTAAATCCTTTAATAACAGCAATAGTCTCCTACCAGAGTTTTCAACCCAAAGGACAATTGTTTAGGGTATGTTTCAAGGTACAAATTGCAGACAGCTGCCAGTCGAGGCCACCAGATTGTGGGGCAGTGGTGATTCTCTCCCCAGAGATCATTCCTTTCTGTCTTTTTTTTTTTGACCTAAGGTGAGGTTGGAATTGGAGTTGAAGTTAGGGCTGAGGGCAGGATAGGATCGATTGGGGTTGAAGTTGATGTGGGAGTTGGGTTAGAGGAGGCCCAGGCTGGGATTCAGATGGTTGTGTGTTAGAAAAGAGGCGGAGGGGCACGTGGGGCTTGGGTGAGCATGTGGTTTGCTGTTGGTATCGGGATTAGGCCAGGGTCAGGTGCTTTGCTGAAATCTCGGAAGCTTACTGTAGGGACCCTCCATCTGAGGGCTGTGACACGCCTGAATTTTCACGCTCACTGGGATCAGACCCATAGTCCTGCCATCCAGTTTTGGGTTGAATAAGATAAGGACATGTTGTTTTCCCTCCAGGAGTGTGTGGGAGTTGAGGGGCCACACAGGAGCACCATGGCAGCCTCCTGGGGAGCCTGGTAGGACCCAGGGTGGGAGAGTTTCTCTCTTCTGAGGCAGGAGGGGAGGTAGAGGCAGTGGGTCTTGATATTTGTCTGTCCCCCTGCACTGCCAGGCAGTGGGGACAGGACTCAGTCTTAGGACCTGAGGCACAGAGTCAGCCAGGTGGATCCTGGGGGCACCTCTGGCCGGAAATGAACCCCACCTGGTGTCCAGCAGACCCATTTTTTTTTCCCATTTCAATCACTTTGAAGTGATTGAAATGTGCTGATTCCATCTCAGCAATGAACTGATTCTCTTCCTTTGTCCCCACAAGTAGACAGGCAGGGAGCATTCCAGTGCCTTTCTGGGCTATTTCTGTGAAAGGATACTGGGCAAAGCCAGGTAAAGAACCCACACGCCCCCAGGCCCACTGCTCAGGCACGGGCAGACATGGCCATGTGTCTGAATGCTGCCTGTTTTGTTTTTGCTCTTGCCAAGTCCACCCTATCCCACACTCTAGTCATGCTGTCACTCCCCTAAACACCAACCCCAGCGTGCCTCCGTAGCTTTGCCTGGGCTGCTTGTCAGCCTGGGACACCCTTCCCCCCTTCTCTCCGTGCGCCTAGAGTCCCCTCAACTTCCAGGATCCAACCCTTGTGACATTGCGTTGCATTTATTTGTTTATGGACTAAATGCAGGGACAGTGTCTCACACCGTCTCCTCAGGACCTGGCACAGGGACTGAAAGAGAGTGGGTACAAAATCAATATTTGGTGAAAGAAGACAGAGAGGAAAGAACCGGGCCATCAGGTTGATGCGTTGTACCGATTTTATTAAGACTTAGACCATCTTATAGAGCACCCTCAACTCCTCCGTACTTTAGAAATCTCTGTATATTTTTTAATTGCTCTCTTCTCTTTCACTTGACTTGAATTCAGTAAACCTAATAGGTGACCATGTCTAGGTGCTATGGGGCATGTAACATGCTTAAAGTATGGTAGAGCTGCAGAGCTGGAAGCATAAAATACCTCCTCAACGTCACTGACAAATAGAACACAGATGTAGAGAGGGAATTGTTTCTCTATCCCCTAGAAGGGCATTTGGTTTTCAGACAAATTTGTCTCCTGTAAAGTTTTTTTTTTTTGGCTTTAATAGCTAATATTGATTGTATCCTTAGTGTATCCAGAAAGTGTTCAAGGCTTTTTGAATATATTAACTCATTTAATTCTTTCAAACAACCCTGTGATTTAAGTACAGTTATTATCCCCATTTTACAGATGAGGAAACTGAGGCCCAGGGAAGACAAGTAATTTTTCCAAAGTTCTCACAGTTGGTATGTGGTGGAACAAGAATTCAAAACTAGATGGTGTGACTCAGAGTCCATGTTCTTACTATTATTCTTTATTGTTTCCTTAAATCTCTCTCGAATTCGTGCCTTCTTTTCCCTTTCAGTTGATACCACTATCATTTATACCTTCATTTTTTGCACTTCTTTTTCTAGTAGGTTCTGATTTGATCTCCTTAGCTGAATTCCATCCCTCTTCATCCTTCCTGGACACTACAGCCAGGAGGACCATTGAGAAAAGATAAGTATCACTTCCCTGACCCCCTGCCCTTTTCTGTGGCTTAGAGATGCCTGCAGCTTCTTTGACATTCTTCCCATTGAGAGGTGGGGTCTAATCCCCTTCCCTTGAATCCGGGCTGGCCTCAGTGACTTGGGTGGCCAATAGCATGCAGTGGAAGTCTAGAATTTTCAAGGTGGGTCATAAATTACCTTGAAACTTCCACCTGGGTATCTTAGAACACTGTCTCTGAGTCACTACGTAGAAAGTCTGACTACTCTTAGGACAACATGCTGGCGAAGCCACTCAGATCAGTAGTCCTAGCGGAGTCCAGGCTCCTAGCCATCCTAGGCGCAATTGTAAGCAAAGCCATCTTGGACCCGCCAAAGCACGTCACCTGCCAGCTGACCCCATTGAATGATCATGAATATTACGTGGAAGAGATGAATCACCCAGCTGATCCCTCCCCTAAGTACCAACTCACAAAATTGGGGGATGAAGTAAAACGGTTGCTCTTTTAATTTAACTAAATTTTGGGATGGTTTGTTAGACAGTAGTAGATAATCAGAATGCCATTCTTTTCTCTTCTTTCTTCTATTTTTTTTAAACAAACATGTTTAAAAAACATGTTTTTTGTTACAATCACAAGGAATATAGTCATGAGCAAGACATGGACAGTCTTGCCTTCAGGGGCACACAGTGTAGTGGAAGAGGTGGCATTACAAATAAATACGTAGGCCGGGATGAAGTGAGAGAGTAACATTGACGTATGTACACTACCAAATGTAAAATGGATGGCTAGTGGGAAGCAGCTGCATAGCACAAGGAGTTCAACCCGATGCTTTGTGACGACCTAGAGGGGTGGGATAGGGAGGGTGGCAGGGAGGCTCAAGAGGGAGGGGATATGGGGATATATGTATACATATAGCTGATTCACTTTGTTGTACAGCAGAAACTAGCACAACATGGTAAAGCATTTATACTCCAATACAGATGTGAAAAAAAATTATGAATTGTACTCAGTGCTGTCAAAGTAAAGTTCTATGAGTAAAGTAAAGGCAGGTTTCTCAAAGGACATAATATTTGAGATGAGACTTAAAGGATTTAGTAGGGATACAGGGGTGGGGGAGGGGATAGGAGAGCATTCTTGGTTGGGACAAGAACTAGGGTGAAGGTCCTACAGGCCAGAAATTGCTCAGCACTTTGGGGCCATGTGGCTGGGGTAGAGTGAGAAGGGGAAGTGGCCAGAGATGAGCCTGGACCCTGTGCACCCGAGTGGCTGATCCGTATGCATCCCTCATCACCGGGCACTGAAGCATCACTCGGGGATGTCTGTGTGCCCTGCTACATGGGAGTTTCTGGAGGCTCTGTTTCAAAGTTTTAAATGATTCCTCATTCTAGAAAAAAGTCCACAAATTTAAAGTAACATTAACCAGTTCCTTGAGGATCTGTCCCCTAACTCTGGTTTCCAGATGTTTTCCTTCACTCGAGGTGCTCCTGCTATCGAGGGCCATGTGGGGCTTCCTGAACAGACCAGTGCCCACCTGCACGTGGGCTTCTGCATGTCTCTTCCTTCCAGTGGGTCGTCCCCCTCCCAGGTTTGCTTGGCTAGCCGCTACCTTGTTCTCAAGACTCCCCATGGCAATCCCAATGTGGCTGGGGGCCCATTTTCTGGGCTCCCATAGCCCCCCATGTCTCCCTCTCTATGGCAGCACAAGCCACAGTGCCTTGTAACTGTGTACTTGTCTACTTTGCTTCGGGCCTCTGAGCTCTTGCAGGAAGAAACCTCTTTCATCCCCTTGGCTTCTTCCTTTAGAAGCTTTTGATAAAGGTTTATTGATTGAAAAGCCAATGATTCCAGCTTGATATTGTATGCAGATTTAGTAAGCAAACCATCGGTATCCTTATCTACATCGTTCATCAAAAGTTTGAACAGAGTAAGACAAGGGTGAATCCCGAAGCATGTATGTATCTTCTAACAACATTTCCTTCTAACATTTCTTCTTGGTAAAATTGGTAATTTTACCAAGAACTTGAAGAAATATAGGTTAAACATGCCCACTCCCTTCCCCCTAATCTAGCAGGTAGAGGGTCTATGAAAAAAAGTGGCTGGACAGAAGAACCTTAGTGAACCCACTTTACTCCCAGAGATCCTGGACTTCCTTTCCAGGAGCTCCCAAATACTCTTTAAAGGACATTTCATCTCCTGTCAGCCTCTCATGGTTTGCCCATTGCACCCAGGCCCTCGTCCTCATTTCCCAAGTTGTGTCTGGGGATTTCCAAATCCAAAGGGATTCCTTTGATTTAAGTTTTAAGCTCAGGATCTCTCAGCCTCTTCTCAGGAGTGGGACAGTTGTACACAAACAGTTCATAAACCACACCCTGCCCCTGTAGCTGAGCTCTGGGCATCTCCTGATACCACCTGATGGAGAGAAAGAAAAGCATTTGGAAAAAGTGATGGTTTACATGTAAAGGGAAGATGGTGTGATAGGATGAGGGTGGAGCTGTGAGAAGTTGAGGAAGGAACAAACCTTGAACTTGGAGTCAGAAGACCTGGGTGTTGGTCCTGATTCTTCCAGCACTTTGCTGTATGAGTGAGCCCTTTTCCTGCTGTGTTCTCAGTTTCCCCACTGGGGTAAGGAGGGGATTAGAAGAGTCCAAAGACTAAAAAAAATTTTCCCAGAGGAAATCTTTCCTCAGTTGTTTTTAATCATTTTAGGGGTCACAGACTTTTCTGGGAAACTGACAATGCTATGAAACCTTGACCCCAAAATGGACACAGACACACAGTGGCACATGGGCATACACACTCAAAATCTGTTACAGAATTTTGCCTGAGATTGATAGCCTACAGTTTTCAGTTTCGGCCTCTTCTGTTTTTAAAAAATCTGCTCAGCTACCAAAATCCAGCAACTCTCCCAACCTTCATGATGCACTGCAGTTACTGCACTGTTTCATCCACAAGTTCTTGTGAGTTCCTGCGATATGAAATGTGAATTTAGAGACTCTTAGAGAAGCCTCAGATCTCTTCGCCTAATTCCAGCTTCTAAACCAACTTACAAATATTTACTCTTTCTGATTTGAAAACCTTGCCTGGAATATGGAAGCAAAATTGGATTTGCCATACTCACTTTGCTTCTATGGCCATTGACATCACTCCTCTGCCCCAAGTGTATTCTCAGGAGTGGAGAGTGGGTCCACTGGAAAGTATTCTGGTTGGCAGTTCATTTTTATTTATTTATTTATATTATATATATATATATATATATATATATATATATTTTTGGCTGCATTGGGTTTTAGTTGCGGCACGCAGGATCTTTCGTTATGGTGCGTGGTCTCATTGTTGCAGCACGCGGGTTTTCTCTCTCTAATTGTGGCGCATGGGCTCCAGGGTGCAGGGTGCTCTGTAGTTGTGGTGCGTGGGGTCCAGCGCCCATAGGCTCTGTAGTTTGAGGCCCATGGGCTCTCTTGTTGAGGCGCGTGAGCCCAATAGTTATGGAGTGCAGGCTTAGCTGCCCCGCAGCATGTGGGATCTTAGTTCCCCGACCAGGGATCGAACCCGCATCCTCTGCGTTGGAAGGCGGATTCTTTACCACTGGACCATCAGGGAAGTCCCCGGCTGTGTATTTTTAGATCCCAGGGGGAAATGTGGTCCTTCTTGCTGGAGGCTGACTCAGAGGCGATTACCAGGACGCAAAAGAAGTTTGAGCTCAGAGCCCCCCACTTTTATAACTCCTTCCAAGGACCTAGGGGTGGGACACCTAGCAGTGCATCCATGAGGTGATATGTTTGGTAAAGTTACAAAAGTCAGATTTTTAACCATGATTGCTAAGATGTCTGTCTCTCTCCCTTCTGATTTCCTTGCCTGTACATTTCTGCTGTGTTGAGTGGCGTTGGAGAATGTGAGAGGATTTGTTGGGACCCAGCTAAGGGGAAAGCTAAGTTCAGGATGTGTTTAGTCTGGGTTCAGTGAGTTGTATTTATGAGGCTTCCATTCACTTTTGGTGTGTAGTTAAATTACTGCCGGCCGTCTGCAGTGGGAGGGGCTTCTTTGCAGTTCACTCTGCTGACCTACCTGCCCCTTGAGATACTGGCTGGAGGGCGTTTCAGGTTGTGATTTATTGCAATCCCACAAGAAATGTTTGGGTAATGGAGGAGGAGCAAAGTTTGGAGTGGAACCTGTGTTAGTTGCCTAGAGCTACTGTAACAAATGACCACCAACGGGGTGTCTTAAAACAACAGAAACATATTTTTTCACAGTTCTGGAGTCCAGAAGACTGGCACTCTTTTCAAAGGCTCTAGGGAAGGATCTTTTACCTTCTTTGCCTTTTTCAGCTCCTGTTTTTCCTTGGCTTGTGGTAGCATCACTCCAATCCCTGCTTCTGTCTTCACATGGCCTTTTTTCTATGCCTGGGTCTCCTCTTCTGTTTCTTATAAGGACACTGTCATTGGATTTAGTGCTCAACCCCAATAATCCAGGATAATTTCAAGATTCTTAATTTAATCACATCTGCAAAAGCCCTTTCTTCAAATAAGGTCAAATTCACAGGTTCAGGGGGTTAGGACATGGACATATCTTTTTGGAAGCCACCAGGTAACTTGCTACAGAATCATAAGCTACTCTAGGAAATTTGTTTTCATTCACTAGAAATATAAAGCTGTTAGAATTTGGTTCTTATCAAGGCCAAGTCAAAATAGAAATTCTTCCCTGCCAGGATATACTCAATTGTAAATGCACCATACATTTTTCTTTTTTTGTATGGAATATGATTTAATCAGATTTCCTGTGTTTGTAGAGTACATGTTTGCAGCAATGCTACAAATAGCATTGTTTGTGATTTTTAACCTATCACTGAATCCTATAAACAGTATTTAAAATTCTTGTTCAAGACTGATGTCCATGAGTTAATACAAAACTCATAACAAACTACTACAATGAGAATATCAGCAAACTGGTTAATGGATATTGTCAATTCAAAGAATATTTTTTTTTTTTTGTGGTACGCGGGCCTTTCACCGTTGTGGCCTCTCCCATTGCGGAGCACAGGCTCCGGACGCGCAGGCTCAGCGGCCATGGCTCACGGGCCCAGCCGCTCTGCGGCATGTGGGATCCTCCCAGACCGGGGCACGAACCCGTGTCCCCTGCATCGGCAGGCGGACTCTCAACCACTGCGCCACCAGGGAAACCAGGAAATATTTAAGATAAGTCACTCTGCAAGAAAACTTGACACACCCGGAAATACTATAGCTCATATATGAAAGGACTTTGATAGTGGTTTTCCCAAACATGACAACAATCCTAAAGATTTATGTCACTACCAACATCAAGTTGGGAACCTGAAAAAAGTTTCTCTGAACCATCAATAACAAAAGCCAAATTTTGATAAGCCATGCCAGAGGAGAGACTTGTTTCTGTCACTACCAACATCAAGTTGGGAACCTGAGAAAAGTTTCTCTGAACCATCAATAACAAAAGCCAAATTTTGATAAGCCATGCCAGAGGAGAGACTGAGTTATTTTTCTATACTCTCTATAGAAAATAATACCACAAAACCTTTGATATAAGAGTAATCAATAGAAGAGTATACAGCAAAAGAAATACTTTTTTCCTAAAAAAATTGTGTGTATCAGGCAGTTAATAAGCATATGTTATTTTTCTGAGTTTTGTGATTGTGGCATTTATCAGCATAAACATTTAAAAGTTTTCTTATGAGTTATTTTCTTATTCTAAATAAACATACACTTTAAAAAAGTTGAAGTATAATTGATTACAATGTTGTGTTAGTTTCAGGTGTACAGCGAAGTGGTTCAGTTTCATATGTATATATATACACACACACATATATATATTCTTTTTTCAGATTCTTTTCCATTATAGGTTATTACAAGATATTGAATATAGTTCCCTGTGCTATACAGTAGGTCCTTGTTGTTTATCTATTTTATATATAGTAGTGTATATCTGTTCATCCCAAACTCCTAATTTATTCCCCACCAACCTCCCCGCTTTCCCCTTTGGTAACCATAATAAACACTTCTGTATCTAACTTTGTATCCATAAATTTGCCTTCTTTTTGTTAAAGAGTCCCCCCTTC
The DNA here is from genome assembly GCF_005190385.1 of Monodon monoceros. NCBI lineage: Eukaryota > Metazoa > Chordata > Mammalia > Artiodactyla > Monodontidae > Monodon > Monodon monoceros. Next base: position 54,510,737 of record NW_021703775.1, read on the forward strand.
TCAGGTTATACCAACCTTGGGCCCATGTCCTGAAATCTGGACCACCCCTGGGTTTGACCCCATCACTTTGAGTGTCTTGCTCTACCATCCAGACTTTTTCGTTCTTGCATCTTCCATCGTGCCTTCTCCCCTGGCCCACATATATGTTCATGTTGTCCCTAACCCAAGGACATTTCCATCTTTGCAGTTACTCCTTTATTGGCAGTTGTGTCTCTTTCCTCTTGCTGCCAAAGAAAGAGAGTTGATGCTCCCACTCTTGCATCCTACCCTGCCACCATCCTATTAAAACAGCCCTTTTGGGCTTCCCTGGTGGCAAAGTGGTTGGGAGTCCGCCTGCCGATGCAGGGGACACGGGTTCGTGCCCTGGTCTGGGAGGATCCCACATGCCGCGGAGTGGCTGGGCCCGTGAGCCATGGCCGCTGAGCCTGCGCATCCAGAGCCTGTGCTCCGCAACGGGAGAGGCCACAACAGTGAGAGGCCCGCGTACCACAAAAAAAAAAAAAACCCAAAAATAGCCCTTTTCAGGGGCACCAACATCTCCTTACTAATTGCAGCATTCTGGAGAAGCTTGATCAGGTTCCGTGGCTTGACCAGCGTGCATTGGGCCCCTCCAGTCCTCATGAGTGGTCCTGGAGCGCTCTTTGATCTCTAACACTCCACTGCATCACAGGTGGTCTCTGTTCAGCATCCTTTTCCCCAAATGTCAGACCCTAGCACAGGGCCTACCCAGGAGGGGTGGGAAGGGAAATAAAAAATTCAGGGCTAACTGTGTTCTAGTCCCTGTGCTGGGCATGTTCATACATTTCATTTATTTTCATTTACCTTTACTTAATCCTTACAGCAACCTGAGATACAGATGGTAATAATTCCCCTTTTATAACCAGCTGGAAAGTATGAGATCCAACCAATTGGGAAATAGAAGTTTAAGTGACTTGCTCAGGATTCCATTATTAATTGGTAAGAGCTACGCTTAGACCCAAGGCTTATCTGTTTCTCCTTCAAGACCATATTTTCTACTAAGCTTTTCTGTCTCTGGATTACCTGGGGAACAGGGACACAATTATTTCTCAAGTAGAATTGAACTGAGAGCGCCTTCCTCTTGAAGCCCTGTCTTCCATTAACTGCTAATGTTTCACCTTCCTGATTCTGCTCTCTCTCGTTTCCTACCTCCTTTTCCCTAGCTTCTTATCCTCGAGTTCTGTCCTCACCCCTCTTCTCTCCTTTCTCTCTCTTGCGTACAGCATCTGTTCAGATAGTTTCAGCAGTCACTTCTCAGAGGACAATGTCTCGTGGAGTCGGTTATCTGGTCCAAGCCCCAGTCTTGTTTCTGCCAGGTGTCCTGCTAGGATTTCAGTCTCCACATAACCCACCCTCCCCTTCTCTCCTCTCCAAGCCATCCTCTCTTGAATTCCTGTCTTCTTAGTCGCTCATACTTTAACCCAGAGGGAGGGGTGTCACCTTTGTCTCTTTCCTATTCCTTACTCCTTTTAGTTCATCCCACAAACATTTTTGTGCACTTCCTGTGTGCCAGGCACTATGCTAGGCACTGAACATTCACTGGTGAACAACACAGAGTAGTCTCAGGAGCATATGTTCTAGCTGGAGTCTGCTGACATCAACTCAACTGTGTCTCACCCTTTGCCTTACTGCCATTTTCCTAGTTCGGGCCCTAGTTGGGCATGCCTGCAGTATTGCCATAGCCTCTGGTCTTCATACCATCCCGCCTCTCCCTATTCCTTGAGGATAACATAACAAATAATTATATTTTACCCTCTGTGCTGAGAAGGGCTGACCACATTTGTCTCTTTTATGGTTCCTTAGGAAACCTTTAGTCTCTTGATGAGATGTGGAACTCATTCTGGCCCTGTCGGTGGCCGTTTTATCCACCTTATGTTGAATCTATGAGCTTCCATTTGAAATGGTTGCATTGGCCAATTCAGATTGCATTTATAAAGGATCGTAAACAAATATCTTCTTTCAGCTCTCTCTCGCAGCAGGATTCTACCTATCCTTTGAGGCCCTATTGCTCCACTGTGAAGGCTTTCTGGATGACCTTTATACCAATGGATTGCCATTTTCCATTTGCAGAATTTTCTGTTGGTGCCTCTTTGGGGGGGGGCACTTACCGCACTGTGCCTTGTAATGTAGAATTACATCTTCCACAAGAAGGCAAACTCTTTGAGGGCAGGGGCTGCACTTTGCTCATTTTAACCTCTCTGGCTACCTAGCATAATGCTTTTCCCATAGCAGCTGCTAAACAAATGTTGGTTGAGTCAAATGTGTTTTCTGTCGGTCTCCCTTTCTTTCCGTTTTTCAGCCCTTGCTTCTACACTCTGCTTCTTTCTTCTTGCCTTTGTTCTTGTGTCATTCTCACATTCACAGAATGCTCGCTCTAAGAGAACTTTCAGATTCCAAGTCCAAAGTTTCCTATTTACTAGGCTGATCATCAGATATAGCTGGCAGTTTTGAAAAATGATTTCCCTTTAAAAATTATATTGGGGGACATTATGTCAATAGTGAAGGATATGAATCTTAAGTGTGCAGTTGGCTGGATTTTATACCCTTGTAACTACCATCCATAACAAAATATAGAACATTTCTATAGAACTTCCAAACCACAGAACATTTCCTCACACCTGCTTCAAGTTGAAACCAACCCCCCTAAAAGTAATTGCTGTTCTGATTTAGTTCATAACAGATTAGTTTTGCCTATTTTAAAAGTTCATATACATAGTCTTTTGTGTCTGACTTCTTTCTTTCAACATTCTGTCTTTGAGATTCATCCAGGCTGCTGTGTGTATCTGTAGCTTTTATTCTTTTTCATTGTTGTATAATATTCCATGGTATAAATCTAGCACTCTGTATTTATTCACGCTACTGTGGATGGGCATTTGGGTTGTTTCCAGTTTTTGACTATAACAAATAAAACTGCTATGAACATTCATGTACATATTTTTTGGTGGACATATGCTAGAGAAGAACTCAGAGTTCTCCAGAGAAACAGAACCAATAGGGTGTGCGCATGTATAAGTATGTTTGTGTATGTATAGAAAGATTTATTATAAGAAATTGTCTCATGTGATTATAGAGGTTAGCAAGTCCCAGGATCTGTATTCGCTAGACCCACACTAGAACTGATGGCGAACTCCAGTCTGAGTCCAAAGGCCTGAGAACGAGGAAAGCTGATGGTGTACATTCCGGTGCTAGCAGGCTAGCTAGAATGCTAGCAGGCTCAAGACCCAGAAAGAGCTGATGTTTCACTTTGAGTCCACAGGAATGAAAGAACTGATGTCCCAGTTCAGAGCAGGCAGGCAGGAGGAACTCCTTCTTACTCAGCCATTTTGTTTTATTCAGGTCTTCAACTGATTAGCTGGGGCCCAACCACACTGGAGAGAGCAATCTGCATTCCAGTTTACTGATTCTAATGTTAATCTTATCCAAAAACACCCTCACAGACCCACCCAGAATAATATTTGACCAAACGTCTGAGCACCCCATAGCCCCATCAAGTCGACAATCCAAATTAGCCATCACATAATGCATTCATTTCTGAGGGGTATGCATTTTTGCGGGGTATACATGACATGGGATCAAACCACATTTAGCTTTAGTAATTACTACCAGTTTTCCAGTGTGATTGTATCAATTCACACTCCCACTAGCAATGTGTAGAGTTCTACTTGCTCTACATCCTTAACAGCACTTGGTATGGTCAGTCTTTTTCATTTTAGCCTTCACGATGGATGTACTGAGGGGGATGTGCTGGAGCCAGCCTATGTGGCTTGTGAGACTCAGCTGTATACATCTCTTCCCAATTCTGCCATCAGTGATGTGTCACATTGGTAGCTTGAAACCAGCCATAGTGGGAGTATTTACACCAAAGAAATGCTTTTATTCCTGGAATGTGGGTTGTTAAGTGTTTACCAGTATACTACTGGTAGTGGTTTCTCATTGTGGTTTTAATTTACTTATCCCTGATGAGTTACGGGTAAACATCTTTTCGTATGTGTACTAGTCATTCATTTATCTTCCTTCATGAAATGTCTGTTTATATCTTTTTTTCACCTAAAAAAATTCGGTTGTTGATTTTTTTCTTTTTCTTGTTGATTTGTAGGAGTTCTTTATATGTTCTGGTCTGAGTTCTTTGTAGAATATATATATATTGCAAATATCTTCTCCCAGTCTGTTGCTTGACTTTTCATTCTTTTTTAATGGATAGATATTTACAATTTAATTGAAGTACAATGTATCGATCTTTTCTCTCATGGATAGTGCTTTCTATGTTCTCCTTAAGAAATCTTTACCCCAATTGCTTGAGTATTGTTTTTAAAAACTGATTTTTGAGTTTACTGAATCAGAGTTTTGAGTGTGGGATCCAGGGTTCTGTGTATTTTAAAGCACCCTTAAGTGCAGATGGCTTTGAAACACATTAAAAGTTTCTCAACCTTATTTGTAACGAGTGAAATGCAAGTTATAACCACAATGAAATGTTAATTTTCTCATCTATCAGATTAAATTAATGTGGATCAAAAAGTTGTAAAACAACACACTGTGTTGGCCTAAGATGTGAGGTACTCTCATACATCGTTAATGTCTTTGTAAATAAGTTCAGCCTTTATGAAGAGTATTTTGGCAATATCCATCGAAACAAAAATACATCCACATGCCCTTTGATCTGCCTGGCATTTCTACTTCTAGGAATATGTCCTCCTGGTACTTGGAAATGTGTACAAAGGAGTATGTTACATGGATATTTACTGCAGTATTATTTGTAATAGGAAAAGATGGGGAATTACCTCAGAATCCACCGATAGCCATACAATAGAATACTAAGAAATCAGTAAAAAGGAGACAGTTGTGTATGTACAAATATGGAGTGACTTACAAATTATATGGTTAAGTGTAGAAAGGACATTGTAGAACAATGTGTTTAATTTCTTACCAAATGTGTAAAAATGGATAGATTATGCATGTATATGTATATATGAATGTCTATATGTGTGTGTATCTATACTTATATATGCTAATGTATTCAAATATATTTATTGAAGGAAACAAGGAATTCAGCTACAATGGCAGCTACTGGGGGTGTTGAATCCACTATATACCTTTTCTGTACGGTTGGCCTTTATAGGCCATGGGCTTTTACTACCCTTCTTTTTTTAGAGCTCCCCAGGTGATTTGGGTGACCATCCCATATCTTATGTGAGGAGACTGAGCCCATAGAGTTTGGGTCCAAGCAGGGTTTGCCCAGGGCTCCTTCCCTTCTGAGGGTCAGTCTTGTCCCGTCTTTTCCCTCTTCCCACCTTGGCTTGGCCTCTGGCTCCAGAACCAGTTTGTCCCGCACACTTTTGCCTTCTGCCAGGACCCTACAGCAAGCCAGGAGCCAGACTCCCCCTCTGAGGGTGTGGGTGGGAGGGAGAAGCAGCTCCACGAACTGGCCACCAGCCCTTCCCGCCTGCCCTCCCTAGCGTGATCTATGGCTTGTCAGAGGTGTGGGTCTCACCACTTGCTGAATAGAAAGCTTCTTTGTTCTTGGGAGTGAAAATAACCCGAAGATAAATGTTGGGGCTGGAAGAGCCCAGGGAATGTTGGGCTCCATCTGCCCTGAGGCTCCTCCCTGGAGCTGAAGGTCTGAGGTTGGGGGAGACAGGAGCAGTTCCGGAGAGAATATAGTGGCCATGAGTACTCAGGGGACTGTGAGCTGTGGCCCCTGGAAGGTGGCCATGGGTTCTTCTGAAATGCAGTGCAGCTCCTGACACCTGCCTGAAACCTGCTTCCCTGGTCAGTAACCTTCTGTCACCCCCTGGAAACTTCCTATCCCCCCGTCACTTATTGGTGATGACACGACCGAGCTCCCCGCAAGCCCTTCTTATTCCTCCTCACCTGGAGGCTGCCCTCTGCACCCTGACACAAACACCCTTTTATCTTCTCTCTATGTCTTCCCGTCCCCCTTGCTTCCTACTTGCCCCACGGAGCCTGCATTTCATTTCTGTGGCTGTGGTCGAGAAAGGGTGGGACCCAGCTCTGCACCTGGGCTGCAAACCCCATAAAGTTCGGGGTATGACTCTTCCATGGACCATAACCTCCTCCTTCTCTCAACCAGCCCAGGCAGGACTCAGCTGGAGGATGCTGGAGCTGCCAGGAAAGGGGAAAGAGGACGAGGGAGGATTGTTTCAGGCTGTTACTCTCAAAATAAAGCCCCAGACAAGGTAGGAGGCTGCTTGGTTTTCACCCTCATTCCTAAGTTTCTATTTTTCATCCAGGAACTTTGGGAGGTGGCCTAAGACTTTCCAAGAACCTCAGAGGGACAGAAACCCATGAGGACAAAGGTGAGGATAGCATCAGAGTCCTCCAGGAAAGCACAGGGCTGTTGTGCCCCTACCCAAACCCCAGCCCTGGCTCAGACAAGAGGAACTTGGGGGCCTCAGAAGTTGGAGCCACAGGACGGACTTTAGAGAAATCCTCGTAGGCCACAGCCCAGTGCCTCCCTCATGATAAGCATGGTTTGTCTCAGTGTGGCCTGTGGGAATGAGTAGGAGGGGTCACAAGGAAAGAGAGGAGGAAAATAGAGGGAACTAATAGAATACCAACCGTCCAACCTTTCTGTTTTCTGGGTGAGAATAGAGAGGCACAGAGAATCCCAAGACTGTGTCTCCAACATGGAGAGGAAGCAGCCCCTCTCCTGGCACCTGTGCTTCTTTTCTTTCTTGCTGGTACCTCCCTGGGGCTTAATGGAGTAGGAGGTTTGAGGAACAGGTTTTGGGAGTGACTGGATCTTAATGACGAGGACCCCAAGGTGACCAGAGTCACCCTCCCAGGGCCCGTCTTCCTTCCCCATCACGGGGCTGGCACCTCAGCTCAGTGTCCTGTGGGGCACCTGCACCGTGGACTCTAAAGACAGAAAGTGCCTGTTAGAAAGTTCTCTGTCTACAATCCCCACCCCAAGTCTTCATCAGCTTTGCCTATCTTTGACTCTGCTAGTCTGGACTGGGTAAGGTTTAGGATGAATCATGGTTTGGGGTTTATGTAAAAGAATAAGAGAGAAAAAGGGATGAGAATGACCAACTGTTGCATTGTGGGTTCCAGGCTCCAGGGCGGGCACTTAACCCATGCATTCTTATCCTTAACCCATGCATCCTTATTTAAGGCTCACCGCAGCTCTTTGGAGTACGAATTAATGCTCCCATTTCACTGAGTCTGCATGAGGTTCAGGGACTTGCCCGAGGTCACACAGCTGAGTAGTGCTGGGTGGGAGACTGTGATCCCAGCTGTGGCTCTCTGTGGACGCATGAGGGTCGTCATCGGAACCCGGCTGCCCCATTGTGTGCTGGCCGCCACCTGGCTCTATGCACAAAGAGCTTCGGGCCGGCCTGAGGTAACCTCGGGACCAGGTGTCAGGTGGGTACCCGGTCCTGCGGAGAGAGCCTTAACAAGCCAATCACAGCACGGCTAGAAGCACCAGCCAGATTCCCCAGAGGGTTGGACTGCCCCAACCCTGACCTCTGTGGCCTCCTCCCACCTGACCCGGGCAGGGATTTCTCAGGGCTCCTTGCTGATTCTCGATGCCCCCGGGCTGGCAAAGGGCTGGCTTCGTGCTCAGTTGCTCAATAATCCGTGAAGAAATCAATGCATTCCCACCTCCTCCCCTGGATTCAGCCAGGACCTACCAGCATGGTTTATAATCACATCCGTGTGATGTGCCCATGCTGGGCAGAGGCGTGGGGGCAGGCTGGGAGCTTCAAGTTAAACTTTTCTAGACTAATAAACTGTTCCTCACATTACAACTCGACTGCCCTCGCTTTCCCCTGCCGGCCCCCCAGGACCATCCCCCACTCCTCCTACTTTCTTCTCACTTTCACTGAGGCTGACATCACACTCACATTTTCCAAAAATTCCCCAGATTACCCACAGTCCTCTTAGCTCCTGCTGTCATCTGGAATTCCAGATGCCGTCTCCTGTCAGTCCCTCCCACCCTCACCCCTGAGCATCAGGAATCCCCTGCTCTGGTTCCCGGCTGGTCTGGGTCCCCCAGCTCAGCTTGGCCTGGCAGTGATGCAGCAAAGTGGGGTCCGATCAGGAGCTCTTTCCATCACCAGGTGCAGGGGGGTAAAGGGACTGCTGGAAGGAAGTTAAGCTGTGGCTCTGTGTGTGTGTGTGTGCGTGTGTGTGTGTGTGTGTGTGTGTGCGCGCGTGCGCACGCATGCGTGTGCACAAACAGGCTGGCTCTGAAAGACCCGTTATGTGGGGAAGGGGCTGGGTCTTTCTTTCTTTCTTTGTTTTTTAATAAATTCATTCATTTATTTTTGGCTGCGTTTATTTTTGGGTGCGTTTATTTTTGGGTCTTCGTTGCTGCCCGTGGGGTTTCTCTTGTTGCGGTGAGCGGGGGCTACTCTTCATTGTGGTGTGTGGGCTTCTCATTGCAGTGGCTTCTCTTATTGCGGGCTCTAGGCACGCAGGCTTCAGTAGCTGTGACTCGTGGGCTCAGTCGTTGTGGCTCGTGGGCTTAGTTGCTCTGCGGCATGTGGGATCTTCCCGGACCAGGGCTCGAACCCGTGTGCCCTGCATCGGCAGGCGGATTCTTAACCACTGTGCTACCAGAGGAGTCTGGGGCTGAGTCTTTCTGAAGCCCTGATAAATGGGATTGGAAGGCACATTGTTCAGTGGAAAAAGCCTAGGGATTGGAGTCAGAAGACCTGGGTTCGATTTCTGGTTCTGCCACTCATGGGTGCTGTGCTCTTGCACAGGTCACTATGTAGTTTCTCCCCTCTTTGTTCTCCTCTGTAAACTGGGGCTCTGTGTATTTTCCAAAAAATGCTATAACAGTATATCCAGTCCCTCTTCCAGAACCTTGTTACTTCCCATTAAGAGGCAGAGTCTGTGTCCCCTCCGCTTGAACCTGGGCAGGTCTCTGTGACTGCCTCAACAAATAAAATGTGTCAGAAGTGACATCGTGTGACTTCCTAGGCTAGGCCATAAAAGGCATACAGCTTCCACTGGCTGCCTCTCAATCTCACTCTCTCTCTCCCCTCCCCCCACCTTGGATCTTGGCCACTGTGCTGTGAGGAAGCCCAGGCCACATGGAGGGGGCAAGTCTAGGTTCTGGCTGAGTGTCCCAGCCAAGGTCTCAGAAAACAGCGCGAATCAGTGGTGACTGAGAGCCTTCCGATGATTCTGACCCCGAGTCTTCAAGCTGCTCCAGCTGGTGCCAAATGGAGCAGAGAAGAAGGGCTTCCTCACCAAGCCCAGCACAGATTTGCAGATTTGTGAGCAAAATACATGCTATTAAGTCACTGAGTTTCGGGGTGGGCTGCTGTACAGCACTAGGTGTCTGCAACAGGATCGTGGTAGTAATGTTTGGCTTACAAAAGTTGTGAGGGTTAAATCAAGAGATCCTGCGGCAGAGCCTTATGGAGTCCCATGTAAATATAACACATTGTCATCACCATTGCTGTCAAAGCACTTCAGTGTGTTTGTACAAGACGTCAATGTGCGTGTCTATAATGTGGCCAGGGCTGGGTTAGATGCTGTCCACATATCACTTCATTTAATTCGTACATCTTTTCCATGTGTCATAACCTCCTGCTCTTTTTCATCCAGCTCAGGCAGGACTGAATTGGTTGTTGTAAGGATTAAATTAGGTTGGTATTCTTATTTTCACCAATTTGCAAATGGGAAAACAGAGGCACAGCTAGTTTAACTTCAGGTGGAATTGGAATTTGAATCCACGTCTGGCTTCCTGCTAAGTTTTTACTCCTGCTTCTCCAGGAGCTTGAGCTGGGTTAGTCGCCTAGAGCAAATGGCGACCCTAGGGTATCTCAGTAAATCCTGGCCTGGGAAAATCCTTCTGCTTGCTTTATTTACTTTTATTTTCATTTCAACAAACATGTATCGAACACCTATACTGAGACAGTGTGTTAGGTGGGCCCTGGAAGCACACTGTTATGGCCTCTTCCTTAAGGAGCTCGTAGTCTCTGGGGGGGAGACAGATACTTCTTAGTTCTGTAATCTTGGGCAAGGTACTCACCATCTCTAAGCCTCAGTTTTGTCATCTGTAGAATGGGGATAATTACAAAACCCATCTCATAGGGTTATTGTGAGAATTACATAATATGTAATTCTGCTTAAAGCATCATGTACATAGAAAGTGCTCAATAAATATTAGTTTTTAGAAGTATAGAAAGAAAAGTTTACAATATAGTGAGATACATGCCAAAATAGAATGGAACATAAATTGTTAGGCGAGGAGAGAGGAGTAAGTAATTAGTTCATCCTGGGGTGGAGGTGGTGGATGGTGGCAGAGAGGAGGTGACTTTTGTCCTGGGAGTTCAAAGGCAAGTAGAAGGAGCAGATGGTCTATGGAAGGACTGTGTTTAGTGTGTCTGGGAGCCAGAGCAGCCCCAGGTGGCTGAAGCACAGGGACCTGGAGGTGACAGAATTGAGGCAGGTTGGGAAGGGGCTTTGGGTAGCAGGCTGTGGTGTGGTGCCGTCCAGGCTGTCCCACAGACTCAGGCAAGAGTCTCCCCACCCAGGCTTAGCGATGAGGCTTTAAGGTGCGAATGCACAGGCGGAGGACCCGAGGCTCCAAGGCACAAAAGCTTGGTATGACAGTTGTTCTAGTTTTGAAGGAGGAAAGAAATCGGGAGAACACGTGAAAGCCCGGGGGACCTTACCCTGGGACCGAGGGCTCAGAAGGGGAGGCTGGTATAGCAAAGGGATCTTTTCACCCCTCTCAAAAATCTGCTAAGGGTGGACCCACCAAATCTTAGCTAAGCCAGATCAACAAAATCTGCTCTTGCCAATAAACCACCAAGCCCCTGGCCCAGAAATGTCCCAGAAATGTCACTGCAGATCAAGGAATGGCTGCTTGGGGAAATCTGCCCCAGGAGGCCCAAGCCCTGAGGATCAGTAAGCGGCTGCCCAGCTGGTGCATCCGGCCCCAGGGAGAAGTCTTCGTAGGAACCTTGGGCAGGCTCTGGGCTCTGTGTGTGTAGAGAACAGCTGCTTTGGTTTAAATATTAGTAATGCAAAATGAAATGTGTGGGGTGCCCAGCGCACCAGAGCCCAGCCAGTGTGCGTTGCATCTAATGTCCTCCGCACTCGGGTTTGGAAAAATGTGGTCAGCGAATTTAATATACTTTTTGGCAAAGGGAAGACGACAGTTAACTTCTCTCCGGAGCCTCACTAAAGTGGGTTTTCTCCTTGGAAAGCAGAGCGGTTTCTCCCAGTATGCCAGCAGGCCTGCTGCCTGACTTCTGTCACAGCCCCTCTGCTCTGCCCACCTTGACACTTGCAGGGGACTCTGGGGGCCACAGAGCCTCCCACTGTGGGGATAGAGAGGTAGTCACACTTGTTCAAAATCCAGTGAGGCCTGGGTGGGGCCGAAGCCCCAATTCCTGCTGGCTTCTCCCTCCAGAATGCTCTCTCCCCATTTCATTCCCCTTCTTGAATCACCCCCTTCCCTCGCTGCTCATCAGAGGAGCTCAACGTGAGAATGTCAGTGCCATGGGGCTCCTACGGGGCCCCTGAGGTTGACAGCTGATCCAAGGTCTCCAAGGGCCAGATGTCAGCTCCTAAGTGCTTCGTTTCCCTCAACCCCACTGCATTTTAAACTCCTGGGGATTTCTGACACAGCCGCTATGAAGAGGGGCACCCCCTCCACTGCTGCGCCGCACCAGCTATTGCCAGAGCCTCTCTGGGCCTGTTCTCCCTTCCCCGACATCTCAGGCCCTGGCTTTTCTCTCACCAAATGCCACAGCTCATTGGTCTGCCTCTTTTTTTTAAGCCTATGTTCTTTTTTTTAAACAAATTATTTTTTTGCAATATAGTTGAGTTACAATGTTGTGTTAATTTCTGCTGTACAGCAAAGTGATTCAGTTATACATATATATATATACATTCTTTTTCATATTCTTTTCCATTATGGTTTATTACAAGATATTGAATATAGTTCCCTGTGCTATACAGTAGGACCTCGTTGTTTAGTCCTTTTTTTTTTAATTGAGGTATAATTGACATATAACATTATATTTGATTCAGGTTTACAAGGCAACGATTCGATATCAGTATTCACCGTGGAATGATCACCACGATAAGTCTGGTTACCACCCATCACCACACAAAGTTACACATTTCTGTTTTCTTGTGATGAGAGCTTTTAAGGTATACCCTATTGGCACCTTTCAACTTTGTGCTATCAATTGGCTTCTTGAAAAGTGAATAAATGCAGGGTGACGTCATAGTCCCAAAGCTGGGGAGCAACAAAGTGTCTGAGGCGAATGCTTGTGAGGAGAAGTCGGAGGTTCTGGGTTTGCCCAACAAAGGCACTCTGTGCAAGCGTGGTCGTGGTCACGGCCACCACCGCAGAACTGGAACACGGCTGGCCAGGCTTTCCCCAAAGTCTGTCTCTGGTTTTACACAACCTGATAATGTTCCCGGTTAGAGGCCTCAGCAAATCCTCCAGCAGGGAGAGCCAGGCAGCCCTTGCTCGCGGCCTGGTTGTGGACCACTCTGGGGGGCCTCTCGGGCTGCTGGGGAAACAGTCACCCCAGGGCCGCTCAGCGGGGCGAGGAGCGGGCTCCAGGCGGAGGGAAAGAACCCTGCTGGGGAGAGGGTGGGAGCTGCGATCGCCAGGCTCTGGGGCTCCAGCTGTGCCCCAGGCTCCAGCTCCCCCCATCCACCCCTCTTGGCGTCTGGCCCTTGGGGAAGCTGAGAGAAAGTCTCGCCTGTTCGGGATGCCGCGGGCAGGATTGGCCACAGCCGTCTCCTTCATGTGTCACCGCTGGCTGTAAGTGCTGTGTTTGGTTTGGCAGAATGGCTATTTAAATAGCAGTGAAATGTGTCACTGGAAAAAAATTAGCTCATGTTTCCTTTACCATTTCTTCATGATTTCCATTGAAAGTGTAACCATGGGTAATAAATTAACAAGATCTGTAAAAGGGACCATAGGAAACCATGGATCCAGAATTCCTATAAACTTCTAACCCGTGATGCTGAATAGCAAGGCTACTTGGGGGAAGGGGGCTTGGGTCATCCATGCTTCAGGTTTCTTTGTGTCTGATTCCTACCCCCTCCCCCGCCAAAATGTGAGAGGAAGCCGGCCACTTCTTTCAGGGGGTCGCTGTGGTTATCAGGGAGAAAGTCTTTGCTTGAAAAACCCACAGCCTTGGGGCATGGCTTTGCTCTTCCTGTTTCATAAAAAAAGCAAGAAAAACAAAATGCAAAAGTTACTTCTCTACCAAAGTATAATCTCCTTCCCCCAACTGTGCCTCACCTGGTCCCAACCACAGTCCAACAGCTGGTTTCTTTTTCTTTAATAAATTTATTTTACTTATTTATTTTTTGGCTGTGTTGGGTCTTCGTTGCTGCGCGTGGGCTTTCTCTAGTTGTGGCGAGTGGGGGGCTACTCTTCGTTGTGGTGCGCGGGCTTCTCATTGCGGTGGCTTCTCTTGTTGCGGAGCACGGGCTCTAGGTGCGCAGGCTTCAGTAGTTGTGGCGCGTGGGCTCCGTAGTTGTGGCTCGTGGGCTCTAGAGCGCAGGCTCAGTTGTTGTGGCGCACGGGCTTAGTTGCTCCATGGCATGTGGGATCTTCCCGGACCGGGGCTCGAACCCGTGTCCCCTGCACTGGCAGGCGGATTCTTAACCACTGTGCCACCAGGGAAGCCCTGATAGCTGGTTTCTTGATGTCCTGTGGAAATCAGACCCTTCTCCATGGGTACCGGAGAGCTGGATGTCGAAGTGCAGCTCAGTTTCACAGACAGGAACACTGAGGTCGATGGAAAATATTTGCCTTCAGCACAAAATTCAATAATCGGTGGATAGATGGGGGAGTTGAGAGTGGCAACTGTCCAGTTGCTGCCATGTCCGACACACACAGACATACACTCACACCCACATACAATAGTGCTTGTTTGTGCTGGGCCGGGGGCCAAAGGATCACTGTAGGGTCCTGAAAGTCTCCCTGGAGATAGTGGGGGAACAGAGCTGCTTCCACAGAAGGTGGCCCTGAGGAATGTGTTTGGTTTGACACATAGGGGCTGTGAAGGTGCCAAGGGAGTGCCAGCCGTGCTTCACCCAAGGGATGGGAGAGTGGGGGACAGGACTGGGAGGGGTGTGTTAGTGTCATACACAGGGCTGGGGGCTTGGGGGAGAGGATAGGAGGGGGTGTCCGTGCTCCACTCGGGCTAGAAAGTTGGGGACAGCACTGGGGAGTGTGTTCAGTGTCACACCCGGGAACTAAGGGAGTGGGTGGGGGAGGAAGGGAGAATGTGTTGGGGTTACAGCCAGGGCTGAACTGAGGCAGAGGACTGGGGGAGGGTTTTTAGTGTCACACAGGGCTGGGGGCTTGGGGGAGCAAGCTGGGGGAGTGTGCTAGTGTGACACACAGAGTGGAGAGGATGGAAGGAATGAAGGGAAACAAGTGGTGACCAATGAATCTCCTTCTGCCTCTGGTCCCCTGTCCCCTGTCCTTCCTCAATTATCGCTTTCATAGGTATCTTTTTTTTGCGGTACGCGGGCCTCTCACTGTCGTGGCCTCTCCCGTTGCGGAGCACAGGCTCCGGACGCGCAGGCTCAGCGGCCATGGCTCACGGGCCCAGCCGCTCCGCAGCATGTGGGATCTTCCCGGACCAGGGCACGAACCCGTGTCCCCTGCGTCGGCAGGCGGACCCTCAACCACTGCGCCACCAGGGAAGCCCCATAGGTATCTTAACACCCCTTTATTTGTCTGAAGTGACTGCCCCTTGGTGTCCTGTTAGATAGAATATGGGGTGCGAAGGGGGAGTTTTGTGCCACTTTCTAAGCCCAGCTTCTCTTGTATCTTAGCCCCTGGGGTACAGAGGAGGCCATGTCTTCTCCCTTCTCCTGGAAGGCAGTGGTGTAGAAGGTGGAGGCTCAGAAAATCCTTCGCCACAGTGAAATTAAAGAGGGATTTGGCATCAACCCTTCTCCCCACTTATTTGCATCAGGACCTTTGGACCCCTCTCCCTCCTCCTGCCCCCCCAGTTCCCAGACCTTCCATCCTGTCCACACAGATGCCATCCTTTGCCAGCACCTTTTTCCTAGGGGTGTCTGGCTTTCTTTGCTCATTCCTCTCTGTGAGGCCAAGTAACCAGCTTCTTGATAAGGAGTGTTCCCCCCTCCCCTACCCGCTCTGGGCCCTGGACTCCAGAAAGCCCTTCCCTTACAGCTTAAGGCAGAGGGCTCTGCCAAGGCACCTGCTATAAGGAAGGAGAAACATCTGCTTGTTTTATTTACATCTCATCCAGATGTTTGGGTGCCATGTAGACACAGCCTGTGGGCCGTCTGAACACTGTGGCTGGAAACTGAGCTTCCCTCTGCTTGGAGCTGGGAGGCCAAGAGCGAGGGCCTTCAGGCTGAGAAGGGACAGGGCTGGGCAGCAGACACAGCCTGGGGATGGGAGGGGGGCGGGAAGGCGGGACATGGAAATGGGGGTGGATCACAGATTCCTCATAAACAACGGATCTGTTTACAAAGCCATAGGTGTAGGCAGGCACTTGCCAAATCGTGATTTTTAAAAATCCCCCTTTACAGAGTTTCACACCACTTACCAGATGCTGAGGAAGGGCCTACTGTGTGCTCGGCGCGCTCCTCCCAGGCCGCCTGCTGCGCTCCAGCCAGCTGCCCACTCGCCGCTGAGACGATGGCTGTGGAGCACGGGAGAGCAGTGGTCCCAGAGGCTCCGGCGGAGAAGGCCAATTAACAATGCTGGGCAGGGAGCATAAATCACCACGCTCCCCCTTTTCCTGGGCTCAGGGCTGGAAAGTATCAGAACTGTGCAAATACTTGGGATGTTTCTCTTTATTAGTGATAAAATATTGGACGTCAGCGTGCGCCGTTTCATGCATTGCTCCGACAGTTGGAGCCGTAATTGTGATGAATAGAGGTCCAGGGGCAGGGCTGCAGGCGTTTAAGAAGGCTCTGTGGATTGAAAATATTAGGATTGATTAAAGGTCAAATACTTTATACATTTATCAGTGCTGGATACATTCTTTCCGAGGTAGGGGCTGCTGCCCTTCCCCCTGCTGGAAAAGAACTCAATGTGGTTGAATGCTTACCCCCTCCTCTTCCCCTCAGGCCCTGCCACATTTAACCTACGAAACTGACAAAATGAGCAGAGTTTCCTGTCATTCACGGCCTTTTGCTTCTCCTGCCAGGAGGTTAGTTCAGCACAGACATCTGTGTGCAGGCGTCTACCCATCTCTCACTGGAGAGAGAAAAGAGAAAGCTCTCCCCTCGAAAGCTATTCTAGTCTGTGGCTCTGACACCAGCCATCAGGGACACAGCCTCCAGGAATAGCTCTGTTACCCACTCAAGGAGCCCTCAGGGCTAAAAGGAGGGTCTCAGTACTTCTGTCCTTTTCAGGAGTGTCTGATTTCCTGTTATTAGATAGAGATCTCTGTAACTCTGTGCCTGCCAGGAAGCTCCAAGTGAAACTGTTTAAACAAGGCAATGGCCCTCACCTGCCTCCTAATGATAAGGCTCACTCATTAAACAAATATGTATTAAGGCAGGAGCCATTCTGTGTCTGGGGAGAAAGCAGGGGGTGAAATAGATGAAAAGCCCTGCTCCCATGGAGTTTAGCTTTTAGGTGGGAACAAGAAAATAAATATAAAAACTTATAGTATATCACAGATCTGAAGGAGGTGAGTGGAATTATTGGAGGGAAGAGTGTTTTTCTGTAAACGTGCTTTAATCGTGCTAGTATATGAGTATTTTAGTACTGGCTGTCCATATCCTTTCCTCTTTGGAATTGCAGATGGTATAAATAAAAACATGTACAGATAATGAATGAGGTAGAATAGGACCTGTTCAGAGAAAGAGATTTCCAAAACCCTAGACTAATAGCTTGCATCCAAATTACCTGGAGGGCTCGTTAAAACACAAATTGCTGGACCTCACTCCCAGAGTGTCTGGTTCCTTGGGGTCTGAGAATTTGCAATTGTGGCAAATTCAAAGGTGCTACTAATCCAGGGACCACATTTTGATATCCACTGCCCTAAACCAACAGAGCATGCTCTGATTGATGGGGTGAGGGGAAAGTTAGAGATGTGTCTCCTCCTAGGCTATGCTAAGAAGGGATGCGAGGACTTAGACATCTCTAAGAGCAGCTTTTTCCAAAATGTACTCCATGTAACACTTCTATCGAGGGATGTTTGTTTGTAGGGATCACCAAGAAAGGATTCTTTTGTCAAATGTGTTTAGAGCACACTGGGTTAAGTTCATTTTACTGCAGGACATCTCGGGGCCTTTAATATGAAAATGTGCGTTGTGACTCTCCCCAGAGGAGGATTTAATGAATATTCAATGTTTCATAAATTTTTTTTGGCCGCAAGATCTCCTTTACTTTTCCATGGAGAATTTTACAAGACCAGTGTACAGTGGGATATGCTTTGAAAACAGTGGCTCTTAGAACTAAATGGTCTCCTCCAATCCACACTGGTAAATGAAATGAAAGCCTCACGCAACCAGGAACTCATAGGACACGTCCAGCAGTCCTTTGCTCTCTTACAGAATTCTAGATGTGCCCAGGGTATAATGTCCATCCTTATGTCCCCATGGTTCTTTGAGGGGAAAGCCTGTACCCCTGGCCTCCTGACCCTTGTGCATTTGACTAGAGCAGGACTGGAAGACACCATCCCTCCCCTGGATAGCTGAGTCTTGCTCAGACACACTCCTACTACCCAAAATGTGTAGAGGAAGCATGTGTTGTACCGGCTGAGCTAACAGAATTGGTCAGATAGGAGGTGGTGCTGTCCTGCATCTGAGTGCATGGCTCCCGCCTATAAGCGGGGCCTGCAGAGCTGAGAAGGGGAGGGGCCCACAGACCCAGCTGTGTCTGGAGAACAGCAGCCCTGATATTTACGACTATGATGGTCCTTCTCTAGTGGACCTGCTTTGGAACATAAATAAACTTAATAGGCTTCAAATAATTGTGACAACTGAGTTTAAACCCCAGACTGTGGTCCAGGGCAATGGACGTCTCTCTCTCCCTCTCTCCCTCTCTCTCTCTCTCTCTCTCTCCCCCTCTCCCCCTCTCGGGCCCAATTCCACAGAGCCAAGGCTCAATCCTGAGCAGAGCCACAGCATTGACTTGGTGGGTCTTTGGGCAAAGAGATGGGAAGGGGGGTGACCTTGGGAGTGGACCAGAGGAAGGACGTCCAATCTTGCAGAATGTCCCAGGCTAGATGTATTACTGACCTTTTCCAGCCCCCAGCCTGATGGCGTGGGTTCCAGATTCTACTCCTTAGCTGCGGGGAAGGGTGAGCCCATCCCTTACCCCCTTCCCAGCCGTTCTTAGAAGCTGCGGCTGAGACATGTGGAATTATAAATTTGGTTCAAGGCACTGACATATTTTGAACACTTGCTATGTCTAAGATATCATACCATTTTGTAGGAAAGACACCTACCTCTAACACACAGCAAACTGGGATCAAGGGCCATAGTATAAAGTTATAAAGAAAATGAAGGCGATAACAGATGAGATGAGTTCCTGCCTATCAGTATCAGGACTTTCCAGGAGAAGGAGAGCCCTAAACAAAGGCAGAGAGATAGGGATGTACAAGGAATGTTCTGAGAACCGTGTAGTAGCATGAGAGGGCCAGCAGGAAAAACGTGTTGGAGCTAGAACTTGGAGAGTCTTTCGTTTTATACTAAAGGATTTGGATTTTATCAAATAAGCACTAGCAAGTCACATTTTATTTTATTGTTTTAAAATAATACATGTACAGAGTAAAATCTGCAAACAATACAAACGTATATTCAGTGAAAAGTAAGTCTCCCTCCCATCCCTGATTTCTGGTCACTCAGTTCTCTTCCCAGAAGCAAATGCTACTGACAGTTTCTTGTGCATTCTTTCAGAGACATTCCATGTCTTTGCAAACATATGGGAATATATCTCCCCAATACTTTAAAAACACGAATATTAACATGTTGTATACACTTACTTGTATCTTGCTCACCATACTTAACCATAGATTCTGTAGATTTTTAGGCAAAACTCATTGTGCTCCATAGTTTACTTAACAAGACTCCACTGATGGACATTTGATGTTTCCAGTCTTTTGCTACTTCAAACAATGAGACAGTTAATATCCTTGTATATAAATCATTTTGTGATGTATCTAACTTCATAGACATGGAATTGCATGTTCAAAAGCATTTACATTTTTATTATTGTTAAACTTCACATGGGGAAATGTAATTCAGGGGATGCTGGGGCCTCAGCTATTTCATGAAGATCCTTTTTGGAGGCAATAGGATGATGGGAAGGAGGGGAAGAGACACGTTTGGAGGGTGCTACGATTACACCAGGCGAGATATGATGAAGGCCAGAACACAGCACTGGCTGAGGAAGGGAGGGCAGGGCAAGGGTGGAAGAGACACTAGTGATGTATCTGATGTGTCCACGTGGGAGAGGAGAAATCACAGATAATCAGAGGCCCAGAGGCCCACATGGGGAGGGATTAACCGAGAGATAGAAGGAGTAGCTTTGATCAGATTCTCAAAAACCAGGAATATGTCTGCATAGATAGGAAAGTGGAAAGCTAAGAAATCACCACCTCAGGCCTAGTAGAGCAGGAAGAGGGATGAGACTCAAAAAAAGTTAGAGGGTCCCAGTGTCCCCTGGGGAGGGTTGATCAGACCTAGTACAGTTCCAGACAAGGAAAGGGCTAAGAGCATGGACTTCAGAGTCCTTGAGTTTAGGTTTTCTGCTGGAACCAACAATCGGCAAATTTCAGTGGTTTAACACAGTAGATTGTTTCCAGCTCACATCACCGTCCTCTGCAGGGGCAGTGATGAGGAACGGCCTCTGCTCAAAGCAGTTACTGAGCATCCTGGATTCTTCCATATTCAGATTTTACCCTCCTCTAGGTCCTCGGCATCCTCTCATTCAGCCATTGGGTGGGAGAAGAGAGAATTGTGTATGGGCAGGTTTTATGTGCCAGACCTGGAAATGACTTATGTCACTTCCACCCAATTTACTTTTTTTTATTTTTTTTGCAGTACGCGGGCCTCTCACTGTTGTGGCCTCTCCCGTTGCGGAGCACAGGCTCTGGACGCGCAGGCTCAGCGGCCATGGCTCACGGGCCCAGCCGCTCCGCGGCATGTGGGCTCTTCCTGGACCGGGGCACGAACCCGTGTCCCCTGCATCGGCAGGCGGACTCTTGACCACTGCGCCACCAGGGAAGCCCTCCACCCACTTTCTATTGGTCAGAATTGAGTCAGATGGCTGCGTCTGCCTGCAAGGGGGCCTGGAAATGGCATCTAGGTGTGAGTCCAGGAGGAATAGGGAAATGCTTGATGAACAGCTAGCTGACCTCTGCCTCCCAAACTGTGTGTCCTGGGCAAGTCATGTAACCTCTCAGAGGCTCAGTTTTCACATCTGTAAAATGGCAACAATTACCTCATAGATAGGATTGTTGTGGTTTTGAGGACTATATGAGGTTATGTATGTTACCCACGTAGCCTGGTATATGTAGATGAATAAATAATCCCTGTAGTGAATATTCATACCTATTCATAGTGTGTGACTCTTTGGTTGTGACTCCATGAGAACAATCGTGGTGGTTTTCCCTGTCTTTCTCTGCCCACTCCAGGTCTACTCAAGCAGAGGAAAACTCAGTCTGTGTATGACTGACCTGGATCATTCTGGCCCCAAAGTAGATTTCCTTCCTTGAAATAAATCATTTGGTTTGGTGAACTTCATGAGATTATTTCAAATCTCACTATGCCTGGTCCGTGTAGACCCAGCCGCAGCCTCTGCCAGCCAGCTCCACTCCTAGGATATGCAGGCTGCAGAATGATTCCTGTTCATTCTTTCATGTTATTCCCACACTTCAGAAGTCTGAAGGGAAGCTGAATGTTTGCTGTTCTGGGATCATTTGAAGCTGGGCATACAAAGAGTTCCGAGTCACTTTCAAGTCTGCCCATAGGAAATCTTTCTTGGCAACCAGACAACTAGAATTACTTATTAAAGGCATGTCAAATGAATAAAGACACCTCTGTGAGGAAAACCGCAGAAGCAGTTACTTTTTCTAATATGAATAGGAGGCTAATATCAAATCACCTTTAATTTTTCACTCTTTCTTTGCTGTTTCAATGGCAGGTCAAATCTAATAATACAGATACAATGGAAAACCATTTCTATTTTCATCTATCACAATACATAGTCCCACAGCAGATGTGTGTATCTTAAAAACCAGGGTCTGGAATTTAAACGAGTACCGGCAAACTGACAAGGCTGTTTCATCCAGGAACGTTCTCCTAGATGCCAAGCCTGTGTTGCCTGTGAAATGGAGTAAAGGCTGGTCCTGTCTATAAACCATGCATCCCGCAGAGCCCAGGCCACAACACTTGCCTAAAGGCAAGGATGACCATGAAGACCCAGCCATGAGGACCAGGGGAGAAAGTGGTGTGAAGGCATTTGAAAACATGGGCCTGCTTTCCAGATGTGGGTCACTGAAGGTCCAGTGTACTCTCTTTACTGTGTGGCCTAGATTTAGGGTCACTGGGGATAGATTTGTGGACAGGGGAGCTGGTGACCAACAGGAAGCACTGTATCGTGGTTGGGAGGCTCCAGGATCTTTGTGTGCACATGTGTGTGTGTGTAAAAAGGTTATTTTAATAAGTAAAAATGGCTAAGCTTCCAAAAGTTCTTAAATGGGTTCAAACCCCAGCACTGCTATGTTTTGTGGTTGTAATGGGCAAGCGGCTCGATTTCCCTGGGTCTCAGTTTCCTCATCTATAGAATGAGAACAATAATACCTATTTCACTTGGTTGTTGTGAGTATTAAGTAAGCTAATTCTTTTTTTTTTTTTTCTTTTTTGCGGCACGCGGGCCTCTCACCGCCGTGGCCTCTCCCGTTGCGGAGCACAGGCTCCGGACGCGCAGGCTCAGCGGCCATGGCTCACGGGTCCAGCCGCTCTGTGGCATGTGGGATCCTCCCGGACCGGGGCACGAACCCACATCCCCTGCATTGGCAGGCGGACTCTCAACCACTGCGCCACCAGGGAAGCCCCTAAAGAAGCGAATTCTTACAAAGCACTCAGAACAAATGTTTGACAAGAAGCAAGCTCCCAGTGAGTGTTGACTATTATTGCTAGTATTATCAGCAATATTATTATCCAATAAGGGAAGGGATCTATGGGTGATTTTATGTGTGGGTGGGTCACATAAGCCGAGGACTTTATTTGGGAGGGAGTTTGCTTGGTTGAGAGAAACCAGTCTGGCCCTTTAAGGTGCAGCCAGCTTGGAAGCTCTTCTATTGGGTAGACATGATTTGAACTTCATGGTCAAATGGTGAGGCTGTCCTCACGCAGATGCCCTCCTGGGCAGACAAGTCCATCCACTGGATGCAGAAGTTTTCATCCAGGATCAAAAATACAGAAACCATCGAACTAAGCAAGCTCACTCCAGCCTCAGAATTAACCCCCCTCAGGTGGGTCCTGTGGGACAAGACCCCTTTGAAAGCTTTCTTGTACCATGTGTTTTGTGTGTCTAAGAGATTTGGGTGGCTTTTTCTTAAGGGCCGAGGGGTCATTTTGCAGCATCTGCCCCTTGGTTTAAGTGCAGGCTACCACTGTGGCCTTCTGCCCCTGTCCTTACCTTCAGGTTACCCACCCTGGTCTCTGGGAGCCTCAGGCCCAGCTTGGCTCTCCAGCTTCCTTTCCACGGATGGTGGATCTTCAGCTGGTCGTGGATCTGGCCACGCTGCTGCTCTAGGGTGACAAAGATCCTCTCCTTGACCAAACTCTACTCAGTCTCCTCTGAATTCTCTTCTCAATCAGGCCCTAAACTTCGGGCTTCTGTGTTCATCTCTTCATGGTCCAGGTTTAGCAAGAATCCTGCTGTCAGTTTAGTCAGAATCCTCTGCTCTGGTGATCGGATCACCCTTGTCACCTGATTGCGTTCCTCATCCCCCACCGTCCCCCAGGTAGTGTCTGATCACCGTAGCCTGCCTTCAGCAAGAATCCTGCTAGGTCAGTTTAGCCAGAATTCGCCCCCCTCTGCCCACCCCAGCCCTGATGCTTCCTCTTAGTAATTTTCTATCCACTCATCCCCACCCTGCTCCTTGGCTATAAATTTCCACTTTTCCTTGCTGTACCCAGAATTGAGCCCAATCTCTCTCCACTAACACAAACTCATTTCAGCAGCACCCCCCATCCAGAATAAAATCTATTTTACCATCTTTAACTAATGTCATGAATAATTTTTCTTTGATGGAGATTTCTGAGTTCATTCTGGGAGAGCCAAGATTTGCTGTAGATCATGGTGCCCTAACTTATAGGTACAAATCATGGGATGGGCAAGAGATCTAGCACAGTCTTTAATAAGCAGTTAGTAAAGTAAGATCAGGGGAAACAGCCAGGGAATTCGAGAGGACTCTTAGCCTTTTCTGCCCTTCTTATCTCCATGTTTGGTATTTTTAGGTGCAATCACTGTTTAATGAACTTACCAATCAATATCACTGTGGCCTAAATTACATGCATAATTTTGTGGGTTTTTTGGCTTGCTTTGCTTACACTCCCTCTTTGTTTCAAAAAAGGGTCTGAGGTGACTAACTTGTCTGTGTAGTACCGAAAATGAAGATAGAAATGGAAAACTTGAGGTGACTAACTTGTCTGTGTAGTACCGAAAATGAAGATAGAAATGGAAAACTTCACTCAGATTCTGGAATATGGCCGTGTGTTTAAATGCTTGCCTTTGTGAATCAAGGCAGGGAGTTGGTTGACTGGATTTTTAAAAAGACTAGTTGTGGTGTTCTGGAAACACAGCCTAAGGCTTTTGACAAGGATGGAGCCTGTGTGTGTGCACATGTGTGTATTTCTGTGTAGAGTGTGTGGGCCTGAGCTAATGAAGCAGAAAATGAAAAGGCAGAAATGCCTGTGTGCCTTCTCTGGGCCAGGTGTTTTATTTCATTTACTCCTTGTAACAAACCGAGGAAGCAGGTATTATTATTATTATTATTACACAAGAGGAAACTGAGGTGAAGAAAGGTGAGATAGTCCCCCTCAAGCTCCAATACCAAGTAAGAGAAAGAACTGTGACCCAAACCAGGTTGTGACTCTGCAGGCTGGGCTCTTTCCACTTGGAGAAGTGGGGGGCCAGACGAGAGGAAGAGAGCTGGGTAGGGATGGGAGTGGGAGGAAGAAGGAGAGAAGACACCCCTGGGACAGGTCTAAAAATCCCGGAGAACTATAGAGTGAAGTCTGAGCCATGGTGCAAACTTGGCCCCCGGTACCCCTAACTCTCAGACAACTTACAGTCTGCAAGTCTGCTCTCTCCCGTCCCCTACTCCTCTCCCTTCCTCTTCTCCCTCTTTGCCTGCCTGCCGAGAGGACTATTTGTCCAATGTTGGAATCTGCATCTCACGTGTGTGGAACTGGGCTCCCGCGGTGTTGGTAGATGTCGGGACTCTGCTTAGGGGCTGCTGCCAGGGCAGGGGGCAAGTCCCCCAGTCCCTGTCCCGAGCTGGGTTACCTGTGGGAGGGTGCCCGGGCCACAGGGGTGGAGCGGGGTTGGAGCGGCTGCTCTGCCTGGGGCAAAAGTCTCCCAGCATCTCGATGCAGCCAGCCTGCATCCATCTGCCTCATTTCCTGTGCATCCTCCAGCGCGCAGTGCAGACTCTTGGCTGGGGACAGTTGGTTCTCCTCCGCCAGTCACCGGCGCTCGACAGGAGTCATCCAGATGTAGCTGTGACGATATGGCTTTCATCTTCCTCCGAGGAGGCCCCGTGGGAGGGAAACCCCCTCTCTCCCCCTCCAGCCCACATCCCTCTTCCCGGGACGGCACGCTGTCACCCAAGAGGGGAGGCCCGCGAGCTCGCTCCTGTCTGCCACTTCCCTGGGCTGGGAATCTCTGCAGAACCTTCGTGCCCCAACCCTCCTGAGCAAAGAGCCAAGCCAGGGTAAGCCTGTGCATATAGGGCCTCAATTTGAGATCAGATTCACAAATTTAATTTCCTATTCCTTAATTTAATTCTGCATATAAGTTTTGTTTTTATTATTTACATGGGTTCCCTTTAATGATTCCAAATTGCTGCTGCCCTCTAGCAGTATTTTGTCTTAGGTTAACTTCTTGAAAACCGATCAGCGTTGGAGTTTATTCCGCGCTGGGTTTAGTTATTTTCTGAAACGACGCACAATTAAATTAGAATAATGAACATGCTCTTTAGAGGATTAATTCATAATAAGCAGGCCATGTGCTACAGCTCACAGAAGAAAGGGCACGAGGACCGAAAGCTGGTTTTTTCTGCCTAAATACGAAAAGTACATTCTGCAGAGCAGAACAAATCAGCTAATGACATCCAGAGCGCGGGCCAGCCCCAGAGCGGCACAGAGCTGGCATCTCGAGTTAGCGCAATCCCCACTGATGCCTCTGCCTACCTTCTCTCCCTGAGAAGGCTGGCAGTGGGTGAGCTGCCCGGCTTCTTTCTCCTCTGTACAGCTGCTAGAGGTCAGTGTGGACCTTCTAAATTCGACCCCAGGAAGCCCCAACTTCCACAGTCTGTGGTTTCACAAGCTTTACTCTCGGAGCTTCCCAGAGCCCAGTCATTCATTCATTCTTACATCCAGAGAATGCTTTACTGAGCTCCTCTTATGTACCAGGCATCCATGGGTACCCCCTTGGGATACATCAGTGAAGAAAACAGACAAAGACCCCTTGCTCTCCTGGAGGTTGCATTCCAGCCCTCGGAGACAGACAATAAACAGTAGAAATAATCAGAAAATTCTAGAGTGTGTTAGAAGGTGATAAGTGCCAAGGAGTAAGGGGGTTGAGAATGGTGTGTGCACGCGTGTGTGTGTGTGTGTGTGTGCGTGTGTGTGGTTTGCAATTTTAAATATGATGGGTCAGGGTAGGCTCCTGGAGAAAGTGCCAATTAAGCAAAGACTTGGAAGAAATGAGAAGTGAGTCACTTGCAAGAGCGCCCCAGGGGTCAAGAGTATTCCGGAGAAAAAGGCTGGTAACCACTTAGGGCAAAAGTGTTAAGGTCAGAGTGTGGCTGGTGAGTTGAGGATGGACAAGGCCAGTGGGGTCTGAAAAGAGGGAGTAAGTGAGATGTGAGTGGGACCAGATCCTCTGGGGCCTGGGCTTCTGTGCTGAGTGAATGGGAGGCCATGGCGGGGACTTGAGCAGAGCGGGACATGATCTGACTCACGTAAAAGGGTCTCTGGCTGCTGGCTGAGAAGAGACTTTCTGCGGTGAGGGGGCGTGGCGTGGGTGGAAGCTGCCAGACTTGTCGGAGGCTAGCAGCTTAGGCCTCTAAAACTCTAGCCCCAGGTTGCCCCATTCCATGTTCTCTGGACCCCAGCAAAGTGCTGAGCCCAGGCCTCACAGCCAGGCCTGGAGGCTGAGTCTCCTGCAGCCCCCTGCCTCCCAGTAAAGCAGTTTTCAAGCAGCTGTGAGGCAAGTCTAAAACCGTTATTCTTTTTTGGCCCTGAAGATCCTTCTGCAGCTCCTCCCCACCCCTCCACTGACCCATGGACCAGGAGGCCGGAGCCCGCAATGGAAGGGCACTTCCCGGCAGTGACAGCTTTACGCTGTCCCTTTGGTTGTCTCAGGCTCCTCTGAGAGGGAGATACCCTCTCATCCAGGTAATTGACAAAATGACATCAGAAGGCCTCTGCTGAGCTGCTGCCACAGAAACAGGGGGCAGATCAAAGTAGGAGAGGACCGGTATCTGCAGCATGCGAAGCGAGGAAGAGGTACAGACAAACGGAATGAATAAGTAAGCAGATGAATGATTGATGGCGGTATGAATGATTCATGAATAGATGAATGATTAATGAGTAAACCAGTGTATGGCTCAGAGCTAGTGCCACCTCTCTGCTCTTTGGGTACAGTCTCTCTTGGGAACCAAGGAATAAAGATCGTCCCACGGCCATCACCTCTACAATTCCCTGCTGGAGTTGGGATTGCACTGCTTCTGTCCCCAGAGGCAGTGGAGGCTTTGGCCCCTAACTGGGGCTGCAGGGGTGGGCTGGGGGAAGGAGGCCAGAGCTACTGGGACTGGGATGGAAGATGCCTGGGGCAGCCTGTAGGTTCTGAGGGAGGAGAGCTCTGAGGATCTCATGGGAGGGGAAGGTGTGGGGAAAAGAGGGTGTTTTAAAATGTAGGTTTTATTATTATTCAGGTATGGGGAGGCCAACAGGTCAGGGGATCAGGAAACAATTGTCATTGAAAAGATACTTTGTTATACTCATAGGATCCCAAGAGAAAGGGTGGGGGACACACCGGGAAGCACCAGGGTCAGTCAGGAGGCAGAGAGAATTAAGGGAAATGTGGGCAAGAGCCCTCTTTTTTTTAAAAAAAATATTCATTTATTTTTGGCTGCGTTGGGTCTTTGTTGCTGCGCGGGGGGCTTTCTCTAGTTGTGGCGAGCGGGGGCTACTCTTCGTTGTGGTGCATGAGCTTCTTCTCATTGTGGTGGCTTCTCTTGTTGTGGAGCATGGCCTCTAGGCATGTGGGCTTCAGTAGTTGTGGCACACGGGCTCAGTAGTTGTGGCTCGCAGGCTCTAGAGGTCAGGCTCAGTAGTTGCGGCACCCAGGCTTAGGTGCTCCGCAGCATGTGGGATCTTCCCAGACTAGTGCTCGAGCCCGTGTCCCCTGCATTGGCAGGCGGATTCTTAACCACTGCTCCACGAGGGAAGCCCCTGGGCAAGAGCCTTTATCGTGGCTTCCACATCGAGAATGCGCAGGCAGGGTAAACAGATTTAGGATTGGCTAGTTTGAATAATTTCAGCAGGTTCTAGTGCACAGGGGCCGTCCCTAGCTGTCTGAACCCTGGTCCTGGGAGGTTAGGGCTGGGGATATTGCTTTGGAGTGTAAGAGACCTATAAAGGAGGTGGCTGACGATTTGGACTCTGAATTGGTTGGTTTGCATATAAAAGGTGTACCAGCAGGTGAGTCTCTTACTATCTCTAGGAATTGGCTAACGCTGGGAGAAACAGTCCATCCAGTGTCAGCAAGACCACAGAGCAAAGCATCAGCAATACAGAAAATAAAAGACACGCTTAGTGCAGAGGGAAAGAGGAGAGATTTGGTTTTTCTTTTCGTAGCCCCACACTAGACATTCTACAGATACCGGGCCTTGGATTAGTCTCATTCTAGAGCTTGTTAGGATAGAGAAGTCCATTTCAACCGAGTGTGTGACTGCATCATTTCAACAGGCATGAAGATTTTGGTGACTGAAATTTCCAGAAACTTCTCTTGATGGGGCAGGCTGATGATAACTCCCGTTCAGGCCCAGATAACCTCTCCACTGCGCTGGCACCACCCGGACACTTGATGTGCCCCACTTCCAGAAGCTTTTGTCTCCTGGTGTGGCCAGGAGAGAAGAGCTCCCAGGTGTCTTCCAGGGGAGAAGTGCCCTGGGTGGGAGGGTTTGAGGAGGCAGTGTCTGGAGATGCTGGGTCTCAGGGTCCTGCTCAAGTTTGGAGGAGGGTCTTGCCAGGGGATTCCCAGGGACTCTAGACTGTGAGTTGGGGGTTCAAAAGACAGCTCAGAAGTTCTACTTGATTTTTCTGAGCTTGAATAGATAATCAAAATAAAGGCTCCCATTTATTGCAAGCTTATTAAGGGCTAGATGTTGGGCTAAGAGCTTTGCAGTTCTATGTCATTTCATTCTCTCAGCAACCCCAGGATGTAGATTTTTTACCCTCATCTTACAGACCAAACTGAGGCACTGAGAGGCTAAGTGACTTGCTGGCAAGTGGTAGAGGCAGAATTGCACCCAGATGGATCATGGCCACTTGGAGTTGAAAACTGAAGGAACTTTTCCTGGAGGCCTCTTCTAACAACCCCACTGATCTTTCTTCACTCCCCTGACCCGGTGCTTCTTAACCCTTTGGGGGCTGCAGGGCCCTCTAAGCACGTGATGAGCGTAGCGTCGCTTCCCAGAAAATGCACACTTTGCATTTTGCACATGTATATCTCCCAGGCCATTTCAGGGGCCCACAGGCCCTCCTGAAGCTCACGAACCCTGCTTTTGGCATTTGCTTTCTGCAGTGACTGTTTCTCTTTCTTGTAACCCTAGGGCACAGGGCAACCTTCTGGGCCCCAAAATCACTCCAGTGGGGAATGGAATCAGACAGGACAGGTTAATCAATGAAAGCTTGCGGCATGCTCCTTCCATAATTGCATTCCTGCCTTTTCATCCCAGCAGCCAGCACTTAGGGTAATTGCATTCCAATAAGGCTCCCAGATTTGGGGCCTCTGGGGCCTGCCCTGGAACCTGTTGACATGCCATCTGCTTCCAGAGGGGTTCTGGAGACCAAGACAGCCTTTTAAAATTCTTCTCTGTTGTCTTTGCTCTAAGAGAGACAAAGAACTCTGTAACAGATCTTGTCCAAAATTCCACTTTCTTAACCCACCCACATCAGCCCTGGAGCCAAGGAGCCTTCCTCCCTCCCTGGCTGTCTTTCTGAAGTCAAAAGAGCAGCACCTGTCATTCCAAGTAGATGACCTTTGGAAACACCTGGCTTCGGAGCAGGGTGACTGCCACCCGGCCGGCCGGCGGCTCGGAACCCGCTCAGGACTAAAGGATCGAAGGTCTTGGGCGCTCCCTCAGCGGCTGGGCCTTGTACTGCCTCAAACACCCCACTTCACTCATTTGTTCATAAGATTTATCGGAACCTCCCTAAAAGACTCCTCCTCTTTGCAAAGAAAACCCACCGTACAGGAAAGTAGGGAATCCCTCAAGAAACAGGGGAGTTTCATGAATCCAGGGAGTCTCATTTCCAGAAATAGAACTTCCTCTAAAAAAGGTCCACGTGTTCTCCAGGCACCACGAAGTCCATACAATTAATGGGAAAAGTACAGGGTTCAGGATGATTTGAGTTTCACTCTTTCCCAAATAGGAATGCCTCCTCTCCTCACCCCCACCAAAGGAATGAGGTATAAAATGGAGAGGTCTGCTGTTTGTTATATGACTTACAGATGCCTCTCCTCTCCCCCCTCCCCCTCCAGCCCCTGAGGCTTCTTTCTTGCAAAGAAAATTTTCCTCTGGGGCTCTTCTTCCTCTCGGATCTGATCCCCAAGAAGCCCCCCACCAGCCCAGCTCCCTTGTGCTGCTGCCTCCTCAGGGCTGAGAGCCGAGTCCCTCGTTCCTGCTGAGACCTTCCCTCTCTCAGAGGAAATGGGTTGTTTCAGGATGGAAACGTTCTTAACTGCAGGAGGGAGGGCGATGAGTATTCTTGGGTGGTTAATGCCCCTCCAACATTATAATGCTGGTGGCTGACCTGTGGTTTAGCAGAAAAAGCATATCGACAGGCCAGCATTTGAATCCTGCTTCTGCTGATCACGAGCTGTGTGACATTGGGCGACACTCCTCACCAGCCTGCATCTCAGTTTTCTCCCATGGGGGTGGGGGGAAGAGAATAAGATTTACCTTATATGGTTGAAATTGAAGAGATAACATGCTCTGACCCCTGGTATCTGATACTTGATTTCCTTTCCTTCTTTCCCTACACAAAGGCACAAATTCCTACAGCATCATGAGATGTTAGAAGGTTCTGCTGGGTTGTTCTCTATCAGCGCCCTTGGGCGAGGCTTCTCCCCAGCCTTTCCCCCTCAACCCATTCCGTTCTGTTCTTCCTTTATTCTCCTAGTCTCTGCCTGTACCTACAGCGGGTCACCTGAGCTCCAAATCATTGCTTCAGCCTTTCTCCAGAGAACTTGGTTCTCACTAACAGGCTTGGCATCCCTCCTGTACTTCACAGCAGCGGTCAGTGTGGCCTCACAAATGGGGACACACGTGGACAGGTCAATTCGTCCATCCCTGCCTCTTCTGGTTCAACACTAGGGTCCTTACATCCAAGTCTGTTAAGGCTGCTACACACTTTCTGTGGGTGGTGAGATGGTTGACTTTACACTGCGTGGGGTGGATCCTACATGGGCATCAGCCTCCTGGGCACGAACAGGAGCCAGCAGGGCTGTGCGATGCGTACATCCTTCTGTTCAAGGCCATGCCTGCTCCCATCACTTCATTGTCACCACCATGGTCACCCTTGCCATCGGCACCCGGCACCCCTATCAGGACTACCTGAACCTCGGGAAACTAACACTAAGACAGAACCCACACCCAGACCACCAGTTCTGAGTACGTTTTGCATGCTTACAGGTTAAGTGTTTTAAATGGAATCTTGAAGTTCCCAAGTCAGTGCGGCGGAGGGGGGCGGGGGGGGGCAGGGAGTGGGGTAGGGAAGGGGTCAAGACAGGCCAAAGGAGATTAGGGATTTAATTAAACTGCTTGTTTAGGTAAGGGCTTTTAGGTGCAAAGCTGCTTTGCATGATAATGGCAGTTTATCTGAATTCCATTCTACTGAAGGAAACTCTTTTAATTACTGTGACCAGTAAACCTGGTTTATCCTTTATGCCCCTCCCCAGGGGAAGCCACGGGGCAGGGGTGGGGGTAGCTTCCCTCTCAGCTTCAGTCCTGCTGACTACTGCCAAGGACAGACCCCTAGTCATCTGTTCCGTTATGAGGAGGCCTGTCCACGCAGCAGGCAATTCTAGGTGGGTGGAGGGACTTTGGGATGACTCCGCAAAGTCAAGTCTGGTTTCGGGGCAGGGGGGAGTGACCCCTGAAGGTCCCCATAGGGCTCTACGGCCGGCCAGGGCCACAGAGAACGGGGCTGGGATTAGGCTGTGGACACTGGGCCTGGGGTCTCTGCTCCCAGAACCCCCAAACACTAGACAGGACCGACACTCACCTGGCAGGCTCCTGACCTGGCTGGCAGGGGTGTGGTGGCTAAGTGTGCTGGGTGGGGGTGGGTACGGGGGGTGGGTAATCTAGACCCGAGGGGGACTCCTTGGCCGACTTATCAGGGCGGCCCGAAGGTGGAGGGGCTGCATTTTAGCATTTGGTGGCGGTAGCAACTGTTCTCCCGGTAGAAGAACAGCATTCATTGACCTGTCAGGTAAAGGGAGAGGAAGATGGAAAGGTTGGTGGGGAGAGTCAGAGAGCCCTGGTACGGATAGGAAGCCCCAGGGAGCTGGGCCTCAGCATTTCGAGACTCCAGGCGCACGGGCAGGCTAGGGAAGGGTTAAAGGGTTTGGGAACTCCTGTTTCCAATCACTTGTCAGCCAGCTTCTCTCCATCCTTATCAGCAGGGGTTAGGGCCAAGCGGGGAGAGGCTCAGAGAGCTTTAGTTTCCAAGCTCTTCCCAGACTCCAAGCTCTCAGCGTTTCTCTTTACCTTCTAAGGGCTCGAGGCTCAGGCTGGGGGCAGGGTGGCGGGTAGGGTCTGGGAACCCAAACACATTTAATGGAGTAGAGTGGGAGTTACTAAATACAGCCCTGGGGTGGTGAGGGCTGTAGAATCTTGGGAGTAACCCTTCAGAGTTAAACTGCCCCTCCTCTTCCCTCCTCAACAGAAAGCCAGATCCGCGCAGCTCTATCTTTGCTCCTTAGTTATCTCACCATTGGCTAACACTCTTCAATGTTTTTCCCTTTTACAGTTACCGCTGAGCCAGAGATCTCCATTGTGTATTTGTGCAGTGGCTTTTGGAACTCAAGTAAAGGACCTTTCATTTCGGGTGAAATTCCTCTTGGTAGAGTTGACCTATGCTGGTCTTTGGAGAGGTACGCAGTTTTCATTTCTGCTATCCCACCTATTTACCAATGGTCCGCGTTTCAGCCATTAGAAAAGTGTGATAAGTCTGCTTTCTATATCTTCATTCAAGTTATTGATTTAAAAGATGTTGCCTGGGAGAGGGCTGAGGGCAGAGCCATCAGTCACATGAGTATAGATTGTCTTCTAGAACTGGACATCAATCCAGGGTCAGTATCCTTTGGATGTGGCTGTTAAACGAGCTACTAATCTCCCGTATTGTGGTCCTCTAATTTATAATCCACCGATGTATCCAGAAGGTTACCATGAGAAAAGAGATGCGCCTTTCTGAGATCCAGTGCACTTGGTCCCCTGAATCTTTCTGATTTGCCGTTCCAGTAACCCTTAAAGAAGGAAGGAAGGTTCAGGCGATATTTTGCAGTAGACAAGAGATATATTATGAATGAAAGTCAAAACTACAGTTTTGTAAGGAGCAGGTGTTTCTTGCCAGGAAGAAGTAAGTGGTACATGTTTCAAACATGCCAGGGAGCTGGGTCTGTAAAAGAGAACTGACCAAGGGAAGAAATGGGAATCTAAAGAGGATATGAGTTAATCAAAAGCAGGGACTGTGACAGCAGTTTGTGGAAAAGGCACCCGTTTCGGCGATATGGGGGCTCCTGTGACTGCAAGAGCAGGTCTTGCGCTAGAACCAAGATTTTCCCCGGGAGAACCAGCCACAAGGCCTTGATTTTCTAGATCTAGAAACTCCAGGCAAGTTCTGAACACCCCAGGCTGAGACTCCATGCCTTTGCTAATGCTGTTCACTCTGGGAGCCGTCTCCTTGTGTCTACCTGGTCAACATCTCATCCTTCATTTCCGTTGCAAGTCTTACGTACTCTAACAGGTCTTGCCTGCCTCTTCCCCATGTCTCATTCCAGGTAGAACTACTTCTCCCACTGAGACTTTTTGTTCCCTGTATAGATGTTCCCAGAATACATTTGCACTGAGAACACTTTATTGTACAGAGGAAAGAACACAGGCTTTGAAGTCCAATAGAGTTAGATTTTAGCTCTGACTTTGCATCTTATTTTAACCTCTGTAAGTTGCAGTTTCCTCATCTGTAAAGTTGGGACAAGATAAATACTCAACAGGACTGGTGTGAGGATGCAGTAGATAATGAGCACAAAGCACTGTATTAGCTATCCGCTGCTACATAACAAATTACCCCAAATTTAGTGGCTTAAACCAATAATAAACACTATCTCACACAGTTTCTACGGGTCAGGAATTTGGGAATGGCTTGGCTGAGTGATTCTGGCTTGATGTTTCTTATGAGGTTGCAGCCATCTGAAGGCTTGTTTTAAATTGGAGGCTCTGCTTCCAAGATGGCTGTTGGCAGAAGATTTCAGCTGCTCACTAGTTATTGGTGGGAGGCCTCAGTTCTTCTCCGCGTGGACCTCCCCATAGGGCTTCTTGAATGTCTTTACTATATGGCAGCTGATTCTCTCTAGGGTGACTGATACGAGATGGAAGATGCAATAGCACTTAATGGGCTAGCCTCAGAAGTCACACACCATTTTTTCTATAAATTCTATTAGTTACACATGTCAGTCCTGCTCAGTGTAGAAGGGGAGTACACAAGGACATGAATACCAGGAGGTGAGGATCTTTGGGGGCAGTCCTGGAGGCTGGCTATCACAAGTACCCAGCCTAATGTTTGTCGAAAGCATATCATATAAGGTGGAAACAAAGTATCCATTGACAGATTGATGGATAAAGAAATGTGATATATCTATGTATATATATAAAATGGAATGTTATTCAGCCTTACATATAACATATACATATAATGGAGTATTATACAGTCTTAAAAAAGACGGAAATCATGCCATCTGAAACAACGTACATGAACCTGAAGGACATTATGCTAAGTAAAATAAGCCAGACACAGACAAATATTGCGTGATCTCACTTATATGTGGAATCTAAAAATAAAAAAGTTGAACTCATGGTAACAGAGAGTAGAACGGTGGCTACCAGAGGCTAGGGAGTTGGGGAACAGTGGAGATATTGATCAAAGTGTACAAACTTTCACTTATGAGCAAGTTCTGGAAAACTCATGTAAAGCATGGTGACTGTAGTTAATAGTCATGCAGTATATGCTTGAAATGTGCTAGGAGAATAAATCTCAAGTGTCCTCACTACACACGCACATAAAGTGTTTAACTATGGGAGGTGATGGATACATTAGCTAGTTGGATTGTGGTAATCATTTCACAATACATACATATATCAAAGCATCACATTGTATACTTTAAATATAGACAATTTTTATTTGTCAAAAATAAATTTAAAAAAATTTTTTAAAAAGCCTATGGTAAGGGTTCAATAGATAGTAGCTGCCATTGTTATTAATTCACACATCTGCATTCTCTACTAGAAAAGAAACCCGTTGAAGGTAGTCACCATGTCTTGACTGTTTGTATCCCAGGTGCCTAGAGTAGTGTCAAGACTATTGGTAGGCCCATGCTAAATGCTGGAGGAGAAGACCTGAATGAAGTCTTGGAGAGAGTTTGTCTAGCGGCAGGCTCAGAGCGACTGGAGAGAGTTCACACTCAGATTCTGTAACAGCCATGTACCTGGAATTACCAACCTGTATAGAATCAAGATGAGACGGTTCCTCACACTTTGATGCTTGAGTACAAAAGACGTTTGATACCTTAGCAGCAGGTAGGGCAGGTGAAGTTCTTATGATGCTCTTTGGAAAAGAGGTCCTGATCAGGAATTTGGTGTGGAGAAATGGCCCATCCCCAAGTGAACCCACTGCTGTTTAATTCCCCAGGCTAAGGCAGACATGGGAACCTCTTGATATTTTTGTCATACTCAAATTCCTATCTTGATGACTCCTGTGTCCTTCAACCAGGCAGAACAATCTCCCTTTCTAGGAGATCTGGTGCACATTTCTTAGCGTTAATTAAAAGGTGCACAGAGAGTTTCACGTCAGAGACCTGCCCTGCATCTCCTGCCCTCCCAGCAGCAGAGTCTGTGAGGTAATTGATGCTCTGGGCAATATTGAGTTTCCAGACATGTAGCTCAAATTGTAAGCCTTGCTCCCATCCCCTGGGCTTGAAAGTGCACCGATTGTCCTTTTTGTACAGACAGAGCCATCTGTCTCTGCTGGTGCTATGTTTGTTTGCCCCATTTTCCAATAAGAAGCCACTCCCTCAGGGCTGCACCTCCAGGAGCCTCGGACACAATGACCTGTGGAGGGGCAGGTATCTTTGCAGAGATTTCCCATGTAGATCACATTCCCACTTGCCCGAAGTCCCATTTCTCCCCAGTTCCTTGAAATCTCAAACGAGTGGCTTTAATGGGCTCTTTTCTCCCTTCTTTAAGCTATGGTGAGAGTGGCAAGAAGAGGGAAACTCTTTTTCCATTGGAGGGTAAAGAACTTGGTTGCACTGATCAATATGTTGCCCCCAGATAATAAAAAGAAGATTGAGACATGAACATAGACACACCATGGGAGACAGATGGTACTTGCATTACATCTAAATCAAACCAGGTCACTCTATGGGACTCTGAAAGGAAATTAAAAATGCTTATTGATTGAAATAAAAAATTCCATAGTTGGGTCTGATATTTCGTATCAGGAACCGCCGTAATCCCAGGCAACTGCACTCGGGAATGACCCCCATCTTGAATGAGCTTCTTTTCATGGTATTCATTTCACTTTCCATTAGGATTTAACCAGAAAGAACATTTTTGGTAGAGAATTGAGAGCATTGAGAAATATGGCCAGTGGGGAGTTGGAGACTCGTGCATATGAGGAATTCTTTGGGTATAGGATCAAGGCAATGTGACTCTGTTGGTTTTCAATTTCCCCCTCTGCGTAGCTGTGGAAAGAATGTGTCATTCCTGGTAGAAAACCCTGCCAAAGTATTTCCTTGGAGATAAAAACATAGAATAAGAGTTTTAAGAAACAATTTGGGGGAGTCAAAAGAATGTTAATGATATGGTTGATTAAATTATAAAAGAAGTTGAAAATAAAATAAGTACTTATGACCAGTTAAAATATTTGAAAAGATACTGAAAGAAAATTTTAAGTTTTCAGAGGAGAACCAGGGATTACAGCAGAGAGAACCCAAAAGGGGACAGCATGGAAACAAAATTGAGGAAGCAGGACTTTTAACCAGTGATTATTAGAAAGACAACAACAACAACAGGTATTGATTCTTTTAAAAAAACCAATTATGGTTCTAGGAAAAGGGACCCAAAACCATCCATCAGCCTTGGGAAGACTGTACTAGGTTGGATAAGCTGTGATGTTTATGGATAGTATCTTATTTCCTCTGTGATTAAAAACACTGTTTTTTGGATCATTGCATTCAGTCGACAATCATTTATTGAGCAGATACTATATGCCACTGCTTGGCATATCGGTATGCAATAAATATATTTAAAAAGTCCTTACAAGTAGGATTGAGTACGTATAATTATTATACTCATTTTATAGGTGAAGGAATTGAAACCCACATGGGTTAAGCACTTGCTGAGTGCCACAGGTAGGAAGCAGTGGGGCATAGATTTGAACCTAGGAAGTCCTGTAAACCACTACATAATACCGCTCTTTGATAAATACACAAGACAGAAAGTGGAAAGCACTCCGTGGGTGATGAAACCAACTGCAGTCAAAGTTCTAACCTCTGGCAAAGGAAGGGAATGGTAGGAGGGGCTCCCTGGAGGGGTAGCATTTGAGTAGTGTCTTAAGTGTCGGTGAGATTTTCTAAGTGAGCACAGGGGGAAGCATCTTCAAGATGGAAGGGCTGACATGAACCAGCGCTCAGAACTGGAAAAGTGAAAGGTGTATTGGAGACGTTTACGATTCCAGTATGTTGGGACAGCAGTCCTCCATGGTGGCAGCAGGTTAGCTGGAGTGAGTTGGAAGCAGTCAGGAGTAGGGCTTCTCGTACTGTCATGGGCACATGGGTGACCTGGGGGTCTTGGTAAAATGCAGCTTCTGCTCCAGTAGTCTGTGGTACTAGCCCCCAGGCATGCCCAGGCAGCTGGTCTTGGATCACACTGGGCATCTGGGCTCTTGAGGGCCTTGCTTTCCTGGGCCAGGGCTGCACAGATGGATTCTAAGCAGGAAAATCAGGCTTTAGAAAGACATTTGGTGGTAGCGTAGAATGCTCTGGAGGGCGCTTGGGCTTTGGTTTCTTTAGCTCCTAACTTGCAACCCTCAAAGCTCAGAACACTGATTTAGTTGGGGTTCGGGCAGGAAAACAGAAACCACCCTGGCTAGTTTTTTTTTTTTTTTTTTGCGGAGCACAGGCTCAGCAGCCATGGCTCGCGGGCCCAGCCGCTCCAAGGCATGTGGGATCTTCCCAGACTGGGGCACGAACCCATGTCCCCTGCATCCGCAGGCGGACTCTCAACCACTGCGCCACCAGGGAAGCCCCATCCTGCCTAGTTTAACAGGACTAATCTCACCCTTGGCTTCCAATTGTCACTTATTTACCAGAACTGCCTAGAAACTATTCCTCCTCTCCTCCAGGATTGGACAGAGCTAGGTCTGTCCTATTCTCTAGGGGTCCAAAAAGGAGATGAAATGTTGGCTTGACCTTGGGTCATCCTTGTGGGCCTGTCCAGGTAAAGGCTGGGTCCTGTCACCCAGCACATTCTGGATCACTTTACCACAACCAGTAGATCTGCTCAGGGAAGGAAAAATGCTGCTAATATCAGCCTGAAGAAAAAACATCAGGAAATTAAATCTGTGGCTTTAAAAAATCCCACACTGCTTTCTGGCTCTGCTCCCTCTCTCAACCTCTCCCTCTTCCTGGGGGCCTCCTTCCGGCCTCCTTCCCTCCCTATCAGGTCCTCCCACCCTCTGTCCCCTCCCCCAGCCTCTCCTTCTCCCTTCCTTCCTTTCTTTCTCATCCCACAAGACCTCCAGCTTTCCTTCTTTCTTCTCACTGGGCTTCTCCTTTGTGGCTTCAGGCTTCCCTTCTGGTCTCCAGGCCTCCAGCTTTTCCTCAGCTCCACGGAAGCATCTGTCTGTCTCCTTTTCGCTTCCCATCAGGGAATCCGAAATGTTGAATAGGCCCTTCAGACCAGGCCCTGAAGGGGACTTGGCTGGGGCACCCGGCGAGAGGGGAGGGGTGCCAGGGACCTGCTGGGGCCATACAGAAGCCCATTGATAGGCAGCCCCTCGACACAGACAACCCAGCCCAGCCTCCATGGCTCCAGGCGGAGAAAAGTGTCCCTGGAGGCAGTGGTCAACATCCCGACCATCGTGAATGACCTCAGTGTCTCTGGCTGGTGGGGGGACCTTCGCTCTGTACCCTCCAAATCCTTCAGGGCTATCAGTCCCACCATCGGTGTGAATATATTCATCTTGAAAATAATTTGTCAGTACATCTCCATCAGTAGTGCTGATTTCATTAATTGAAAGAATTAGCTCTTTGTGGCCAATGGAAGAAAATGGAGCCAAAGCACACGGAACACTTTTCCCCAGTGACCCAGAGACCCTTGGACGAACTCCTGGGTGCCATGAAAATGGATCGTTTTGCAGAAAGAATATCATTGGGTGTTTGTTTAACATCACTCTCGATCCCCCCAAAAAAACCTTCGAATCCTTCTCACATCTGGCTGCTTTTCTTCCTGTACTTTTGTGCAGAGCCAGGGCAGGGAGGAAACTTCATCAGTCCAAAAACAGCCAGCAGCAAAGTGTAAATTAAATGTGCAGAGAAGCCGGGCTCGGGGGAGTCTTACATCCTGGGGGTGGAGGAGTAAGAAGACTGTGTTCTCACCCCTACTCAGTATGGGCAGAACTGTTTCTGGACCCTGCATCTGCCACTAGGAGCTGTGTGACCTTAGGCAAGACACTTAACTCTTTTGGGCCTCGGTTTCCTAACTGGTAAAATGGGGGAATAAGCATATCCTCACAGGACTGTGGGAGGATTAAAGGGGGTAATGCATGTACAGTGCATGGTACAGAGTAGATACTTGATTGATGGTAGCTACAATTATTGTTGCTGGGGCCAAAATTAGAACAGAATTTCAGCTGTCCCTAGGTCTCAGAGACCTGCCTTTGCTAGTCGCATTCAGGGAGACAGATGGGCAGAAGTATATCCAATTGGGGGGGAGACAGATGGACAAAAAAGCATGGTCAAGGGGATTGGATGGAAGGACAGGCCAATGGGATGATGGACAGATGGGACATCTCATGGGGAAGGTAGATTTATGACAACTAAAAGGGGATACTTAGAAACGGTTGTCCTGTGGGAGGGACAGATAGATGAGGGTCCATCGGGGGAGACGGAGAGATGACAGGCCGAAGTGGAAGACAGATGGATGGCAATTTCATAGTGAAGTTGGGGGGAGGGTGGGCACCCCTATGACTGGGGAGAACAGATGGACAACATGCTGATGGTGGGGCCTGGGCTTCCTGTTTAGTCTCTATTCCTCAGGCCTGGACATCCCTGAATTCAGAAGAACCCCAGGGGCTCTGTGGGCATTTGAGCAGTGGGGGTGTGTCACATGACCTGAGAAGACACTAAGCACCGGGGTCAGCTGGGCCTCTGTTCCTCCCACAGCCCCTCCCTGGGTGGCCCCGCAGATAAAGGCTCAGCCAGGATGGGAAGGGGAAGAGGCGGGGAGGGGGGAGGGGGGAGGAGGAGAGAGAAAACAGCGTTTTGAAAGAAAAGGGAAATAAAACTGGCTAAAAGTTTTATTTATTTAAAATAAAGGTTCAGTTATGCTCGACTGTAAACATGCCGGCCCATCCCTCGCTCCCTCCCTCTCCTCCTGGCAGAGGGCTTGGACCACACAGCAAGCTGGGGGCAGGAGGCAGAGAGAAGGCCAGAGCAGGCCGCGGGGAGGGGTGGCACTAGGGTACCCCAGGTGTGGGGAGGGGGGAGGGACCTAGGAGCTCAGTGACCTGCTGGGCACAGCTGGGCTCCGCTGGTCTGAGACCCGCTGGCTGTCAGCTCCCAGCCCCCCGGCACACAAACCCCGACTAGTCCCAAAGGCTTTGGCTCCACACGCAGAGGGCGAACAGTGGGCACAGCGATGCGGGTGGCATAGCTGCGCACGCGGACACACATAGGTGTGCAGGTCTTTCTCTCACCTACCTCTCTGTTTCTCTGTTTGTCAGAGATAGACGGCAGGGTCCTAGAGGAGGTGGCAGGACTCCAGCCGTGAGTCACATTTTCTTCCTTTCTTTTTTTTTTTTTTGCGGTACGCAGGCCTCTCACTGCTGTGGCCTCTCCCGTTGCGGAGAACAGGCTCCAGACGCACAGGCCCAGCGGCCATGGCTCACGGGCCTAGCCGCTCCGCGTCATGTGGAATCTTCCCGGACCGGGGCACGAACCCGTGTCCCCTGCATCGGCAGGTGGACTCTCAACCGCTGCGCCACCAGGGAAGCCCCCACATTTTCTTTTTTGAACTCCAAACCCTTACCTGCCTTTTGTCCTCTTTCTTTCCGGTTCCACCTGACATCCTTCCGTGGTTTTCAGGGACTGAGTCAGTTTGGGTGGCCTGTGAGAATCTGGGAGCTCCCTGGAGAAGGGAGCAGTGTGGATGGAGAAGAATCTGGAGTCGCGACAGGTGTGGGGGGGCCCCTGCCTTGCAGATCCTTGATGGAGACCTTGCGGGGGTCGCCGCTGGTGGCGTCACTGGCCGGGGAAGGGCTGTGGTATGCAGCAGGGTCCGAAAGGAACAGGCAGGAAATGTTTGTGATAAGACACTTCTCCTCTGCAAGCCCCCCCTCATTTCCAGAGGGCTGCAGGATAAGGTCAGGGAACTGCAGAAGTGCCTGCTGCAAGAGCCAGCCCTCCGGACTGTGGCAGGAAGGGCAGCATTCGCGGCGGCCCCTGGGGCCCAAAGACAGGCAGCGCCTGGGGATAAAAATACCCCTGGGAGCCCAGCCAGGGTTGCCTTCCTTTGGGATCAGAAAGCTCAGTCAGACTTCAGTAAGGCTGCTGGCCTGGCCCCAGGGCGTTTCATGCCCCAGGTTGGTCCCACCGGGGGTCACTCCTCACGGTTAACCAGTAAAGATGGGAAATGGAAGAGTGCGCTGAGGACCAGGCTAGAAGCTCCTAGAGGGAATGCAACCCAAGAGAGCCTTCTGCTGGGAGTAGGGGCTCAGGGATGCGGTCATGCAGCCGTTTGCGAAGCTTGGTGCTCCCTGGGCTCCTCCTGTCTCCCGTCTGCTCCGGGCCCATTAACTAACTTTGCCATCTGCGGTTGACTTGGCCAGCTCGCAAAGGAGCGGGAAGTGCTGCAAAGGAGCCCGCCACCCACGGGTGCTATTGTACCAGGGGCCCTTCTGAAGGATTAGCAGCTTCTATCTATCCCCGGGGGCTGCACTGTAAATGCCTGTGTAATGCTAATTTGTGGTTGGCAGGAGATTGATTGGGAAGGAGCTGAACAATGGCAAGAGGAGGCTGAGCTCGCTCCTACTTCAGGAGAACTTGGGTCTGTGTGTGTGTGTGTCTGTGCGTCTGTGTCTTCTAGGAGGAATGTAGCAACAAGGGTACAGAAAGGATGGTTCAAAGAGAGGAAGCCACCATCGGTCAGAGCGGAGTATGCGGGGCACAAATTCAGGGAACTTTTTTTCATGGGAGTAAGTGACATCCCATCACTTTTGCTGAATTCCATTTGTTGGAAGTGAGTCCCTAGGTCCAGTCCACACTTAAGGGGAAGGGGTTACACAGGAGGCAAGAATCAGGGAGAGCCAGTTGAGAAGCTGCGTGGGACCCTTAGAAAGATCCCAGCAAAGTGGCTGGTTTCTAGTCAGTGCTCAGGAAAATACATTGTTTCTTGGTCTAGTGAAATGGTCTGGGATACATGGTAGTTTCCCCCCAGTGGCCCTGGCCCCTGCTGTCCCATCTTCAACCCTGTTGGAACGGCTGGGTTTTCCTGGAAGGTCTTCCCTCTAGCACTGTGAGGTTTGTGGCTGTCTTCTCTGGGTGTGGGCTGGCAGACAGGGGACAGATGCTAAGTCATATTCACAGTATCTTCCTAACCGCCTCTTCATGAGCATGTGTGGTCCTGCGTTGTGGTCAGTGTACAGATATTTTAATTTCCTGCTCACCTGCTCAGTGGAGGATCCGATTTCTTCTTGCATTTATTTTTTTTTCTCCAGCAGCCTGTGGACAGGTATTTCTGTCTGACCATCTGGTAGCCATTCACCTTTATGGCGGCTTGAGAAAGGAATTAATTTCACCTGTTTTTCAGCTGTATCTGCCTCCTTTATCACCTCTTAAAATTCTTACAATGTTGGTCCTTCTGGTACCTAGGGGGCTCTTTAGATCCCCTAACTTTGTGCAACTGCATCTCCCTCTTCAGGTTAGCTTCTCATGCCTTTCTTTTTGTGCCAAGGGTTTAAACATTCTAGGTAAACTCCTACCTAGGTCTGTACCTGTCCCCACCCACCACCCACTGAGAGTGATGGATTCAGCTTAACTAGACCAGACCTAAAGGAATCAGAAAACAATCAGCTGAAAGAGAAAATCTGAC
The DNA here is from genome assembly GCF_005190385.1 of Monodon monoceros. Classification (NCBI taxonomy): domain Eukaryota; kingdom Metazoa; phylum Chordata; class Mammalia; order Artiodactyla; family Monodontidae; genus Monodon; species Monodon monoceros. Next base: position 54,553,834 of record NW_021703775.1, read on the forward strand.
CCCTGTCCCCATCTTGTCTCTTGACTGATTCCTAAGGCTTTCGGCCTAATTCTGGTGGGTGATTTGGGGACAGCAGTGTGTGGGAAGATAGAGGAAATTCCTGGGCAAGAGTGAGATGGGTGAAGCCTCTTCATCCTGCTTTGGTTTTGTATCCTGTGTCTCAAGGGCCTACCGCCTCCCCCAGGACTCCTAGAAGGTGGAGAAATCATGGATTGGTATCCCATTAACAGATGGGACATCAAGGGCTTCTGTTCAGGAGTCTTAGCTCAGCCAATCATGCTCTGTTGTATTTTTTGTCGGAAGGAGCACTGGGAAGGCAGGGGGCTCTCTGACCATAGGATACAAACACTTATGATAAGCGTCAGAATATGCTTTTCCTGAAAATGGTGCTGCATGGAGTGAATGACTAATATCCCAGTCAGGATGAAGCCAACTATCTTCTGGGATCTTAAAACTTCTCCCAACATCACTCACATACTAGTTTCTAATTGGTTAATGGACGTGGTCACCATTTCTAGGACCTGCTGCTCTCATGGTCAAGAGTATGCATTCTGGTCAGATGGGCCTTGGTTTGAATCCCAGTTCCTTCACTTACTAGCTATGTGACCTTGCTCGCCTCTCAAAGTCTTAGTTTTCTCATCTGTAAAATGGGCATGTGATGGTTTCTATTCTCACAGGGTTGTTATGAGGATTACATACAGTAACACAGGTAGGAGACTACATAGCATAGAGCGCCTGGCATACAGGAAGCACTCAAAGTCTATTATCAGTTTTATTATCTTGGCCCCCAGGACTTTCCAACAGTTGAAGCCTCCGTTTTTGGAACTTACCATCTCTGTTATATGTCTTACTTGATGGGGACTGTCTCTTTCCCCACCCCTCCCTTGAAGGTTGAGCATCTGATGACCCTTACATCTGTCTCTCTCCTGGACATTCTGTCTCTGGGACCTCGACTCCCCTCCATGCAACCCTCGCCCCACACTCCTTCCAGTGTGTGGATCAGACTCCAAGTCCTGTCAGCTTATCACTGTGAAGTGTCCTCTTGGGGCTGAGGGACAGTCTGGCTGGGAGGTCTCCCTCCTTATCATTGATGACCTTGTCGTGAACCTTACTGAGGCACTGAGGAGAAATGTAAAAAGTTCAGACAACTTGTTAGTTGTCAACCTGCTCACCCCCCACCCGAAACTTAATGGAATTTAACGCACTTCCTAAAACACAGAAGTCAGTCAAAACCCTTTTTGTCTGTAGACGTAGAGTGAACCTTTCACGTGGCTGGGGAGCTGTGCTGAAGAAACCGCCCAGGAGGCCAGATGGGATGTCTGTGGTGGGTCGGATCTCTCAGTGTGAGAAGAGGTTAGATATAGGGGACAGGGAAGCATCCGTGTGGCCCAAGGCTCCACGGTGATCCCAGGCTGTATCCACAGCCGCTCCAGGCCAGAGGCCTCCTTCATTTCTACAGGAACCCTGGCAAAGCAGTGCTGCCCCGCAAAACTAGTCTGTCTCCTTTGGAAACTGGCACACTGGTTTCCATAGCAACAGGACTCCCCAGCTCTGTCCTCTCTGAACCCCATCTCAGAATCTTTTTGGCATGGATATCAAGGGGTGGTAGTCTTTTCAGAGAGGATAAATCATCCCCATACTTGATCCAAAGGGAGTTGGGCTTTCTAAGCCCACAGCTCTCATGTGATGTAAACAGTGGAGCTGAAGGCTAGGGTGTCAGGGTGTAGGGAGCTTGACGCTGCTCAGGAAAACAGGGATGCTGAGTCAGCTGATGGAGGCAGATTTCGATGAGTGTTGTGAATTATCGGTTTGGCATGGAACACGAAGTGGCTTTGTACCAAATCACTGGGGGGTGGGGGGGTGGGGGACAGGGCTGGCACCAGCAGGGACCTCAGCTGGCTTAGGTGGAGTGGTAGTGACTGTGAGCTCCTTCTCAGAGACCTGGACAGCTTGTGTTACAAAATCCTCCTGAGGAGGATGAAACTCATAAGCTGTCCCCTAAAGGGGGGCAGGAGGATCATTCATCTGTCTCAGTGACTACTGTCCTGTCCATCAGGGTGGATAAAGCCTGTTGCTCAGATGGGACAACGGGAGTGAGGGTCTGGGGGTGGGAGAGTGAACTTCAGGCGGGTAGGAATGAAATGTCTTCAGTTGGAGTGAAGATACTTTTCCTTTCTGATTATCCCAGAAGAGGACCCAGTTGACTGCGTGGTGGATGCTAGTGGCACTTCGTATGAAGGCTGGTGTAGTGGGAAGAGAACAGTGCTCGTGAGCTCTGCAAGCTCGTTAGCTACCGGAGGAGCTGACACTTACTTGGGGGAAGCTGATCACCCATATGGGTCTAATTTTCACCTGGGTTATTTCCCTGTTTCTTTTAGTACTTTTAACAAATAAAGGGAGAAGGATGAACAGATCTCCGCAGGTTTCATACTAGAAGATCCTGTTAATCTCTTCGTGATTTGAATAGGTGGATGAGATTCCTGATTTCCGTAATTATCTGTGCCTGGAGGTGTATACGGGAAAGGATCACCGGAGGAGACTGGAAACACGGTGCCCAGGAGTGGGGAGTGTACCTCAGGGGCCAGGGAAAAAACTTTCTTCTGACAGCCGGACACAGCCTTCTGTGTGGGTGAGAGGGGAAATAATCCCTTTTATCCTGGCTTTGGTTTGCTTAATTACCTCTTTAGCAGTACTGCACATGGCTGCAACAGGTGTCAGACTTCGTGACGCAGGTGCCAAGAGCTGGCCAAGATCCTTGCTCATTCCTGACCTGTATGGTTGGGTCTTCGGCACCGTGAGGTCTTGTTCCCAATTGCAGTCCCTTGTCCTGGGGATGAGAGATAAGGTATCGTGTTCAGTTCTGAGAAAAGACTGGAAGGGCAGTTTCTCCTTCTGAATTGAAAAAAAAAAGCTCCAATGGAAGAATTGGGGTGGGAGGATGGGCGCAGGGGATGGAGACCAAGGGAATTTGTCATTGCTTTGGAAAATTGTCCTGTGCATTTGCAAGTCACAGAAAGTTAGCAGAGAAGAAACAGCTGGGTTCTTTTCATCACCTTAGACCGCGTATTATCTTGAGATAATATGTACTACACTACACTTTGAGAGAGTGTAGAAACCTGGGAAGTGCACGATAGTGGGAGTTGGGACACTGGGATTTTAGACTGCCCCTGGCCAGTTGTGGACCCCTGGGGTAGCAGCTGGGGCTCTCTGGATCTCTCCAGTTTTCTCCTCCATTGGTCTGGGCAGGGAGGGTTGGTGGACCGGGATGAGGTAGTCTCCAGCCTATGACTCACTGGCCCACAGCATGACCACATCTCAGACCCGGAACCAAAGACGCTGATTGCTCTCAGCGGCCTGCACTCTCCCCTCCCCGGCCTCCCCAGCGGGTTATCATGCTGACTCAAGGAACACAACCCCCATCTGGATGCAGTCCAAACGCCAGATGTGCCCCCCGATTAGTGTCGGTCTGGGGAATGTTTCCACGACTGAAAGGTCAGTGTCGGCTGGAAGTGCCCAGAGTGGGCGTCTGCCCCCCACCCATGTCAGCTGCAAGGGCTGAGCCTTGCATTATCTCACTGGCCCGGGAACTCAGCTGGGGCGGCATGGGGGCGGGGGCCAGCCAAGTTCAGAAGGGCCTTGTTTTACTCGCCTTCCTTCTCTGATTTTCCACTTGGAAGAGACTCCAGGGGTGTGCAAAGAGGGAAGGAAGTCCTGCTGGTGTGTAACTGAAAACACTTTGTTCTCCTTTAGATCTGCAATGGGCTCCTGTCTATTCTGATTTTCTTATGGCAGCCGTCACCTCCACTATGGAAAGAAAAATGAACGATAATGTTGTGATGGGCCGGGCTGCCATGTTTTAGCCTATTTACAGGTCATGTTAAGTATCGCTTCTACACTTCAGATGGGCTTTCATGTTTAATTTCATTCGGGTAGGGCTATGCTCGGCTTTCCTCTAGGTAGCAATGAAAATTAAACACAATTGAGTTTGATGTGTACCTTATTGATTCCAGACCCATTTCAGTAGACTGTGACACTTCAGCGACCTGCAAATTCTACACATTAGAGTTCAGATTTTACACAAACGCTGTACACCCAAGACGTGGACTGGGCGTTTCTACCAGCAACACCCAACTCACAACAAAAGACACAGGCTCTGTCAGAAGATGAAAACTACTAATGAAGATGCATTCCAGATGATATTTTGGATCATCCCCTAGGAAAAAAAATGATTCATGAATAATTTCATGGCAATCACACCAAAAAAAGAGAGTAATAATTTCCTCAATTCCACGTCGTCCTTTTTGGTTCCTCTGTAAGCGACTTCTTGTCCCACAGTTGCCACAGTTTCATTTCAAAAGGATGAGGAAGGAGAGGGGAGAGGTTGTGTGTTAACCTGGCTTGGGAACTACCAAGTAATGATAGCTGCTCAGCACCTTGGATTGATTGCGTCTTGTCAAAGCGCAGAGTTTCTCTTCTTTGGGTGTGACTGTGAGGGTGAAGCGCACTCATCTGTGGCCCACGGCTCCGCTAGCAGAGGCATCCTTAGAGAAGGCCACTTGAGCAAAAGGAACAATTGGTAACAGAGCAAGCCTGGCTGGGCCGGTTCTGACCAGTCACTGGTTTCAGGGTGTTGGGTCAATCATTTCTCTTTTGCAACTGAGCTAGGAATTAGAGGCTTTATTCAGCCCGAAGTGGGAGAAAGGGAATTTTTACCAGAGGGCATGGCCTTCTGAGGCAAGAGAAAAAAAGTGTCTTCCCTGGGGCAGGGAACAGAGGGGAGTCAGAACGGCTTGTGGAGAGTGGTCACAGGGCCACTTGTAAAATGACCCCTAGATGTTGGTCTCCAGCCAAGGTTCTCAACCTTGGCTGCACGTAGAATCACCTGGGAGGCTTTTACAATCTGGATGGTCAGGCCCCGCTTCAGACCAATTACATCAGAATCTCTGGGGTGGGACCCCGGCTGAAGGAGTTGTCAAGGCTCCCCAGGTGATTGCAGTGTGCGTCTAGGTTTGAGGTCTACTGGTCTAGGACCTTGCTAATCAAAGTGTGGCCTGAGGACCAACATCATTGGTATCCCCTGAGACTTGTAAGACATGCAGCATCCCAGGCCCCAACAACAGACCTACTGAGTCAGTCAGTTTCGCAAGGTTCCTGAAAGATCTGAAGCCTATTGAAGTACGAGGAGCTGTGGTTCTCCAGCTGCACGTTAAAATCTCCTAGGGAGTGTTTAAAAATCCCAACGCCCAGGCCACACCTCCTGCCCATTAAATCAGAATTTTTGAGTGTGCGATGCAATCATTGGTAGGTTTTTATGGCTTTTCAGGTGATTCCAATGTATATGAGTTAGCAGCCCTGGCTACATATTAGAGTCACCTGGGGAGCTTTTACATATGCAGATACTTGAGCCCTAGTCAGAAATTCTGATTTAATTGGTCTGGAATAAGCTGCAAAAAGCTTCCTATATATTTTTATATATAGCCAGTGAGAGTCTCTGTTCCAGAATGTTGGTCCAGCTTCATTGAGGGGACAGCCTTGCTACAAGTCAACGAGTCCAAGAACCACTGATGGAAAAGAACGACCAGACCATGTCTAGACTTATCTAGTCTCAGGGCTTTGTTTGATATTGGATCTCCTTACATGTGACCACTACTATATTATTTTAATGAATTCAAATATTTCTATAAAGTTCCTTTTGAAAAATTCGACCTCAGTTCAGCTGAATTAAGGGGCGAAAGCACTGGTCCTACGCCTGGGCCACAGGAGCTGGGAACAATGGAAGGATCAGGTAGGATGGAGGCAAGAGAAGCCAAGATGAGAGCTAGGTTGAGCCAGGGTGGAGACGAGGAATGGAGAAGGACCCTGGGGGACAAGAAAGAGGTGAGCTGACTGGGATTTCTTGTCCCTTTCACCCTGTGGCACTCTCACCGTTTTCAGCATGGCTGTGGAGCCAGGTAGCTCTGCAGTAGGGTTGCTGGGTTGAGCAGATAAAAACACAGGCGCCCAGTTAAATTTGAATTTCAGATACACAGTGAACATATTATTTTTTAATATAAATATGTCTCATGCAATATTTAGGAATGCCTATACTAGAAAATTATTTGTTGTTTATGTGAAATTCAGTTTTAACTGAGTATCCTATATTTTATCTGACAACCCTACTCTGTAGACAAACTTAAATGCTCAGTGTTGGAAAATGTGTGTTGTGGGTACGGCTTTCTCTAGGCCTTGAGTGGGCTCTTGCCATCTGAGGTGAGGTTCATGTGTACTTGTTTGAACCCTGTCCTAGGAAGTCCATCATCCCGTGTTCCATAGGGCTCTCTCAGCACCCCCAGACCAGCCTGGAAGGGGTGTGTGGGGATGTCACTGTGCCTATGGACAGTATCCTTGAACTTCACTTCTCTGGGCGTATCTACAGTCTTTTGTATTGAGGTGGTCCCTGGGAGTTCCTCTGAGGTGCCCTCTTCACCCTCTGGCACTCGCCCCATTTAGGCTGCATATGCCCAAGAGAAAGGGAGCCGAAAGGCTTTGATGGGCTGGAGGTGACAGTGTTGAGCGGACGGTGACTCAGACAAATGTAGGGACAAGTGGGAGCGGGGATTAAAAGAAAAGCATGGTTCACAGCCGCAGCCAGAGCACGTCCCTGAAGCTGCTGTTTAACGGCTGAGCCCAGCGAGGCTGGCTTTCAGCAGAGGCTGTTCTCCTGCAACATGTTCAGAGTGAAAAGTGCAGTTTCCTGTTCCATTCGGCTCTGAGCAGCTCACCCCCTGCTGGCTTCAGAGTATGTGGGGCTTGAGGGAGGGGAAAGGGGGGAAGAGAGTGGGAAAGAGCCAGCTGCCAGCAGGAGACGCATGTGCAAGAGATGTGCAGAATGAGAGAAAGATGGGGTCGGGGAGAGAGGAAAAGGGAGAGGGAAGATAGAGGGGGGAGGGAGAGAGGACGGGGAGAGAGGAAAAGGGAGAGGGAAGATAGAGGGGAGAGAGGAAAAGGGAGAGGGAAGATAGAGGGGCGAGAGGAAAAGGGAGAGGGAAGATGGAGGAGGGAGAGACGGATGGAGCGAGAAAGCTGCTTAGTTAGCTGGGGACGCTCAGCAAGATGCCGATAATCAGGAAGGGTACCCTTGGATCATCTCTCCAGTCTGTCGCATTGAAGACCTCAGCTGGTGCTGGTCTCCTCTCTGAAGCAGAGTCTCTCAACCAGTTAGCCTCAAGAAAAGCGCAGGGGGGCTTGTGCAGGCTGGAGAACCAGCTGAGCCAAGGTCTGAGGCCATGGCTCATTTTCCCTGCTGCTCTGAGGTGAGCACCCCATTTGTGAGGCTCAGGAGCTGGTCCAACCCTGCAGGCATTACTGAGGCTGGAGCATTGGCATGTGCCCTAGGAGGAATGCTCACTTAAGATATCTGCTGTTGGAAAGTCTCCGCATCTCCCTCCTGACACCACTGTCTTCTCAGAATAATAAATCACCACACTTTATATGAAGGTCACGGACTTGGTTTTCTGTTTCTGCTGGGATTCAAGTCTTGGGAAATCCAGGCTCTCTACTGTGTCTCCTTCTGTGCTTCCTGTTCTCTCTTGCCTCCTTCCTGATATGTTACAGCGTGGAGAGCCGGGCTTTCCAGCACATCTTTTCCCACAGACATCCTAGACGTGCTGTGGGGAAGACTCTCCAGAGAAACCTCAGTAGCTGGTGGCAAATTAAAATAATAAATGGGCTTTTTGCCTCCCTGACCAGTTAGTTGAAGACAGGAACAGCCAGAGACTCTGTGGAAGACTGGAAGAGAAGCCAGGGGAAGGGAGGGAAGGAGGAGGGAGTGGGTAGCTTCAGAACAGGGCTGGCGTCCTCAGCTCACACTTGTGGGGACCCCTGCTCACAGAGGGTTGGTCCCAGTTCAGTGTGGAGAGCTGGGCATCTCAGTGAGAGGTAGGTTTCCAGGTGAACTGTGCTGACTGGTAGATGGAGCTGGGCCTGGGCCTTGCTGCCTATTTAGGGTTTGGCTTATCAAATCTTGGCCAGTGCCTGACTACTGGCTCCAAGCCTGTTCTCCAGGAGATTAAGAGGCTTGGCCACTGGGGTAAGAGTTGGCCCGCTCCTATGGGCCAACAGCTCATTCTGGAATCTAATTCAGAAACACAGCCTGTTGGTGACATCATGTGTGTTATGGATGGTGGGACAGTGTGTCAAGTCCTGGAGCCATGGAAGATGGGCTTGGATGATCTCAGGGGCAGGGTTCACGTTCTTAACCCAGCTCTAGGGAAGAACAGCTTGCCCACACAGGCTTCCTCCGGGGCTGGCGCACAGACCCCATTCAGGGGACAGGCTTGTACGGGCCTAGCTGGCCAGATCCTGGCGGGCTCTCATTTGTCCGCCTTTGACCAGACCCAGGCTTGGCCTGGGGGTCCTGAATCTCTGCCTGGTAGAGACATCAGTGTGGAAAGAGCCAGGACCCAGGAGAGACTCTTGGGTGAATCTGTATGGGATTGTGATGTGCATTTCTTCCCGTGGAGCTGTGGGGTCTGAACACCTTGCTCATGTGTATTTTGAGGGTCAAGGAGGGAGAGCTCAGAGGTGGGGACGTGGCTGATTAAAAGGAGAAAGAGCCCAGCTCTCAGTCAGTCCCCACTCTTCATCCTCTCCTGGCCCCTCTCCTCCACACTTGGCATTTCTCATGTTCTGGGACAAGGTCTAAATTGAGACATTCCAGGAGCTGCCAACCTCCCGGTTCCAGGGTGGTCACAGGACTTGCTGGCTCCACATCTCCTCTCGGTTTGGCCCTTGCCCTAATCCCTGCTGGCGCCCGGTGCAAACATCTCGCTGCCCTCTGAGGTCCTCTTTTCTTGTGCCCGTTCCAGGCACTGTTTGCAGCTGCTGAGGTGGGTCTGCGTGTGTGTGCCTGTGTGTGTGTGTCTACACGTCCTCCTCGGACATTTGACTAGTCATTTATTGGCCCCGAGTGAGGCACAGATTCCACAATCCTTTCCAACCCTCGACTTAGTGGTTGGAGAAAGTGCCCGAGTACAGCTTATTAAACACGTATGGTTCTCCCCACCCTTTGGGGCCCAGCCCCTGCTGCCACTCCTTTAGAAAGTCTTCTCTCAGGACCTCCGCTCTGTGTGCCCTCTCTCCAGGCTCCTAGGGTCCAGAGAGTGTCCTAGGAGCCTCTGGGACAACCCAGCCGTGAGCTCTTCTGTCTTGGACCAGTTTTGAACAGTTGGTCTGTTACCTCTCAGAGCCCAGGCTTTGGAGTCAGTCGAACCCAGGTTCCAATTCTGATTCTCTTGCTTACGAGCTGATCACCTTGAGCTAGTTAATTTCTCTGAGACTCAGTTTTCTCATCTGAAAAGAGGGATGATATTACCTTCCTCTCGAGTTGGTTGTGAGAATTCGTGGGCTCATGAGTGAAGGACTTGGCACAGGTCTGAGTTCCTGTTTCTTTTCTTCTCTCCTCGTGGTGGTTGGAACAGAGCTGGGCTTGTGGTCGGCACCCAGAAAAGTAGTAGTGACTGACTAATGATTATGGAGCCTGCAATTGTTGGGATGAAGTCCCTAAACAGAGGAACAGCTCTAAGCAAACCCATTAATTAGGGGCCTGTTTGCAGTTCTTTTGTGCTGGCTTGTCATGTGTTAGCTCAGGGGGGGCTGGGTACTCCCCATCCCCAGAGGTCATTCTGGGAAAATAATGACCAAGGGGAGGCTCTGGCCTGAGGTGTGCAATTCCCACCTACTTGTGACCTTCACGCCCATCCTCCCCTCCCCACCCTAGAGCTGGTGCAATAAACAAGTTACCAGGTGACAAACACAGCCCTAATAAAGAGGGCCACCGGCTTTAGGACGGCATTAAGCCTGAGCTAATGGACTTTGCAGGGAGCACGGACTCCCTGGGGCACAGGAGAACTTCTGACCTGGAGTGACCTCCCAGGCTATAGGGAAGGCGCAGGCCAGCAGCTACTTTCTGAGAAAAAGGAAGCTGTTTTTTTTTAAAGGTAAAAGAAATCCCAAAGTAGGGTATTACAAAAATCATGTTATAACTTGTATGTTAATGTTTATCCCATTAACTAGTTTAAACCCAAATGCAAAATAACTGTCATTTTACAATAATTTCAGGACTAATAAAAATATTAATTGTTGTGCACGGTAAACAAGCAGGTGGTGATAAGCTAATGGGATAGAAGTTGAAGGTAGCATGATGGACGTGTCTGTCTGTCTTGGGTCAGTCCCCAACCCACTCCACGGGGATGGTCCTATTGGGGCAGATTGGAGCCTAGGGCCCTGGCCTCTGCTGAACACTGTGGTCCCCTTAGAGCTGGGTGGGGCCCTGGTGACAGACTCAAAGATGACCTCATCCCACTGGGAAACTAAAGCCCGTTCACAAGTCACAGACCCATAAATGAGAGGTGGTACCGGCTTCCATTTTTTGGCCGCGCACAGCTTGTGGGATCTTAGTTCCCCAACCAGGGATCGAACCCGGGCCCTCAGCAGTGAAAGTGTGGAGTCCTAACCACTGGACCGCCAGGGAATTCCTGGCACTGGCTTCCTTTAAAGGCTGTGCTCCCTGTGGCTGGTGTGCATCTCTGCGGTGCCGGCACCAGCATCCTGCATGTAGTAGGTACCAAGTGCTCTGGAATTACCTGCTGCAGGCACAGCCAACGTGCTTTCATTCACTTCTGGGATGACTGCTGCTTCCCCTAATTGTAGTAAATACCACAAGACAGGAAGTATACCTGACTTTTTCCTTACCTGTGTCCTCAGCACGTAAGTGCTTCATAAATAAATGTTGAAATACATTGACTCAGATCTTCTCTAGGAAGCACACTGATTCCCACGTGGACTGAGTAAGGCCTCTTTTCCTGGGCTTCTTTCCTCCATTTCAGAACATATTATATTACGTTGTTATTATATCTGTTTCCTTGCTTTTGTCCTGCCCGGGCTATGAGCCTTTACTTGGTATCCTGAGTGCTCAGCACAGAGGCCTGACCAAAATTCTGTGGCAGAACTGAATAAATCGTTGTGTGAATGAGTTTGCAGGGTGGGCAGAACGAGACAATCTTCCACCGACCCCAGGCCCAGCACGCTTGGAAGCTTGGAAATTTCCTGATGAGTGTTTTCCTGTTTTACAAAAATCCTTGTATGTCTCTAGAAGCCCATGTTCTCTTCTCCCGGTATCAGGGCACATCTGGTTGTTGGTACATGTCGCTTAGTTAGAAACTCTTAAAACAGCATGAAATTGTTAGCACGTTGCTCCTGCCTGCCAAGCTCTTCTTGAGACTCAAGCTTTGGTGGATTTGGTTTTCTCTTTGTTTTCTGTTTTCATGCAGTTTAGAAAATTGGTCTGTGACAACCTTGGGGGAAATAAGCCTGCCTTGAGCCCTGCCAAGGAGAGGGCAAGCCTGAGGTGAGGGCTGGGGGAGGCGGGGGATGGAATCAGCCTGGAGAATCTCTGGGAATCCTCGCTTGCACTTCCTTTCCTTGCGTTTTGGATTGGATGCTCGGGCTAATTTGATGTGTGTTTTGGATTGGCCGCTAGGGCTAATTTGATTAGAAGGGTGCCCGAAGGAGGTGGGGTGGGACTGGGGAGAGCCTTCCTTCTGGATGGGTCCTCACAGGGAGAGCAGCGCTGATCATTCCAGCACCTTTGGGTTCCGGAGGACACAGACACCAGATAAATGCCCAAGGATGGGGGCTGTGAAGGACAATGCCCCTTCCTCATGCATTTGATTTCTCTGCTATCTTTGTGTGTGGGCAGCACCGGAAATCAACTTTTCCCCCATGGCCCCAATATACCATTCCCCGCCCTCCCCACTCTTGGTAGCTCTTGTCTCTTGGCAGATTTCTTTTCTGGAAATTGTCTCATCTGGGGAAAAGTCTGGGCTGGTCTATTTCACCTTGGGTGCCAGTTGTTATCCTTGCTGGGTGTGGACACCCAGCCAGGCCTGCTCCTGGATAGTCAGATGGGGCATGGCAAAGGCAGGTGGGAAAGGTCTTCAGGACGCCAAGGCAGGACTCAGTTTGACTCCTGGCAGTGGAGATGGGACTCATCAACTGTTCTGTTCCAAATGCCAGGAGCAGCCTTGCCCCCTTCTCCCCCAAGCACTGTGCCTTGTCTTTGGTGATCTCTGCCCCATTTTTACTGCTGTTTGAAAATCTTTTCATCCACAACAGGGTGGCCTCTGTTTCAGCCTCTAATCTCTCGTCAGGGAATGATTCTGGGCTGTGCTGCTGGGTTCTGGGTCTTTTTGAGCAATGCTGAGATTCCTACTCTGGCCCCAACATCCTGAATGAATCTCAGAGCACATTCTCCAGGACCCCAGGGATGGGCATTCTGCCTCTTTATTGCCCTTGGACTCTGAGGGCATTATACCATGGTATGCACTGAATATTTTGTCCCCCCAAAATGCGTAAATTGAGACCTAGCCCCCAATGTGATGGTATTAGGAGGTGGACCTTTAGAAGATGATTAGGTCATGGGGGTAGAGTCCTCTTAAATGAGATTAGTGCCCCAGAGAGCTCCCTTCCCCTTCTACCATGTGAGGACAGAACAAGAAGATGGCCCTCTATGAACCAGGAAGCGAGCTCTCACCAGACACCAAATCTGCCAGAGCCTTGATATTGGTATTCTGGCCTTCAGAATGGTGAGAAGTAAATATTTTCAAGCCACATAGTCTGTGGTATTTTTGTTACTGCAGCCCAAACGGACTAAGACACACCACTAAAATCTAAGTTCTTTCAGGGCACCTTTGCTTATTTTTTTATTATTTCTTTAATACTCTTTAGTCATTCTTTTTATTTATTTATTTATCGGCTGCCTTGGGTCTTCGTTGCTGCGTGTGGGCTTTCTCTAGTTGCGATGAGCAGGGGCTACTCTTCATTGCAGTGCACGGGCTTCTTATTGCGGTGGCTTCTCTTGTTGCGGAGCATGGGCTCTAGGTGCGCGGGCTTCAGTAGTTGTGGCTCGTGGGCTCTAGAGCACAGGCTCAGTAGCTGTGGCACACGGGCTTAGTTGCTCCGCGGCATGTGGGAGCTTCCCGGACCAGGGCTCGAACCCGTGTCCCCTGCGTTGGCAGGTGGATTCTTAACCATCGTGCCACCAGGGAAGTCTGACCTTTGCTTATTTGGTATCTACAATGTGCCAGACACTTAACACGTGGCTTAGATATAAAGACTTGCCCAAGCCATACAGGCAGTAAGTGACGTAGTGACAAAGTGACATTTAAATGCATGTGTGTCTGAGGTCAAAGCCCTCCCTCGTTCCTCTACACTAGGGGTTCATGAACTCAGGAAGAGCAGGGATTGGGGGGCTTGGCTTCTGAGTGTCACCCTGCCGCAGCCCAGAACTACTGGTCTGAATTTCTCAGTCTTACATTCCCCAACTCTAAGCCTGCAGGAATGCCCTTGCTATCCAGATCTAAATTAAGACAACATTCTCTGTCACCACCCCCTGAGCTTTACTTAAATACATTAAAACGGTCTTTCATTTTAAAAGCTGGGGGGAAGGGAGACAAGTGCAAAAAGAAACCACTGGAAGAGTTTATAAATTTTGAATTCTGAATGGTAAGGCTTACAGGCACATGGTGCCATATTTCAACCCAGCCACATCTCGGGGATCTCCCAGTGCAGCTCCCTATCAGGCAGTGGGAAATCCTCCCTCTCCTCCCCTCCTCTGCCCCCTCCCCACCTGGAAAGTGTTTGAGGCAAGTGTCCCTGCCACACCCATAACGTAGACTGGGGTTCCTAAACTGGGATCCATGGATGAGCTTCTGGAACCTGGGAATTGCCAGAGATTGAATGTGATTGCATGGGTGTATGTGCTATTTTTCTGGGAAGTGGACTCACAGATGTAATGAGATTCACAGAGAAGTCGGTGGTTTCAAATGGTCTAAGAAGCCCCGGAGCGGAACATGGGTACATCCACGTGAGAAATTTACTTTGGAACTAAGTGCTAGGACAAGTTTTGCTTCCTCTGGAGGAACTGGTGGTATGTTTTCTCCCTTTGCAGTTGATTTTCTGTACATGACATCATGAAAGCCTTTCTAAATTATTCCATTTTTATTTTACTGAAATTATTTCTACCTGGACCAATTCAATTTTGCGTAAACATTACAGGAAGAGTTGGTTCATTAATCAGTTTCTTCTTCTTCTTCGTCTTTTTTTTTTTTAACTACAGAACATTTATCAATTATTGTTTCTCTTCTACAAAGGTTTCTCTGGTGGCTATGATGTAAAGTGAATGTAGAGTGACAGACAGAGGGAGAAGGGAGACGAAGCCTGAGGGGCATCTTTACAGAGAGTGAGTTCAAGTGTTCTTGGGGACAGATGCCCATGGGGTCAAGCAGTGGGGTCAAGCAGTGGGGTCAAAACATTCTGTTTTAGTGTCTCCACCAGGAGAAGGTCTTGGATTAGGAGGAAGCAGGCCCCTTAGAGAGTGAAAAGAAGTTGCCACCGTCCCGTGGGCTGGTGTGCCTTCACCGGGAAGGACGCAGTTGATAGGAAAATGCAGACGTCAGCGAAGTTGAAAGACTCCAGTGAGTTGTCTCCCTCTTTTTAATCACCCATGTGAGGCCCAAATGTGGCTCATCTTGAAGTAATCCTTGTCTGTCCCATCCTATAGGCTTCCCTCTGTCACTGAGTGACTCAAAGCCCTCACTCTCCCTGTAGTGCCAGGGTGGCTTCTGGCTTGGGTGGCAGGGACCCTCGGAGCAATTCCCTAGCTTTTGAAAGACACCTCTGTGCCACTAAAACTTATGAGCCTCATTTATTTATTTGACCAACTACTGGAGGACAATGTTGGTTTAAAAAAAAAAAAAAGAGGCGGTACCGTGCAAACAACATGGGATTTGGAGTCGGTCAATACTCGGTCATATCCAAAAGTCAAGCAGCCTTTGCCAAAAGACACATTTAAACACTGTTCTTCCTCACTCTTTTCCCAAGGGCAGGACACATCTGAGAATATTTACTGAGCCCCTGAGATAGGGGCATTTCCTCTCAATGTTTGCTATCTAGCAGCTGTGGCAAGACAGGCCTTGTGGAAAGGACAACAGAGAAGCCACTGGCCTGTTACATCCTAATCCAGGCATTAAGCCTGTCTGCACTGGGCTCATACTTGGTCCAGCCTAGCTCACTAAGATGAGTGTTGGGCCAAAGGCCCAGCTAGAATAAAGTTTTACTATGCCTAGCATGGTTGGTTTTTAGGAAACATCTTTAAAAGAGGTCATATTTGACCTGTGCTTTTCTCTCCATCTTGCTAATGCAGATGTGATGGCTGGAACTCTGGCAGCTGCTTGAGAACATGAGAATGAGGGATGTACTGTAGCATGGTAGAGTGATGACCTGGATCCAGAAGATTGAGGAAATGCCACGTAGCCTTGTATTGTCAGCTTCTAGCATTCTTTTAATTCAGAGAGAAATAAACTGTCTTGTTTAAGTCACTGTTATATTAGACTTTTCTGGCACATAGGACCTAACCATACTAATCCAGTGGTCGCATTTGGTTTCTGGAGTCAGTTTACCTGAGTTGAAATCCAACCTCCATTATTTTATGGACTCCAATGTGGGAAATCTCTTAACCTTTATGAGCCTTCAGTTTTCTTGACTGTGAAGTGGGGGTCATTAATGTACATATCTCTTAGATTTATTATGTATGTTAACATGATATAATGTATATAAAGTACATGGGGTGTGTTCAGTGCTCAGTGAATGTTTCTGCTGCGTTGTTGTTATTACTGTTATCATCGCCGTCATCATCGTCCTGGGGCATCTGTAACCCTTGGAGAACTTCCTGGGGGCGACTATAGGAGGCCATGAGTCATGTGTTCAGGATCCACAAGAGAAACAACTCATAAATTCAGGGAGGTCACTTATCCTCTACGAGCTTCCCTTTCCACATCTAAAGCAGGGTTAATAATAATTTGTAGACTTGTTGGGAAGATTAAATGAGAAAATATGTGCAAAGCAGCCAGCTCAATGCACAAAGCATGCGTGCCACAAATGTTAGTTCCCATCTCTTGGTTGTATTGATACTTGCTTTTACTCTGTAGAGATAAATAGAGCCCCCTTCCCCCCACCCTTAGTACTCCTAGCCTGGGTAGATTGTAAGTTGGCATTGGCTGCTCAGTGGCTATAGGTGAATCCAGCTGGTGAAGGGCCAGTGGCCCAGCCAGGGCAGAGTTATGCAACCCCACCTGAAGACGCAGGCTGGCAAGCCAGATGGGTGTGGGTGGCAGGAAGTCTCTTGGGGGCAAGGGTAGAGGACAGGGGGATTGGGGGGACAGAGGGGAAATGGGCAAGTTTTACCAGCAGTGTTGGGGGCCTTAGTGCGAGGAGGCGGGAGAATGAGGGCTCTTCCCTTCCCTCTTCAAGAGATACTGCTTTTATTTTTTCAGATCCAACTCTGCAATTTTCAGGGTGAGAAACCACAGGCAAAATAGTAATCTCTACGAAAACAATAATACTCATCTTAAAGGAGCTGTTTATGAGGCTCTAAAGAAATGAAATAATTTATATAAAGGTGTGTGTGGCATGTAGTATAGGCTGCTTGCTCTGACCCATCTTCCATTCACACCAACAAATTCTTGCCTCCTAATGAGTTTGCTATACCTGAATGTGCCCTTGGGGTCCCTGAATACCATCTGCTTATGCCTGAGGTAAGGCTGTGGGGCTGGATGGCTTCATATAGGGTGAACACAAGCTGTCATAGAAAGCTGGGTATAAAAGCAACCAGTTGCAAATACCAAGGTGTGATGGAGACAGGGCCTGGGGGTCCTACACCAGCAGCCCTGCCCTTCAAGTCTCTCCCCTCCATGCAACATCGGTATGCTTCCCACTGGACACCATCCTTCCAGCCCAGCACGGGAGATGGAACAGAGAGAGACCTGCCCTCTCTTCCCTCCTCCACCACCCCCTAAGCAAGCATACAATTCTTGTGGATTTGTATCTCCTCCCTTTTAAAAGATTTTTAACTGAAAAAAATTTAAATTACAGAAAGATATTAGAAGAAAATACAATGGTGTCTCACTGCTAAATTTAAGTGAAAGTTAACATTTTGCTTTGAATACTTGCCTTGATTTTATTTTTCAGTAAAAGAAGAAAAGTTACTGACAATGCTAAAATGTTCATTGAACTGCTTTCCAGTCCCATCTTTTGGCAACCTCTGTCCTGTTATTGCTGTGCATCCCTTCAGCCCATGATTTTTACACTTACCCTATGGGTATGTATACATTTGAGATTTTGTATTTCTTCCCCTGTCCCTTTCATTTTGGAAATTACACAGTGTGTTTTTATTCTCTTTGTAGTTTCCCTAACACTCTTTTTGATTTAATTTTATATTGGGGAATAGTTGATTTACAATGTTGTGTTAGTTTCAGTTGCACAGCAAAGTGATTCAGTTATACATATGCATATATCCATTCTTTTTCAGATTCTTTTCCCATGTAGTGACAGAGTATTGAGTAGAGTTTCTTGTACTATACAGTAGGTCCTTGTTGATTATCTATTATATATAAAGTACTGTGTATGTGTTAATCCCAAACTCCTAATTTATCCCTCCCCACCACCTTTCCCCTTTGGTAACCATAAGTTTGTTTTCAAAGTCTGTGAGTCCGTTTCTGTTTTGTAAATAAGTTTATTTGTATCATTTTTTAGATTCCATATAAGTGATATCATATGATATTTGTCTTTCTCTGTCTGACTTCACTTAGTATGATAATCTCTAGGTCCATCCATGTTGCTACAAATGGCATTCTTTCATTCTTTTTTATGGTTGAGTAATATTCTGTTGTATATATGTACCACATCTCCTTTATGCATTCCGCCGTTGATGTACATTTAGGTTGCTTCCGTGACCTGGCTATTGTAAATAGAGCTGCAATGAACACTGGGGCGCATGTATCTTTTTGAATTATGGTTTTCTCAGGGTATATGCCCAGTAGTGGGATTGCTGGGTCATATGGTAGTTCTATTTTTAGTTTTTTAAGGAACCTCCATACTGCTCTCCATAGTGGCTGTATCAATTTCCATGCCCACCAACAGTGCAAGGGGGGTTCCCTTTTTCTCCAGCATTTGTTTGTAGATTTTCTGATGATGCCCATCCTAACTGGTGTGAGGTGATACCTCATTGTAGTTTTGATTTGCATTTTTCTAATAATTAGTGACGTTGAGCATCTTTTCATGTGCTTTTTTGGCCATCTGTATGTCTTCTTTGGAGAAATATCTATTTAGATCTTCTGCCCATTTTTTGATTGGATTGTTTGGGGTTTTTTTTTGTCCCTCACATGCTTAACACCTATACTTCATATTTTGGGAACAAATTTTAAATTAATTGATATCTCTGTTCTCTTCCTAGAAAAGACACAGAACCACAGAACTCAGAATGCTTTAACTTTGCTCCCATCTTCCGTGTTACCATGGTCTAGTATTTAGTTCTGCCATGTTTTTACTCACCATTTGTCATTATTATTATTTTTAGAATCTACACCATCTAGACTTACCAGCACGTGTGTGTGTGTGTATATATATATATATATATATATATGCATTTTTGCACACAACTGTTTCTTGCAATCCCATCTCTCTTCATTTTTCTGAAGTAATCCTTTAGTGGTTATTCAAAGAAGATCTGTGTTTAGTTAACTCAGTTTTTTCTGAAAATACCTTTCCTTTGTCCCCCATCTCAGATGTGGGTCAGCTGAGTACAGAATGGCAGATGGACTTTTTCCCCCTACTTAGCACTTTTAAGATATTATTCCCTCATCTTCTGGCAGCTATATTGTTGCCAATAAGAAGGGTGATATCAATCTGGTAGACATTTCTTTGAAGGTAATCTTCCTCTCTTCTCTAGTATCTTTGAAAATATTATCTTTTCCTTTGATGTTCTGTGGTTTCACAGTCATGTGGCTAAATGTGTATTTGTTTTTTACTTATTCTATGTGTTTTCCAAGCCAAGGCTTAGACCCTTTCTTCAAATGTGGAAATTCCTTAGCCATCGTCTCTGCAAATATTACCTCTCACCCTCTTCTCTGTTGCCTGGCTTTCTGTAGCACTTACTGACAGATAGATACAGAAATATTAAAACATATTCTCCATGGTTCTCAATTTCTTTTTCATACATTTTTTCTTTCACATATATATTTTTTTTTTTTCTGCGGTACGCGGGCCTCTCACTGTTGCGGCCTCTCCCGTTGCGGAGCACAGGCTCCGGACGCGCAGGCTCAGCGGCCATGGCTCACGGGCCCAGCCGCTCCGCGGCATGTGGGATCTTCCCGGACCGGGGCACAAACCCGTGTCCCCTGCATCAGCAGGCGGACTCTCATCCACTGCGCCACCAGGGAAACCCTCTTTGACATATTTAATAAAATGTCCTTTTCTTTATGTTGTGTTCTAGATGATTTTTCTTGGATCTGTTTTTCAAGTCACCAGTTTCCTTCATGGCTCTGTCAATGGACTATTGAACCAGCCCTGCTGAAGTTGTTGTCTTTTTTTCAATTTGGATGATTATGTTTTTCAATTTTAGAACTTTATTTTAGTTCTTTTTCAAACCAATTCTTCTTTTCTCATAATGTTTGCACTTGCTGTATAGATTATGTTCTTCTAGTTTTAAAACGTTTTAGACAAACTTATTTAAAATTCCTTTTCAGAAAGCTCAGTTGGCAATTCCTTGGGAATGATTCCTCTCACTTGTAATTTTTGCTGACACTTGTGGTTTTGCATTTCCTTGTGTGCTTTGTGAGTTTTGTCTCATCTTCAGCAGGAATTATCTTCCTCTGAGTCCTGTATATTCTCTAGTATTTGGAGACACCCCACTGGTGTAGTTTCTTCATTATAGGATTCTTTTTCCTAAATCAGTTTTACTTCATTTTATTGGCTTTGGGCTTTTTTTTACTAGTAAGAAGTGTGAGAATTTGGGTTTTATACTAGCACATACAGGCTAAGTGCTCCAATTTCTTTCATTAAGTCTTTTTCTTTTTTCTTACCCACACCCTGGGGTGGCCAGCCAGTTTCTCTGCTGACTAGCAGGAGTTTTTCTGATGGGATCATACTTTCCAAAATAATTTCTTCCAACTCCTTGTGATAAACAGGAACTGTGGCCTTGACTTCCGTCTGTGATATTAAAGCCCTCCGTAAGT
Source organism: Monodon monoceros (assembly GCF_005190385.1). Taxonomy (NCBI): domain Eukaryota; kingdom Metazoa; phylum Chordata; class Mammalia; order Artiodactyla; family Monodontidae; genus Monodon; species Monodon monoceros. Next base: position 54,573,942 of record NW_021703775.1, read on the forward strand.
CCATGTTTCTCACATTTCAAAGTACGTATGAATCGCTTGGGGAACTTGTTAAAATGAAGATTCTGATTCAGTAGGTCCGGGGCGGGCCTGAGATTGTGCCTAACAAACTCCCAGGTAATCCTGATGGTACTGATTCAAAACTGCTTGGAGGAGCAGAGTCCTCCAGCATGTACATCTCTTGTCAGTTACCCCTGGTGGCTTTACTTCTCACTCTCTGTTCTGCACTCTCTGTTTTTGACTACTGGAAAGTTCCCTCTAGAGTGTCCGTTCAACCTTAGACTAGGAGACCTAGGCTCTTTCCTGTTCCAGAAAATCTCTAGGTAGCAAGTGTTTTAATTAGCCATACAAAGTATGGCTGTGAGTCACAAACACCCCCTCCCCCCAAAACAGAGCCTTAAACTAGGAAAATATTTCTCACTCACATAAGAGGATCCAGACTTAGGAAGTCTAGGGCTGTATGGTGGGCCTACAATCCTCAGGGACTAAGACTCCTTGCATTTTGCGGCTCTGTCATTCTTGGTGTGCTTCCTCACAATTTAAGATAGCTACAAGAGCTCCAGCCATCTCATCACACTCCCACTATCAGGAAGAAGAGATAGATTAAGAAAGGCAATCCTTTAAGGATACTTCCCAGCAGTTACAAATGCCAGTTCCATTTATGTCTCACTGACTGGAATTTAGTCACATGTTTACTTCTAGTTGCAAAAATGGCTGGGAAATGTAGTATTTATTCTGGATGGCTAGATGCCAGCTAAAAGTTGAGGCATCTACTGCTAAGGAAGAGGGGAATTGATATGCAATAGTTTCTGCCATAATCAGAATGCAGTTTTCTAGAATCTTAAGGCATTCCCTTAGCCTTGGACCCAGAAGATTGGTGGGATGGTGGAGGTGATGATGAAAAAACAACCTTGTTTGCAAAATGGCAGTTTGGGAGCTCCAAGAACCAAAGAGCACAATTTTTTTTTAAAAGATAAATATTCCAAGAGGAAATTATGCCCCTTGATTAGTCTATTCCTTGCATGAAAAGAAAGCAGAATCTTGAGTACCTCATGATGTCTGCAAATGCCAGCATTTTCCCTCAAAGTCTTGCAAAATTTGCCAAGAATAACTGGGTGACAAAAGGGAAAGAGATGGAGACACCCTGAGAAATCAGAGCACTGGAGACTGGGGCAGGAGCAGACCTTTTAGAAGATGGGAGCAAAACCAGTTGGCAAGAAGGGAGAGGAACAGCTGTCCATGGGTCAGGAGCAGAGTGGTTAAAGATGCTGATATTCCTGTGTCTGGGTGCCTGTATGGGGGTCGAGCCAGGTGGCGGAGGTGGAGGGGAGAAGGCGCAAGAGAGGAGACACACCAGTCATCATGTCACACTTCAGGACCTCTAAGGTCTCTATATCAGGCTGCAGAGAGCTGGGCAGTGCAATCAGAAGTGTCGGGGTAGAGAAGAGAAGGTAATTTCTGCATGTAAATATCCACGTCAGCTCTACGGTTAGGACCCAATACAAGGACTGGCCTGTTATGATCATCCCCAGTCACCAAGTACATAAATGTTATATCTTAACATTATATGTGTGTTGCACATTACCACATTAGTGACTAGAAGTCCTGCCTTAAAAACAGACAAAGAAACACACAAAGCTAGATTTGCGTTGGAGATTTTTACTTTTTTGACTATGGAATCCCTTTTTCATGGAACACCAATGAACTGCCTTTGCCCTAGTGTACCTCACAGTACCCTCTAGAAAAATCGTGCCACGGATAAGTAAACCACTTGCCTGGGAGAAGCACTACTATTTTTAGTACTAAATTCAGACAGAGTTAACCCTGAGGCTACTTAATAACGCAAACGCTGTGTGATGTAGCGAACAACGTCTTCAACAGCCTTCTTACCCCAAACATAATAATGCTTTTCATGGGACTGTTTCTTGTAATTCTATTAAAAAATGCTGATGGAATCACACCAAAAATAGTTCAGCAAAAGCAGTTCTGCCAGGGCCAAGGTGATGCATTCCAGGCATCTGTGTTTCAGTTGCTCTGGTGGGATCCTGGGATTGGTGTTAGGAAATCTGGAAGAGTGAATGAACTGCTTATCCTTCAAGCAATCCTCTCTGAATAGTGTCATTTCTCAGCAGGGGTTTTAAGTAAATATTTAGTGGTAGGGCATTCAAATTGTACTTCCTAGCTGGACCTAAAGGGCATTGCTTTTTATGCCCTCTGAGTTCCTATCCACGTCTTGACTGACAGTCGAGCTTGGGTGAGGTTGGCATCCCTTTGGAAAGCTGAGCCCTCCCATCATTGCCCACCAGCAAGATCAGAACTCTCTCCTGAAGTTGCCTTGAGCCCATTCCAGGGCATAAATGAACGAACAGGCCAGGGCCCCAAAGCCTACTTCAATTAACGTGGCTGAAGTAGTGCCCATGACCAAGAATGTTTAAGATTGGTATAACCAGACACTTGCCACTGCCAAATAAAATCTTGGCAAAGCACCAGAGAATGCCTGGCTTTGGGCAATGCTACTGTCAGGACCCTATCCAAGAAAAAACTCTCCGTTAGTGCCAAGGTAACTAAATGAAGTAACTTGTACCGGATCGTTATTTATAAATCGGTTCAAATGTGGAATGCCTCTGAGAGATAACATATTTAGTTTTAGGACCATGGATTTGTGGGCTTTCTTTCTAAAAATAATTGGCTGGCATGGCAAACTTATTTTCGGGTCACCTCTAATTTGAGATAATAAAATGTCATCTCTGTATACGAGAATCTCTGTCTTTTTGCTCTGCGTGGGGACGGGGATGTTGGGATTGGCATCCAGGACACCCAAAGGATCATTAGGAAATAAGCTAGAAAGAAATGATTCCAGAATATATCCCTCCAGTGTGCTTGTCTGGCCAGTTTTCACAGCAGACTTTGAATCCCACTGACATAGATACCATCATCCAGAACTGTTCTAGACAGATATCAACGGTCCAAGCTCTACGTAACAGTCTAGGCCAGGGTCCACTCCAGGTCAACAGCAGTCACACATCATCTAATATGCTCTCGGGGTTGACTGCAATGGTGACTGAATATTCCAGTGGATGGAATAGCTGTGTCCGATGCTTGCACGTTCCCTAAAGTGTAAGAATTTGATATTTGCTGAAATATGCACTTGATCTGCTGACAGTGCAAATCTCAGGTAGAGAGAGAACCTTTTATTAATGGTCTCCAGCATTTGCATTCTGTTTTCCATCATGGAAGTGAAAAGAATCTTCTATGTATTAATATTTGTGTACATGAGAAATAGATTCTCCCTAAAAGCCAACTCCTGTTGCTAGTGAAAGAACTGAAGAAGTTTAAGAAAAGAGACATTTTGGACAAGTTAGAGTGAAATATCACTCATACACACACACACACACACACACACATACGCACACACACATGGATGGTAATTTAGTACATGATAAATGTGGCATTGCCGATAAATGGGAGAAAGGATACTCAATAAATGAGATTGAGACCATCAAAAGTTTAGGAAAAAGGGCTTCCCTGGTGGCGCAGTGGTTGAGAGTCCGCCTGCCGATGCAGGGGACACGGGTTCCTGCCCCGGTCCGGGAAGATCCCACATGCCGCGGAGCGGCTGGGCCCGTGAGCCATGGCCGCTGGCATCCGGAGCCTGTGCTCCACAACCGGAGGGGCCACAGCAGTGAGAGGCCCGTGTACCGCAAAAAAAAAAAAAAAAAAAAAGTTTAGGAAAAAAATAGCTCCCCTTTTTCCCCCATATACACAAATTTATTCTAGATGGAATAAAGAGCTAAACTACCCCCCCAAAACAAAACAACACAAAAAACCTTCAAAATATCTGAAGAAAATATAAATGAATATTTGATGAATCTTAGAAGTGACAAAGGATGCTACAAAGGAGATATTTATTATATTTGCATAAGCCTAACAACTTTGGACAAAAAAAGAGACTGTAAACAAAATCAAGAGACAAATGACAGGCTGGGAGAGAGTGTTTGTAACATGTGAGAGACAAAGGATTAAAAACCACAAAATACAGTTTCTATAAAATAGCAATTAAAAAACAAACAACCCAGTAGAAAAATGGATACAACATAGGAATAGGCAACTTATAGTAAAAATAAAAAAGACCACAAAATTGACTAGTAATCAGAGGGCTAAAAGTTGTCAGTGAAATGGTTTCCTAATATCAGATTAGTAAAAATTTGAGAGGGTTTAAATTTTCTGTGTTGGCAGGATGGGGGAAGCTTTTGGTGGAGTGGAATATAAATTCTGCCCTTAGGGCAGCAATGTGGCAGAGGCAGACAAAACTTTCAATACACAAATCATCTAACCCAGGTAAGCACTTGTGCACATGCCCAAAGAGGCATGTGAAGGGAAATATTTTTCAACATCATATGAGGAAGAATTTAGAAACACCTGAAATGCTCGTTCATAGGTATGTCTCTGCTATGGAATATAATGTAGCGCTTAAAAGGATAAGGATTTACTGGCATAGAGAGGTCTGCTAGATATAAGAGAAAGTGCAAGTTGCATCACTGCACACATGGCACAATACCATGTAATACGGGTCTCCAGGCACGAGGTCTGTAAGGAACAGGTCATACCAATTGTGTGTGTGTGTGTGTGTGTGTGTGTGTGTGTGTGTGTGTGAGCACGCTCTCTCGGTAGAGAAGTGTGATGAACTAGGGAGGAGATTGGTGAAAGGGAACTTTGTTTTTTTCTTTACTTACTTGTATGTTGTTAAACACACACACACACACACACACACACACACACACAAGAATGTATTCATGTATTACTTGCATATTAAAAAAACAAAATTACAGGGCTTCCCTGGTGGCGCAGTGGTTGAGAGTCCGCCTGCCGATGCAGGGGACATGGGTTTGTGCCAGGGTCCGGGAAGATCCCACGTGCCGCGGAGCGGCTGGGCCCGTGAGCCATGGCCGCTGAGCCTGCGCATCCGGAGGCTGTGCTCCGCAACGGGAGAGGCCACAACAGTGAGAGGCCCGCGTAACGCAAAAAAAAAAAAAAAAATTACACACACAGAATGGAGTGTTGCATCCTGTAGTGGCTTTTGGACACTTGAAGTGAGTGATTCTGTCATTTTGCTATACCTTCACTCATTCATTCATTTAACAAATATTTTTTGAGTGCCCACTATGTGCCCAACACAGAAACTAGAGGAAGACTAGAGAAAGCTATCTATAAACCTTATTTCAGTGAGTGCTCTGGTTAGCAACTGTGTTAGTCAGCTCCGGCTGCCGTAACAAAATACCACAGACTGGGTGGCTTAAGCAAAATAAATTAATTTTCCCTTTCTAGCTCTGGAGGCTGGAAGTCTAAGATCAGGATGCCAGCATGGTTGGGTTCTGGTGAGAACTCTCTTCCTGGCTTGCAGATGGCTACCTTCTTGCTGTGTCCTCACATAGTGGAGGGATTGATAGTGACAGAGAGAGACAGAGACAGAGATTAAGAGAACCTTTCTAACAAGGGCACTAATTCCATCATGGTGGTTCCACTTTCATGACCTCATCTAATCCTAATTATCTCTCAGAGGCCCTACCTCCAAAGACCATCACATTGGGGGTTAGGGCCTCAATGTATGAATCTGGAGGGGACATAGTCAGTCCATAACGATGATACATTGTATAGCATGTTAAAAATAAAAATTCGACAGAGACTTCAAGGTAAAACAGATGTGAACTTACATAGTTAGATCACCACTTGCAGAATGTACAAAGGAAATGGAATTGGTGACATTACCTTGTCCCCCTTGAGAATGTAAAATGGTTGAGGCAGTGGAGAGGGAGAATAGATGAGCAAAGAGGTTTCTCTGGAGGGAGCTGTTGCAGTGCTCTGACTCTGCTCAGTGCGTGTGCGTGTGTGCGTGCATGTGTTGGTGAAAGACACACAAGACAGCTAGAGAGATTAACCACTCCCTCCCCTTCCCACCAAAAACTTTCAGCCTAAAGCAAAGTGGAGCTGGGGGAGGGAGGAAGGCATGCTCTTTTTTTTTTTTTTTAAATAAATTTATTTATTTTATTTTTGGCTGTGTTGGATCTTCATTGCTGCACACGGGCTTTCTCTAGTTGCGGCGAGCGGCGGCTACTCTTTGTCGGTGCACGGGCTTCTCATTGCGGTGGTTTCTCTTGCTGCAGAGCGTGGGCTTTAGGCGCTCGGGCTTCAGTAGTTGTGGCACACAGGCTCAGTAGTTGTGGCTTGCGGGCTTAGTTGCTCCACGGCATGTGGGATCTTCTCGGACCAGGGCTTGAATCAGTGTCCCCAGCACTGGCAGGTGGATTCTTAACCACTGTGCCACCAGGGAAGTCCTTTTGCTCTTAAATCAAGTTTAATCTTTATACATAAATGGGCATTCAACTTACTGAATCAGGACTGTGTCTGTCACTTAGTGAGTGACTTAGTGTGTCAACAACCTACGACTGAACTAAAAAGTCGTGGACCTACAAGGAGTTTTTATTTCGCAGTAGAGGAAGACTGCCCACGTGGAGTCAGGTTTAAAGGGATAATGAGAGATGAAAATAAAATTGTGCTTTGATTACATCATAAGTCATGCGTGGTCAATAATACCAGTTACATATAATTGCTCATCAAGCGAGAGGCAAAACTGTAGAGTAAGTGGAAAGGGAGGGTGGTGTGTGCTTCCAGGCGGCACATAGGATACCTGTGGCTTTCCATCTAAATGTGATTCCCGAGCAAGCCAGGAGTCTGTCCAGGCTTAGCTGCGTTTGTGAATTTGGAGATTCACCAAGACCCCCCGATGTACCTCTTTCAGATGCCAAGGGTTTACTATGGTACATTTTGGAAAGTTTTCCACTAAAATATCCAGTTAAAATTATGCCTTGGTATCTGAAAGATTAGCCTCCATTTATCCAGAAAGTGAAGCTATCTGGTTGGAATTTACTGCTACAGTATTTTGAGATTCTACATAGTCTCTGGGGATTCATGAAAGCCTTTCTGAAGGTTTGGAGAAGGCATCTAAAAGACCCGCTGGCCCCAGTAGCCCAGGGGAGACTCTCCTGGCAAAACTTTCCCCCTTTCCTCTTTCAAGACTCAGCTCCAGTGTCACCTTTGTGAAGATTTCCCCATTTCTATGGTTAACGTCAGTTACTTCCTTTTCTGGATTCCAGCTGAACAGCCTACCTACCTGTTAATACATTTATATTGTATGGAACATATTTATTTGCTTATCTGCTCTTTCATAAGGTCTTCAGCTTCTTGAAGGTAAGAAATGCTGTGTTTCATCAGTTTTAAGATACACATTTCCACCCCCCAAGTTTTTACATTTCTGAAATTAGGATAGCTTTTGATGGCATGTCATAGTTTCATTGGCAATATATTTTTTCTGTGGTACATAATTTTTTTTTAGTGGTACATACAGTAATGGTAGGTCTTATAATTGGTTATGACTTAGAATTAATGAACTATGGCATATCTAATTTACCATTGTAGCCTTAAACAGCTAGTACACCGCCTGGTATGTAGTAGGTTCTCCATAAATTCATGAAACTAACAGATTTTGTGACGGTGGATTTCACCAGCAGGTGCCACTAATCTGAGTAATTCTGGCATTGGAGAGCAAAACCATAGGCGGCAGACTTTGGGGGTTGCAAAACTTCCAGAATATTGAAGGAGATGTGATAATTAGGGTAACCCCAGCTGCTGTAACAGCTAGCTCTCCAAACTGCATAATGGCTCAAACTCAGAAGGAGTTTATTTCTTGCTATCATTAGCTGTTCAGACCAGGTGCTCCTTTTTGGTGGTGACTGTTCTCAGTGCAGTGTTTCAGGGACACAGGCTCCTTCCATGTTGTGGTGCCATCGATCTCCAAGGCGTCTCATCACCATCCCCATCCAGGCAGAACAGTTAAAGAGAGTGTAGAAGGCAGGTCCGCTTTTTTTTTTTTTTCTGTACGCGGGCCTCTCACTGTTGTGGCCTCTCCCGTTGCAGAGCCCAGGCTCCGGACGCGCAGGCTCAGCGGCCATGGCTCACGGGCCCAGACGCTCCGCGGCATGTGGGATCTTCCCGGACCGGGGCACGAACCCATGTCCCCTGCATCGGCAGGCGGACTCTCAACCACTGCGCCACCAGGGAAGCCCGGCAGGTCCGCTTTGAAAGCCTTGTTCTGGAAATGATTCATAACACTTCTGCTTATATTCCACTGGTGAGAATTCATCTTGTACCACATCTAGATGCAAGCCAGGGAGTGGGAGCCAGGAAATGTAATCCTTAGCTGGGCATCCATTTTCCAGTGACAACCCTATGCGATGCAGTGGGAACATGTATTTTGGTGGGACGCTAGCTCTCTAGCACGGGGAACCATTGGACTCTTGCTTTTATCAGGTAGGGCTGTCTGCTTCTTGTTGCAAGTTTAATTTTGGCTTCCAACTTCAACTGTACTAGCCAATAATTTCTTAGTTGCAAGAGACAGAAACCCAACTCTGACCAGTTTTAGTAAAAATGGAAACACCCTTGTTAGGTGTAGTTAGACCCAGGAGCTCAAATAATGTCAATCATCTTTCTTTCTTTCCTTTCTGCTTTTCACTGTACTGGTCTTAATTCGCAAACAAAAACTCTCCATAACATGGGCGAGAGAAGGATGCCTTACTGGGTCCTTTCAGCCCATAATCTTAGGAGGAAGGAGAAAGCTCTTTTTCACAGTGAAAGCTGGGGATCAGTAGGGATCATAGGTATCAGTCCCCCTGCCAACCAAACCAAACCAAACCAAGCCAAGCCAAGCCAAACCAAATGTTTGGCTCTAATTGGGTCATGTGACCACTCTTGGGCCAATGACTGTGTCCAGGGGGTGGTGGCCTGTTCTGAATGGAGAGCTTGACAGCCCTGTGAGAATCACCTGGAATGAATGGGGGGAGGGGCAGTTCCTAACAGGAAAGGATGAACAGACAAAATGTGAAAGTTGTCCACTGTTTCCAGCACCACTACTGGAGCTTCATCTCCAGCCATTCCTCCTCTGCAGCTGCCCCAAATTGATGCCATTTCTCAAAATGTACCAGACCCCTTTAGAGATTCTCTGCTGTACCCCCTTTCTGAAATGACCTCTCTCCCATTCTTCTCCCCTATTCATCCATCAAGGCCACATCACAATCATCTTTGCAAAGCTATTTCTGACACCCTAACCTCACCCCATCGAGCCCGGTTACAGCTACCAAACAGGCTTTGCATTCACGTTGACAGCTTTGAGTAGAGTTCCCTGTGCTATCCAGTAGGTCCTTGTTGATTATCTATTTTATACATAGTACTGTGTATATGTTAATCCCAGACTCCTAATTTATCCCTCCCCCCCACCTTTTCCCCTTGGTAACCATAAGTTTGTTTTCGAAATCTGTGAGTCTGTTTCTGTTTTGAAAATAAGTTCATTTGTATCATTTTTTTTTTAGATTCCACATATAAGTGATATCATATGGTATTTGTCTTTCTCTGTCTGACTTACTTCACTCAGTATGATAATCTCTAGGTCCATCCATGTTGCTGCAAATGAATTTCTTGTTCAAGTTTTTTGCATATTTTCTACTGGATTTTACATCTTTCTCATTGATGTATAGGAATTCTTTAGATGTTCTGAATACTATTTCTTCGGCCATTATTATGTGGTGCAACCATTTCTTCATACTCCGAGGCTTCTATTTGCACTCTACTCCTTTTAATATAAAAAAGTAACGTGTTAAAAAAATTGACTGAGCTTTGAGGCTGCATCTCAGGCCCACACAAAAGTGGGTTCTGTGGTTCTGCCATGCTGGTCACACCTGCAGTTCAGAGCTGGCTGGCCTGGGAGCAGCCTGTGATGTATTGTGTTGGCTGAGGTGTAAAATGTCATCTTGTCCCGAGCAAACACCAGTGCTGGAGAAGTCCTCATCCACATCACACAGGGACCCAGTTGGGGAGAGGGCTGCAAGGAGTTGGCTGCCCACAAAGCTCCAATTAGCCCTCAAATTATCTCCTGTGTCACGTGTGCAAGGATTTCTAACCAAAATTTGCTGGAAAATGGATTCTCAATGCTTCTGTCTATTTACCTAATACTTAACCCAAGGATAACAACATACATACAAATTTAAAATAAAACACATGTTGGGTTTTTTTTTAAATAAAAATTTGAAACAGATGGTCTCTTTTAAGACAAATATTTATTCCCCTGACATTTTTTTCACTTATATGTTTATATTTTTAAATATAGGCTTTATGCAGAGACCTTAGCGATGTCACGATAATAAAATCCATGTTTTTCATAATTGTCTATTTCCTAGAAATGCATGGCTGGAAGCAACCTCAAGAAGCTATCTCTGGCATCCCCCTCCTCCAGGCAGGCCAGCATGCGACCAGCTGAGACCAACTGGTGTTTATTTTGTTTATCTTGGAGTCTTTTGAGGAAGGAAGCTGTAAACTCTTTCTTACTGAGCTCATGGACTCTCCATTGAGTTTTAGATCCCTTGGCTGGGTGAAGAGTTCTTGGATAGGGCAGAGTTCAGAGCAAAGCTTCTGAGTGTTTTTCCCCCTGGTGTCTCCCTTGTTATACTCTTGCTGATCCCACCCTGAATTTGCAGTGCAACGACCTTGACTTTGTCACCACATGCTTAACTTGGGTTTCATTGTTACCTGTTCAGATCCCTTTGTGCACATCTCTGATACGGTCAGTTGTCATCTTGACCAGGACCATTATTTTTTCTTCCCCTAAGGTAGGTGAATGTCTAAAGGGAGAATCAACAGATGTATGAGATATTAGGCAGAAAAAGATGGATGCTATTCAGAAGTCATTGATAAGAAGGGGCCAGCCCTTAGCCTGAAGTATGCGACATGAAGATATTTCCTTTGTGAGAAATACATTGATTTTTGTGTATTCTTGTATCAGTTAGCTTTTGCTGTGTAACAAACTACTCCTAAAGAGTACTGCCTTAAAATAACCGTATTCTTTCTCCCTATTCTATGGGTAGGCTGGGCCAATTGTCTGGTCTGGACTAGCTTGGCTGGGGATGGATAGCCTAGGATGGCCTCACACTCACGTTTGATGGTTAGCTCTAGTCATCTGAAGCAGTAAAGAACACTTGGTCTCATGTTTCTTACTGTCCAGCAAGCTGGTCTGGGTTTATCCACACGGTGGTGGTTGCAAAGTTCCCAAGAGCAGCAAAAGAGAGCAAGCAAGTGCATTTCAAGTCTTCATTTAGGTTATGCTTGCTATTGTTCCATGAGCCAGAGCAAGTCACTAGGCTAGCCCAGAATCAGGACAGGAGGCCATATCAAAGGGCCTGGACAGAGGGAGGCCATCTTTGCAAGCTTACCCCACTTCTTGAGATCAGGAGAAGGAAGATGTCCCTTCTTGGCTCCTATAAAATCCAGATGGCCTGACAACATTCTCAAAGAAAGAAAATCTTGCAGTTTCTCATCTCAAATCTCATCCTCACCGAGTATTTGATTCAGTGCTATTCTTCCATGCCAGTCTTCCACACAGTCTCCGTTTGATGAGGACTTGTATATCTCTGACTCCTGGCATAGTTCTGGGCAGATAGCAAGTGCTCAATAAATAGTTTTGAATGAATGAATGAAAACTTGTCTACCTAAAAGAGGTTGTGCTAACTTGATTTCACTGTAACCTTCCTTATTTGCTTGATAACTAAAGACATGAAATAACTGGCTTCCAACCATCCCAGGTAGGAAGTGGTTTGAAAACCTAGATCAGATCAAGTCCCTCTCCTTCTTAAATGTCTTCAAAGGCTTTCTGTTATGCTTATAATAAAATCCAAATTCCTTACTATGGCTTAAAAACCCAGCATCATCTGGTGCCTGCATTTCCTACCTCATCCCAGTATTTCTTCTCATCAAGTATCAAGCAAATTATTTCTTCTCATCCCCGCTTACCCACCAAGGTCGGCCATAATGGCCTTCTTTTTGTTCTTAGAACACATATACATGTCATATTAAAGTTTTTACCTTCCCACCTAGAGTGTTTCTCCTTGGAATGCTGCCCTCACCCCCCAAGCCCCCAGTCTTTACAGGTTGGCTCCTTCTTTTCATTCAAACTTCATCCCTCATATAGGCCACCCCTAATCATCTATACGAAGGTATCTCCTCAACCACTCTCTATCACCAAACCATTTCAATCCTCTGTGTAGCTCTTGACACTAATGCTGCCCCCACTTATTTATTTGTTTCTTTGTCTATAGTTTGTCCTCCATCTCCCACGAGAATGTTAGTTCCAGGATAGTACCTTGTCCATCCTGTTCACTGCTGCATCTCCAGCATCTAGAACTTTGACTGGCACATAGCATGTGCTCAAGAAATATTGAGGGTAATGGGAGACTCTGACCTGATTCTTTAGGTCTTAATTTCTTAGTTCTCCTTGTTTAATTGACAAACAAAAAAGAACACCCTCCATTAAATTACTTAGGGGAAATGTAATCTAGTTCCTTCTCTGTAACAATCCCCTACAACGCAAGGTAACATACTACCTAATATGGACACAGAGGAACTAACTGCTAGAGAATCTCCATTTGCATTGATTGCTTTAAAAAAAAATCAGGAACAAAAACTAAAACTCGAGGAACAAAACGTTAAGATGACATAGCAATGAATTATTCTGATGATTCCTTTTATGGCAATAGCTCTACAGTGTGACCTTTTCCTCAGAATATTTTAAAAGTTAAAAAAAAAATCAAACCAAATGGTACCGAAGAGCTTATAATGAAAAACAACAGTTGTCTGCCCTTCCCACCCCACTCTCCTACCCCTTGTTCTGCTACTGAGAGACATTCACTTTTATCTGTTTCTGTTTTTAGATCTAAAGTGTATCTAAATAATGTGCTTATACTGTTTTGCCTTGATTTATCAACTTCAGACATTATCTTCTGACGTCTGGCTATGATGGATGAGGATCTAGCTCTCTACAGCTCTCTTTCATGTTGCAGGATTTCCCCCGAATCTGGGGATGCTTGGTTGTTGTTCATATGTGAGAATGAAGGCCAAAGAAGTATCCGTGGGGGCTCTGTGTTTATGGGTAGTCACTGGAAGCTTTGGTTGGAGTGAGAATGAAGGCTGGGGGTAGCAGCTGGCCATCGTGCTGTGGGTTTCTGAAATGTCAGGATGCTGGAGCTTTCTTTACTGGGGTACCACCAACGACCTCTGCTGCTCCTGTTTTCCTAGACAACAAAATTTCCCTAGAGAAGCGTGCCCCTCAACCCTCGTCTCATCTCCTCTGGACCCTTCCCCTCTGCCCTCTCTCCTCTCTCTTTCTTTCTTCCCTCTCTAGCCTAGGGTTCAGAGCCTGGTTGTAGGCCATTCTGTCTGCTGAGAAAGGGGAGGTGTCAGAGTGTCGTTTACCATTCTGTATACAGATTTTGAATTAATCTCTTACTTCTCGCTTTCATCCTCTACCTTGTCTGCTGTCTCCAAGTCATGACCCTCTCCACGGTATGGCCAAGAAGGTTCTAGGAGGTCAGGATTCCTCCTCTGCCACCTACTTTGCTTCTTCAGTGAATTATCCACTATGGACTTTAAGTTTCCCAGAGATGGGATGAAATGCTTCCTTTGCTGAAGAACCCCTTCCCGTTTTCTTCCTTATTAAGAGGTAATACCTTAAAAATGAATTTTAGGGACTTCCCTCGTGGTCCAGTGGCTAAGACTCCACGCTCCCAATGCAAGGGGCCTGGTCAGGGAACTAGATCCCACGTGCCGCAGCTAAGAGTTTGCATGCCGCAACTAAAGATCCTGCAGGCCGCAGCTAAGACCCAACACAGCCAAAAAAATAAAATTAACTAATTAATTAATAATAAAAAAGTAGAAGTGATCCAGTTACAAAGCTTTATTAAAAAAATGAATTTTAATGGGGGTCTCATAAAGGACAAGGTGAATGCATGTGCTCATCTGCGATCCTTAGAGTATCTTAAATCTTCTTTTACTTAAAACCTTTCTCTTATGCCGTTCAATTTAGATCTTTATCATTTCTTTTAAAGATAATTAGTCTATAGGTTTTTGCTCTGGTCAGCTCCTGACATCCTTTGTCCAGCTGCAATAGGATACATTCTTCTTCACTCATCTCTACTCTTCAGTCCTAGAGCTCCAGCTTAAACAGGTGGTCTGAAGGTCTTTTCCCCAACTTTCCAAGTTCTTGCTTATCTTCCCATGCTTATTTTCACTGCCCACTTGATGTTCTCAGCACATTTTCTGGGAGCCTTTGATCATAGCAGCGAACTGGGTTTCTTTCATCGGGCCAGAGGCTTCCTGATGGTTGAGTCACCTCCTTGTCAAACTGGGGGATTCCCAAGGATGTGAATGATGATTTCCTAATTAAAAAGGCATTCCTTATTGACAAGGCTGCCTCCCCTGCAGATTGGAGGCATCCTATCTACTCCTATATCTCTTCTAGTAGTAAGAGGTCTGAGATTTACAGACATATGTGATAAATACAAATAGTTGTGGGAGTGGGTTGGGGGCAGGGGGGTCAGGTGACTCAAGCCCAAGGTAAAAATAGCCGTGGTATCTGGGCTGGCTGGGTGGCAGTTGGCTGTTGGTCGTAACATCAGAGAGGTGCTCTCTTTAACTATATTTAGTCACCCCTGACTTGGATAGTTTGGGTTTTATCTTTGTGGGATAGCTCTGGCTGTCTTCAAGAAGGCCCACATAGGTGAATGAACAAATCAGAGGCCCGCATCACACAGAACAAACCTGTCACCCTCTGAGCAATAAGAGTGATGACAACAACCAAGGATCCAGAAGAATATAGCTTAGGGTCAATGGAAATTCCAAAGGTTGTTGGGCTCAAGAAGGGCCCACAAGTTTGAGCTATTCTTTTAACTCCCTCAGAGGATTATCACATTCTAACTTGAACCAATTCCAGCCTTTATTGGAAACTACAAGTGGAAAGTCAGGTACTGAGTATAAGATATTATGGGTAAAAACATGGCTATGGTTAAGAAAAGGATGGAGCCAGGACTGTTATCAAGACCAACACTTTAAAAATGGGGGAAAAAATATGCAAAAATAGCAAATAAGGTAGTTGTATTACAAATATAGAATAATATGCAGCTATTAAAAATCTTGACTTATGCAACACTTAACAATATGGAAAATGTATAAAACTATGGTATAATTGCATTTTTAATAAAAATACGTTTTAAATACATATATATTTCCTATAAATGCATTTTCTTTTGGTTTTAGTTTTTGTAAGCAATCTCAAGATGGTGAGATAAGTGGAGGTTCTTTTTTTTCCTATTCTGGATTTTCTATGCTTTTACCATTGAGAAAGTGAGCATGTATTATTTTTCAGTGAGGTATTTTATTCTAATATTACTAGTTCAATATACTAGTCTCAGAATTTATTAGAATAAAATATCGCATTGAAAAATAATACATGCTCACTGGCTCAATGGTAAAAATGTAGGAAAAAAATTACATAGTGTACACCAGAGGTTGCAAACTTGGATTCCTAGAGAATCCAGAAATGCAACAAAAATGAGTAAAGTGGGCTGCCAGAAATGTAATCAAACTTTCTCTCATTTTTACTTGACCGTGGCATAAGCACATAATGTAGTACAAACATGTATGATATTGGAGATTATATACTAAGTTCAAAATTGGAAAACATAACATTTGAAAAAACCAGCAATATTTAATTATTAATTTTTTTCTTTCATAACTCATTACTTCTTTGCTTTATAACCAGAAATGTGACACTTCTTCTTTTGCCCCAATATGTCAATGTTGGGTCTTGCATTTCATGTTGTGATGTGCTGTATAGAATTCAGCCTTGAATCCTTTCACTGAGAGCAATAGTTTTATTTAGTTTCATAATGGAAAACAGCTGTTCATGGCTGAACATGGATAGAATCTTTGTGTGATGGCTTTTATACTTAGGGTAACTACTCTTGAGATATTTGTAGAATAATGGCATTCCAATGTTGCAACATTTAATTTGGGGGACTAAATTGTGGTTCAAAAGATTTCATTTATGGCACACTATTAATTAAGAAAGGTGAGTTGAATAATAGCATTTATTTTTTATAAAATTAGAACCTTTTTTTGGAATCCTGTCTTCAATCTCACAATTTTGGGAGAGCAGTTAAAGCAATCTCTTTCATTTCTGAAAATTGATTTCAGCATAGGAAAGTGGGTTAGATTAGTCTTTGTCAAATGAATTTTCCAAAGATATAATTTCACTAAGAATGAACAAATTCAGTAGCTCATTTGCATACCTGTGAAGATTCTTGCAGAGAAGTACCCAAATGCCTTAGATGGCTTGGGATATTTACCAAAAAATTCAATCCTTTGATATTTGCTGGTGAGTTGGGTAAATATGTTTTGTTCGATGATATAAACAAGTTAATAATTTTTCAACTGTTCCTCTGAACTGCAGATAAGACTCCAATATTATACACCAATTATCCTTAGTTATTAGAACAGATGAATGGTATTACTTTTGTGTATCCGCATTAGGCAAAGCACTGAAATGTCTATACTTTCAGCCATGGGAGTGAATCCAATTCAGTAAGCCCATGATAGTTTCTATTTTAACTTAGTGTAAGGCAATTCTTGGTGAGTTGTTTAGGTTTCATGATCGTGCAAAATTTGGCACCTTAGATTTAAGTTTGATAACAAGGTCGTTGTTCATGCTGACCATCTCAGGAGCTCTGTTTCATACTTACTAATTTTGACCTGTCTGCTTTAAATTTTTCAAGACTTCTCAACACACAAAGCTAAGCCATTTCCTGAAGTTGTGCCTATGATGGACACCATGCCCTAAAGTTCTCCAATCACATTGGAGTCTCTTTGGAACCATAAATAAATATAGCTGACTGGGTGGTATTATTTTAACTGGGCTCTCATAAGCTTCCCTAGGAAATGCCACAAATGATTGAACTTTTTCACACAACCTGTCCTGTAAGTTCTCAGCCATGTCGTCATCGTGCTGAGAACAGCATTTCTGTTTAGTCTTCCATTTGCAAATACTTGTTTTTGTTCAAGGCATGAATTTCCTCTTTCCTCAGTAGATACCCTTTTACAAACTCAGCATTCATAAAAGGTTTCAATGCCTGAGCAGTATTCTCACCTATTTCACTCCATAACTTTATTTCACAGTTGCATCACTTGTTTTATTTGCATTGAAAAAAAATGTGTTGAAACGTCAGTCCTTTGTTTTTAGATCATTAAGTTCCAATATACTAGTCACAGCTTCTTTGGCTAACACATTTTATTTGCATGTCAAACTTAGAATATTTTTTAAAAATATTAATTTTTATTAGAGTATAGTTGCTTTACAATGTTGTGTTAGTTTCTACTGTACAGCAAAATGAATCAGCTATACATGTACATATATCCCCTCTTTTTTGGATTTCCCTCCCATTTAGGTCACCACAGTGCATTAAGTAGAGTTCCCTGTGCTACACAGTATGTTCTCATTAGTTATCTATTTTATACATAGTATCAATAGTGTGTATGTGTCAATTCCAATCTCCCAACTCCTCCTACTCCCCACCTCCCCTGCTTCCCCCTTGGTATCCATACATTTGTTCTCTATGTCTGTGTCTCTATTTCTGCTTTGCAGATAAGATCATCTATACCATTTTTCTAGATTCCACATGTATGCGTTAATACACTATATTTGTTTTTCTCTTTCTGACTTACTTCACTCTGTATGACACTCTCTAGGTCCATCCACGTCTCTACAAAGGACCCAGTTTCGTTCCTTTTTATGGCTGAGTAATATTCCATTGTATATATGTACCACATCTTCTTTATCCATTCCTCTGTTGATGGATATTTAGGTTGCTTCCATGTCCTGACTATTGTAAATAGTGTTGCTATGAATATTGGGGTGCATGTGTCTTTTTTAAAAAAATTTATTTATTTATGGCTGCATTGGGTCTTCATTGCTGTGTGCAGGCTTTCTCTGGTTGCGGCAAGCAGGGGTTACTCTTCATTGCGGTGCGCAGGCTTCTCATTGTGGTGGCTTCTCTTGTTGCGGAGCACAGGCTCTAGGCACATGGGCTTCAGTAGTTATGGCACACGGGCTCAGTAGTTGTGGTTCATGGGCTCTAGAGCACAAGCTCAGTAGTTGTGGCGCACAGGCTTAGTTGCTCCATGGCATGTGGGATCTTCCCAGACCAGGGCTCGAACCTGTGTCCCATGCATTGGCAGGCGAATTCTTAACCATTGCACCACCAGGGAAGCCCGCATGTGTCTTTTTTGAATTATGGTTTTCTCTGGGTATATGCCCAGTAGTGGGATTGCTGGGTCATATGGTAGTTCTATTTTTAGTTTTTTAAGGAACCTCCATACTGTTTTCCATGTGGCTGTATCAATTTACATTCCCACCAATAGTGCGTGCGGATTCCCTTTTCTCCACACCCTCTCCAGCATTTATTGTTTGTAGATTTTTTGATGATGGCCATGGAAGAATGTTTTTAACTTCTGAAAAAAAAAAGTTATTTTTCTGCAAATACATAGCCCTCTCTGGTGCTCTTTTGTTTCCCTCTTTTTAATGGAGTTATGGATATAAAAAACAAGGATTACTTTCTTCTTAATGCTATTATAAAATGAATACAGTCCAAACTGATGATAATTGACTACTGACCATCTGCCTCAGTGATGGGAGGAGAATGGGGAGTGGCAGGGAGTATGGCAACATGGAAAACCACTCAGCTCCAGCTGACTTGATCCTTGCTGGACTGTGGCTCCAGTGTTGACAGATCTTCTACATTTTTAAAATAAAAAAAGTTTAATATACAAATTAAAAGTGGATATATTTAAAAAGTACAGCTTCGTGAGTTTTTCACAAATGGAACAAGGTGATCGAACTCGCAGCTAGATCAAGAAAGAGAACCGAAGCATCAGGCCCCACAAGGCACCCTTTAACTCCCTTCCAGTTGAGATCTTTTACTTTTTAAGAAAAAAATCTGGATTCATATGTGGACTCTCCATTTCTAAATCTTGTCAAGTAATTCAAAACATTTTCAAACCCCGTGGGCCAAGCTAAATACATCTTCTGATCAGAGTCAACCCAGAGGACTCCAGTTTGGAGTCTTGCTTTTTTCGTTGGTGTCTGGAAGACCACACCACTCTTTTCTTCCATCTAGAGGGGGTGGGTAACCGTGTTTATGCTATGATTGACTGGGGTCTTTCCCTGGGATTTTGGCAATAGGACACTAGCTGGGTAATGGTGCTAAAAGTGGGAGCTTCTGTAGCCCCAGGCCCTACTCCACCATGTCAGTGGAGGAGCAGAGAAAGCTGGTTCCCAGAGAGAAAACTGAAGTGCAGAGAGAGGAAAGAGAGCAAACATACAGCAAAGGAGAGCAAGAGAGCAAGAGAAGCTGTCTTGATTCCCCAGTAACTTTCCAACTTCCCGATTCTTGGTCCTAGATCCTTCTGAAGCCAGGATATACTAGGGACTGAAGAGCTAATTAGGCTGTAGGCTTCTCTAAGGGTTCAGGAGGGACAAGCAGGTGGTAAATCACGGTTGGAGATGCATGTGACAGCCGATGGCTGGCGGTCAAGTGCGCAGGGGTCTCCATGTGGGAGCTGTGTCCACACAGAGCCAGTCCCTAAGCCTGAGCCGGGGTAAGGATTGAGGAGGCCTGGCAGGCAAGTGGGAGCTAGAAATTCACTCAGGTGAGCTCATAACAGCATTCTTGTTTAAGAAATCTTGGAGATTGGCTTCTTATTCTCAATTCTTCACACTTCCCCTATAATAGAATTATTCGTCCATGTCCTTTGCCATATGACTTTGCACACACCCTACTAGAATAAGTGGAGCATGAATTCACATCCATTGGACTTTGGGCTTGGCCAGTTGACTTGCCTTGGCCAATGGATATGGGTGGATTTGACAGTGGCCAGTTCTGAGTTAAGGCCTTAAGAATCACGGGAAGTTTCCACTAGCCTTTTCTTGTGCTTCTTCCATCCATGATGAGATGAGCCTGCCCCAGGTATCTGGTGGTCCCAGAGTGGGTGACATACAGAACTGATCTGTATCTGACCCACAGCCTGAATCAGAGCCACTCCACCCAATCCATAAATTAAGTGAGAAAAATAACTGGTTATTTTTATAAACCAGTAAGATTTTAGGATTATTTATTACATAGTATTATCATAGCAATAGCTGACTGACACAGAGTAGGAATGGATTCTAGGCAAAATTAGGGACCAGAAGTCAAGGCAGAAGGAATCTAGTAATGCGGAGTGGACGAAGCCGGGAGTAGAGAAGGGAGAGCTCAGACTCAGAGGCAACATGAGCAGTAATGGGGGCTCTTTGAGGTCATTCCAGAGGGCACCAGCTCCACGTCTGATTGGAAGAGGGAAATGAGAACAGTCTGGGGGAAATACCTGTCACCACATTGATCATCTGGCTTGAGAGAATCAGGAGGAACACAGGAGCCAAGCAGTTGTAACTGAGCTGGTGACCTTATTCTAAGCCATTGGGTCTGTTCAAACTTTATACTCCACTCCCAGCTTGGTCAGCATTGGCTCAGGATCTGCGAGCATCAGTGGATCTAGCTCAGAGGATTCTGGGAAAATGGCAGCAGGAAAAATACAATGGAAGAGGACAGCACCAGTACTGCAACTCACAAATGCTCAAAGGTGTGTGTGTGTGTGTGTGTGTGTGTGTGTGTGTGTGTGTGCTGTGCGTGTGTGATGGCTCATCTCTTATAAACCTGGTGGTTGCTTGCTGTCCACCTGCTCACTGCTTTTGTTAAGAGCTCAACCTGGAGTGGGTTTGAGGTTGGGAGACTGTTACATATTCCCACCACATTCATCAGCTTTCTGAGAGCTTACAGTTTCAGATGAAGCCCGGGAAACCATAGATCAGTAGGACAACTGGATGACAGAGCAGGATGTGGTGGCCAGTGGCCTGCGTTGCCACAGCAGAGGATCCTGGGCAGAAGCACAGACAGAGGGTGTTTCTGATTTTCTTCCTTGAAATTCCTTTTCCCTGGGGCTTCCAAGCTCAGGAAGCTCATGTCATCTCCTAATTGAGGCAGACGAAGATGGGAGTTCTGTAGGGAGGCGTTTCCACTTAATCAAGGCCAGTCATACCCAAGCTCTAGGATTAAGCGGAGATCTGCAGATCTGCACACTTGCTTGGGCAGCCTGTTTTCTGTCTTCACTACCTTGTTATCTGGCCCTTTGCTGAATTCCTGTAGCTTTTCCAGGACTTAAACAATGAGATTAACAGCTATAATTGTTTGAATGCCTACCATATGCTGGGTTCTCTAGTGGATCTTTTACAAATATTACTGATAATAACAACAGTGACGATCACTAATATTTATTAAGCATTTACTACGTGCTAGGCACCGTGCCAAGCCCTGTACGTGTATTAACTCATCAAGGATCCTCACAGTAAGGCAACGTGGGCCTCATTATTTTTGCATGTGAATAATAATCAGTGGAGTCATGACTTGGATCTAGATTGGCCTGACTCCAGGGCCTCTGCTTTTTTTCATTCATGATGCTGTTTCGCTTGGTTTTGCTCTCTAGCCATGCCAGGGCCCTGTCCAGTTAGTAGGATGGGCTGGGACAAGATCAGAAGGGCGAACACGGTGTGGGGCCGTTTCTAGGTAAGCGTTCGGTTAGCAGTTCACAATGGGGGCAGAGATAAAGTCCAGCAGGAAGCGTGGCAAGGCCCTGAAAGGTGAGTGGAACAGAGAGAGGGACAAGCCAGAAGCCGGCAGGTGTCCTGGCAGGTAGCTGGGCTGTGCAGGAAGCTTGTCAACAGGGAGCATGCCCTAGATGCTGGGCAGGGGTCCAGGAGCAGGACACCAGGCCCTGGAGGAAATGGAGCTGGTCAGAGCACAGCCTATAGTTCTGGCTATGCCCTTTATTAACTTTTTGGCAAGTTACTTACCTCCCCTGAGCTTCAGTCTCTTCATCTGTAAAATGGGGAGTATAATATTACCTTCTTCATAGGGTCAATATGATGGTTAAATGAGACAAGCATAAAGTACCAATGGTAGCGTCTGGCGTTACCATTGCAATGCCCATTGTATTGAGCACCACCAAGGAAGTGCACAATGGCACAAGGCACAAGGACAAGGCAGGACACAGTTTATCATAACTGAGAGTCACATGAAGCATAAGAAGAACAGTCCCCACCCCACCGAAAAAAGAGCAGCCCTAAAATTCCTTTTGATGGAGATCAGTATTTGTTTTAGAGTCTGGCATGGAGTTAAGTGACCTCAGTCCCATACAGAGGAGGGTGGTTGAACCCAAAGCAGATCCTGTTCTTTCCATACATAGGTTTTAGAATCCTGGCCCCTTATAACTGAAAGGCTCTTGCTCAGGGATTTGGACCCCCAGCTTGTTGCTCTTTCAATGGTATGATGCTGCTGATAAACACCTGACATAAAATATGGACAGCCATGTCAACGGCACATGTACTACAGTTGTTTTAAAGCATGTATGCAAGTTTGTTCCTTGACACTCCTCCCATCAAAAGGTAGCATTGAACATGGGCCCTTGAACACGGGCTGACTTTAGTGATTGGCTTCTAATGAAGAGAATGTGGTGAAAGTGATGCTATGTGTCTTCCAAGGCTGGGTTAGAAAACATAATACAGCTTCTGTCCAGCTCTGTCTCTCGGGATGCTCACCCTTGGAACCAGTCGCCATGTTAGGAGGAAGCTCAGCCACGTGGAGAGACCACATGAAGTGTCTGGACCAACTGCCCCAGCTAAGGTCCTATCTGCTAGCCAGCGTCAGTCACCAAACAAGTGAGTGAGCTAGACCTCAGATAATTTGGTGTAGCCTTGGAGCCATGCCAGCTGACACCAAGTGGATGGGCTGTCCCCAGCAACTCCTACCCAAATGACTGACGATTGAGCAAAATGAGTATTGCTGTTTTAAGCCATTATGTTGTGGGCTGGCTTGCTAAATAGGCTATGCATATGCATAGTGGAGCATGGAAGAGAAGCAGTTGGACAAAGGGCTTAAGAGTTTGTATTCTGGAGTCAGAAAATTGACTCTCAAATTTCGGCTCTGCTGTTTGCACCGAGCCAGTTTCATAACATCTTGAGACTGTTCTGCCCTCTATAAGAGGGTGATAATAATCATATTAATTTTATGGGTTGTTGTATTAGTTTGCTCAGGCTTCCATAGCAAAATACCAGAGTCTGAAATTAATTTTCTCATAGTTCTGGAGGCTGGAAGTTCAAGATCAAAGTATCAGCAAGGTGTTTGGTTTTTCCTGAGGCCTCTCTCCTTGGTAGACGGCTGTCTTCTCACTGTGTCCGCACGTGATCTTTCCTCTGTGAACACACCTATCTGTGTCTACATTTGCTCCTTTTATAAGGCCACAAGTCATAATTGTATTAGGACCCACCCTAAAGCCTTCATTTTAACCTACTTACGCTTTAAAGACCCTTTCCCCAATACAGTTACATTCTGAGGTGCTGGGGTTTAGGACTTCAACATATGAATTTGCGGGTTGGGGGTTACAGTTCAGTCCATAACTATAAAGAACTGGTTTTTGGTGGACACACAGTAAATGCTTAATAAATAATGGCCATTACTGTTATTGTATATATGTTATATATATATGACATCAACATGCAAAAAGAGTAATACCACCACATATGCAGGGGAAATTGTATTTTATTTTCACTTTGGTGTTAAGAGAAGACAGTTTCCGACTCAGCACTGTTTGTTGCCCAGACCCCCAACCTGGCCCCCAGCCCCAGCTCAGTGATGGTGGGGAGAGAGGGCCTGAGCAGTCTCCTCTGAATGAAGGAAGCAGCAGCATTTCCTGACCCTCCAGAGACAGGTGCTTCCTTTGGCGACCCTTGGGAGGTGCTTTCTCTTTGATCCTGGGGGAAAATCCCAGGGTGATCTCTGGTAAGAAAGGTTTGGGGTGATGTAAAAACCAGAGGTCACTGTCTGTCTGAAGTTGTCTGGGTGCTCCAGAGCTGATCCTTGGAGTTGTTCCCACTGGACACAATTTGGAAAAGGTATTTTAGAGAGAAAGTCCCAATTCAGAAAACATTTCTGCCAAGTCCTTTGTTTTCTTAATGTTGCCGCAGTGTCTGGAGCTGAATTTTAGAAATGGCATTTTCCTGGAAAGGACTTCTTGGTCTTTTTTGGAAATGTCTCATGTAAAACAAGATCACCAGTGGGCTGTTGGGTCTGGTCTCCCAGGAGTGAGTTTGGGAAATGGCAGTGGGGGAGGGTGGGACAGGGTGGGAAAAAGAACAAAAACAAAGAGGGGGAAAGCAGGACGAGAACAAGGGGCCAACATTCCTGTGTTAGGAACAGGCTTAAGGCTCAGGAATTGTTCCAACGGGTCAGGCATCATGGTGGGGAGAAAGGGAGGGAGGGGAGCCCTGACCCCGACAGCAGGGCTGTAGGAATGTCCCCCAGGAGACTGTTGGTGGCAGTGCTCGGTCATCATTCATCACAGAAATGGGCCTGTCCCTCAGCCTGCCATTTCCCTCCTCCCTGGTCTTGCATGGGTGGGAGGACAAGAGATACAGCAAGCTCTGACTAGGGCTCTCTGAGGGCAGGAGCCTAGCGTCTTCCATTAGATTTGATTTTCTTCCTGAAGAGAGGGATTGTATGTGGCACCCATTCTAGAGACTTGTAGTCCTTTTGGGCTGCTATAAGGAAGTACCATAGATGGGGTTTCTTATAAACAACAGAAATTTATTTCTCACTGTCCTGGAGGCTGGGAAGTCCAAGATGAAGATGCTAGCAGATTCTGGTGATGTCTGGTGAGAACCCGCTTCCTGGTTCATAGACAGCTGTCTTCTTGCTGTGTCCTCACATGGTGAAAGGATGAGGGAGCTCTCTGGATTCTCAGGAAGGGCACTAATCTCGTTCATGAGGGCTCCACCCTCATGACTTAATTACCTCCCAAAGAGCCTACCTCCTAACATCATCACATTGGGGGTTAGGATTTCAACATATGAAGTTTGCGGGGGGGACATAAACTTTCAGTCCATAACAGGCTTCATGAGGGCCAGACTGTGTCTTTCCATCAGACTGAAGGGTTCCAAGTACAGGGACCCTGTCCCTCCTTGATCTAAGGAATCTCTGAAGCTGGGAACCTCATCCCCTTCTTTCAGCATGTCCCTGAACCCAGTATGAGGGAGAAACTTGGTTTATGGACCTGACTGACCTGGTGACCTACATACAGTCCTGCTTCTCCAACCTTGTAAGCAGCACAGACAAGACGTACTGGCTGGAAAGACTTGACATGGGCAGGCCAGCTACTACTTCCCTCCAGGCCCAAGACCAGGGCAATTACTTTGGCCAAGTGGAATTTCTGTGGCAGGAGGACACTTAGAAACTCTTTGCAGAGCTGGCTTCCATCCTCTGGGCTTCTATGTTACTCTTCCATCCATTCCTTACCCTGTCCTTGCTTCTCATTGCCAGCCTCAAGTCTCCTGGATTTGTGGTGACTCTGGGCCTCAGAATAGGGTAAGTGTAAAGAGCAGAGGAATGGGCATGTAAGGATCACTGAATCTTAGAATTGGAAGCCACTCTAGAGGTGATTTTATCCATTTTCTTATCTGGATCATTCATTCATTCATTTGATAGACACTTAATGATGACTGTTCTGTGCCAGACTCTGCTCTAGGCACTGGGTAGATAGGAGTGAACAAAACAGACATAGTTCCTGCCCTCGTGGAGCCAAGTGTCTGATGCTTGCATATGCCAGCCTCATCGAGGGTCACACAGATTCTGCAAAACTTCCATGTTTTTGTAGCTCTCTGTCCCATTTCAATTTTGGTCAGCTCTGAAAGTCATAATGTTCCTCTATAGACTGAGTCAATGTCCTTTTCTTCTGTAATTTTTACTCATTTGTCTCAGTCTGCTTTCAGATGAAATCTCTCACTGTGATGGTGAGTTTGTTATTTTTTTCTTTCTTTCCGTCTTCTTATTTTTAGACTATATTGTTAGGTGTGCCCAAGTTTAAGATTGTTGTATTTTCTTAGAGAGCTCTTCTTTTGATCATTTTGTAATCATTTCCTCTACTTTTTCTGATTTTAGTGTTGCTTCATCACTTGTTTTTTTTTGGCTAATGATTGCTTGGTTTACTTTTTCCACTCATTACTTTCTTTCTGTGTTATTACATTTTAAGAGCCGTGTTTCTTATTTGATCTTAACATTTCTGTCATTTAGCAGGTAATCTGAATCCCTTTTATTTATATTCATCACTGGAATCCAGTTGTTACTGGTATATATTGATATCTTAATGTTTTGGTTTTAATCTCTTAGCTTCTTTGCTTCTTTTCTGTCATCTATTATATTGACTGAGTTTTCTTTAGTCCATCTTTTTCTCTTCTACTGTTTTAAAAGTTACATACATTCAAAGTCTTTTCTTTTAGTGATTATCCTTAAATTTTTAACATGTTGTGCAATTAAGTGTTGCATTTGGCTGCAAATAATGGAAAACAATGGATTAAATATGAAAGGGTTATTTTGTAGAGAGAAGGCCAGAGTCAGGCAGTATAGAGTTTAGTGTACCTCTTTAAGGATATCATCAAGCACCGAGGTTCTTTTTATTATCTTTTTCTCCTATCCTTAGTATGTGACTTTGTCTTCTCTTCATGGTCACAGGGTGCCTGCTGCTTGTTCAGTCATTGTATGCTCATTCTAGGTAGGAAGAAGAGAAGGGGTAAAGGGCAAAGTGTTCTTCCTGGAAGCCTACTAGGAAGCTGTGGTTATATTTCATTGGCTGAAACTGTAACACCTTGCTACCCTAGCTGCAAGGGAGTTGGGAAAAGTGAGTATTTTTAGCTGCCCTGTAGAAAATCAAGGTTCTACTATAAGAAAGAAGGAGAAAGAGAATATATTGTGTGGGCAGCTCCAAGCATCTATAACTCATGTATATTACTGTAGTAATCTTACAGTTTATCTGAATTTCTACATCTTTTTTTTTTTTTGCAGTTCATTCTTTTTTTCCCCAATTTTATTGTGATATAATTGACATACAGCACTGTATATGTTTTAAGGTGTATAGCATAATTATTTGATATACATATATCATGAAATGATTACCACAGTAAGTTCAGTGGACATCCATCACCTCGTATAGACACAAAATTAGGGAAAGAGAAAAAATATTTTTTTCCTTGAGGAGAAGTCTTCGGATTTACTCTCTTAACTTTCCTATGTAATGTACAGTAGTGTTAATTACATTTATCATGTTGTACATTACATCCCTAGTACTTATTTACTTATGACTGGAAGTTTGTGCCTTTAGAATGCCTTCATCTAATTATCCCTTCCCCCACCCCCTACCTCTGGTAACCACAAATCTTGTCTCTTTTTCCATGAGTTTGTTTGTTTTTTAACATTTTATTGGAGTATAATTGCTTTACAATGTTGTGTTAGTTTCTGCTGTATAACAAAGTGAATCAGCTATATGTATACATATATCCCCATATCCCCTCCCTCTTGCGTCTCCCTCCCACCCTCACTAACCCACCCCTGAATCTCTACAGCTTTAGGATGTTCTTATTCTAATCACTCCATCTCAAGTTTCATGTTATTATTTAGCATTTTAGCTCTACTTTGTTTTTAAACTCTGCAGAAATCAGACGTCACTACTGCTCTTGCTATCTTATAGTCAGTTTGTACTTAGACTTATTCACATGCTCATCCATTTCTTCACTAACCATTGTTTCTTCCATCTTACTCCTCCCTCTCAACTCAGTTTCCTTCTGTAAATGATAAACTCTGTTGTCCTTTTCTGAAGATGTGGTGTCTTTTTTTAAAAGCATTTTTCAATTGAAATATAGTTGATTTACAATATTGTGTTAGTTTCAGGTGTACAGCAAAGTGATTCAGTTATATATATAGGTTATTACAAGATATTGAATATAGTTCCCTGTGTTATACAGTGGGTCCTTGTTACTTATCTATTTTATGTGCAATAGTTTGTATTTGTTAATCCCATACTCCTAATTTGTCCCTCCTTCACTCCCTCTCCCCTTTGGTAACCATAAGTTTGTTTTCTATGTCTGTGAGTCTGTTTCTGTTTTGTATATAGATTCATTTGTATTATTTTTTAGATTCCACATATAAGTGATATCATATAATATTTGTCTTTCTCTGACTTACTTGACTTAGCATGATATTCTCTAGGTTCATCCATGTTGCTGCAGATGGCAATATTTCATTCTTTTTTATGGCTGAGTAATATTCCATCGTGTATATATACCATATCTTCTTAAACCAAAATCATTTGTTGATGAGCATTTGGGTTGTTTCCATGTCTTGGCTATTGTAAATAGTGCTTCTATGAATATTGGGGTGCATATATCTTTTTGAATTAAGGTTTTCATTTTTCCGGGATATATACCCAGAAGTGGGATTGCTGGATCATATGGTAACTCTATATGGAACCTCTATACTGTTTTCCATAGTGGTTGTACCAATTTATATTCCCACCAACAGTGTAGGAGAGTTCCCTTTCCTCCACCCCCTCTCCAACACTTATTATTTGTAGACTTTTTGATTCTGACATGTATGAGGTGATACCTCATTGTGGCTTTGATTTACATTTCTCTAACAATTAGTGATGTTGAGCATCTTTTTATGTGCCTGTTGGCCATCTGTATGTCTTCTTTGGAGAAATGTCTATTTAGGTCTTCTGCCATGATGTCTTTTTTAAAAATCCCCACTCTTGAATAATAGTTGACCTTGGCGTGATGTTCTATAAAAATAGCTATTCTCCTTCAACATAAAAAATTATTCTATTTGCCTCTATGGTTGCTGATGCCAAGTCTGCTGTCTATTTTTTCTTATAGGTGATCTTTCTTTTCTTCCTGGTGTTTTCATGATTTTTCTCTCTTGTTGGTGCTCTGCAGTTTCACTATAATGAGCCTAGGTGTATTTTTATGTTTATTTATCTTGCTCAGGTCCCTAAGTGCCTTTTCAGTTTGAGGATCTGTCTTTCATCAATCTAGGAAATTCTTAGTCATCATCTCTGAATATTGCTTCTCCTTCTTTCTCTCTAATCTCTCCCTCTAGTACTCATAACACACTCATTTTGGACCTTCATGTTCTATTCTTCAAGTCATATGTTCTCTCTTTATATTTTAATTTTCTTAGTTATTTTATGCTATATTCTGGAGACTTTTCTATGATCCATTTTTTTGGTTCACTAAGTCTCTCTTCAGTTTTGTCTAATTTACTGTTTATCCTTTGCATTTTTTATTTCTAGAAGTTCTAGACGTTTCTTTTTCAGATTTATCGTTTTTTTCTCCAGTATTTATTCCTTATGGTTTCTTGTCATTCTTTTCTTTCTTTAACATTTTAAACATATGTTATGGTTTCTTTTAGATTGTTCTTTCATTTTAAATTCTTGAGGTAATAATCCTCTCATTTATCTTCCAGTCTCCCTTATGGTGATTTGTAATTTTTGGTTGTGAGTACATATTTAGCTGGTTTTTTTCCCCTTGAAATAGAGAAGTTTTTCATTTGTCCTGCTCCAAGGGGGCAGTCCAAGACAATTTTTTTAATTAACTTTTTTATTTACAATTTGTATAGGGATGCTGATTAATTTTATATGTTAACTTGGCTAGACCATGATACTGAGTTTTTGGTTAAATACCAGTTTAGATGTTGCTGTGATTTTTAGATGTGATTAACATTTGAACAAGTAGACTTTGAGTCAAGCAGATTGCTCTCCATAATGTGGGTGGGCCTCATCCAATCAGTTGAAGGCCTTAAGAGAAAAAGACTGAGATCCCTTGAGGAAGAAATTCTGCCTCCAGACTGCCATGGATTTGAGCTTCAACATAAATACCTCCCTAATCCTCTAGCCTGCGGGTCTGCCCTGCAGATTTTGAACTTGCCAGTCCCCACAACTGCATGAGCCAATTCCTTAAAATAAATTTCTCTCTCTATATATAAACACATTCTATTGTTTCTGTTTCTCTGAAGAACCATGAAAAATACACCAGGTAAGGAGTGCAAATTTGGAGAACACTCTTGTATTTAGTGATGATTTGAGGTTTTGTTTCTCAGGGGTAGTTTTGTTTCTTTACCTGCAACTCTGGAAGGAGGTACATATCACTGGGGTTTTCCTCGGCCTGTGAGTGGGACTTAAATTGAAACAGTGATCCTCCCAGAGTCTCCACGTAATGCTTCTAGAGTCTCCATTACAGGACCCCAAAGCTCCATCTTTTGTTCTTTTGTGGGCTTTAAAACCCCAGCCTCTAGACATTTTTGTCAATATCTTCTGGTACCATTAGGCATCAGTAAAGCTTGACACTCTGACTAGAACTTCGCCCCTTTTTTTTCCTGGCACCTAGAGATTTTACTTTATTCTTATGAGCTTAACTATATTTATTTACAAATTTTTTTGCTATATTTTACCAGTATTTTTATTGTTTTATAGCAGAAATAGAAGTTCATGTTAGCTCATTCTGTAATGTTGCTGGAACCTGAAAACCCAGTAGCCCTTCAAGTTGTTGAAGACAGCTCTTATATTCAACCTCAGGCTTTTTCTACCCTGTCGTCCTCATGTGACGAAGTGTCTTATCCTGATTATACTTCTCTTATGCTATTCCAGCTTGTTCACATCCTTCTAAAGAGTAGAACCCCAGACAGGGGTGGGCTCCCAAGGTAATGGCCAGACCAAGAGGTCAGAAGTGTTGCCACTCCACAGACTGGACACCACACTCCTCTCCATGAAGTCTAGGGTCCCA
Source organism: Monodon monoceros (assembly GCF_005190385.1). Classification (NCBI taxonomy): domain Eukaryota; kingdom Metazoa; phylum Chordata; class Mammalia; order Artiodactyla; family Monodontidae; genus Monodon; species Monodon monoceros. Next base: position 54,604,615 of record NW_021703775.1, read on the forward strand.
GGGACTCTTTGGGCTAAAACACAACAGTGTTGGCAAAAATTAAGCTTACAAAAACCTGTATGGGGTGGAAAAAGAGTAAGAACAGCCATGAGAGACTGGGAGAGTGTCAAAAAGTGAAATAGCATTTGAGGGAGTTAAAACAAATGAGATATGGCTCTGCCCAGGGAGCCCTGCAGAGACATTCCACAGCCCTGTCTCGGGATCAATGATGTAATAGCAGAAAACTTCAGGGGACTGTCTCAGTGTTTTCTTAAGTTATTTAGGTTATTATTTGCCCTTGGTCTATTCTTCTTTTCAGGCCTAGTTTTTTCTTTTTTTTTTTCAGGCTGTTGTATAAGCACCTTAAATCTCTGATTAGAAACTTTACTGTGTTCTGTTTGGTGTGCTTTGTTCTGATAAGCATGGATTTTATAACTCCCAGGTCTTTTGTAGAAAGCCTGGGGAGCTGGGACCTGTAGTCAGATGGAGATAGTTGCTATGGGATATTCATTTAGTGTAGATCAGGAATCCTACCAGTTATCGCCTCAAAGTGGGGATGGGAGGAGAGGTGATGGGGGGAGGGGGGAGGGGGGAGAGGAGGGGAGGGAGAGAGAGAGAAAGGGAGGCGGGGGATGGGGAGAGAGAGAGAGAGAGAGAGAGAGAGAGAGAGAGAGAGAGACTGATCCGGTAGAAAGAAAACTGCCATGTGACTTTTCCAAATCCCTTAACCTCTCTGGATCTCAACTTCTTAATCTGTATATAGAAAGCATTTACTTTGATTCCCTTGCTCAAATGATCTGAGCCCTGGTTCCCCTGGTAGAGAAAAGGCAGTGATGCAGCGTCATGCTACTGGGAAGAGAAAATGCTGCATATCTTTCCTATGTAGTTCCACGTCTCAGAAGGGCAGTTTTTAATTCTTGAAGTAATAATCATAGCCAGGTTTTATATGGTGCTCACAATGGGCCTGACACTGTTCTAAACACTTTACAAACACCTCTCACTTAATCCTCACAGCATCCCTATGAACTAGAGACAGTTATTATCTTCATGCTCAAGGTAAGAAAAGAGACACAGAGAAGTTAAGTAACTTGCCTAAGGTCGTACAACTAGAACATGTAAGGATTCAAACACAAGCCACCCGGCTCTAGAGTTCATGCTGTTAGCCCATACTTTTAAGAGCTAAGAGCTCGGGAGCTTAAGGAGTTCCAAAAAAGCCATAAAGACACATTCAGAATCCTTGAAAAAAGAAAGAATGAAAGATAGAGAGCATGTAATGGAGGATTTGACTTAGTCTTTTTTTAAAAATTTATTTATTATATTTTTATTTATTTTTGGCTGCATTGGGTCTTTGTTGCTGCACACGGGCTTTCTCTAGTTGCAGAGATTGGGGGCCACTCTTTGCTGTGGTATGCGGGCTTTTCATTGCGGTGGCTTCTCTTGTTGCGGAGCACAGGCTCTAGGTGCGCGGGCTTCAGTAGTTGTTGCACACATGCTCAGTAGTTGTGGCTCGCAGGCTCAGTAGTTGTGGTGCATGGGCTTAGTTGCTCCGCGGCGTGTGGGATCTTCCTGGACCAGGGCTCGAACCCGTGTCCCCAGCATTGGCAGGTGGATTCTTAACCACTGAGCCACCAGGGAAGCCCTTGACTTAGTCTTGATGGGAAGGCTTGGCATCTATTGCGCTGAGATCTGGAGGATGAGAAGGCACTAACTAGATGAAAGGAGAGGGAAGAGCCTGGCAGGCAGAGGGATCCGAATATGCTCAGGGAGCACAATGCGGTCCAGGGGTCTGTGTGCCTGCAGTTCAGGGAGTGAGGGGAAGCAGGTGAAAACTATGGTGAGGGGAGGTGGGCAGGGCCAGCCCTAGAGGGCTCCTGTGTCTCTGTGTGTCTCAGGGTCTCTCTAGCTCAGCACTATTGACATTTGGGGCTGATTAAGTCTTTGGTGTGGGACCCTCCTGTGCTTTGTAGGATGTTTAGCAGCAGTCTTAACCTCTACCCACTAGATGCCAGTAGAACCCCTACCCCGGCCCCAGTTGTGATAATCAAAAATGTCTCCAGACATTGCCCAAACTGGGCAAAACACGGCAAAACTGGCCCTGCTTGAGAACCCCTGAGCTAGATATTTCACCCTTCAGTGAAAGCCCAAAGTGTCAACAGCAATTGCAGTCATAGTGATATTTATTGAGTAGTTGCTACTAAGTCAGCCTTACGTTAGGTGCTCTGTGCACATTTTCTCATTTAATTGCCTATAAGATGGGCCCTGAGTCATGGGGTCACTTTCTACACATGGGTATTGACTGAGTCTCTTTGGCCAGGTCATAGCCAAGCCTGACCAGGTAGGTGCAGCCTCCTAGAGACTGTCCTTGGAAACAGTCATGTTCCAGTAGAGATATCACTGTCAGAGTGGACAATGCTGAAATTAGGGCACTGAACTAGAAAACGAAGACTGAAGAACTGCATCAGGTTCAGAGCAGAAACAAAGGAGGTTCTTCACAAGCAGGTCCTCTAGAGTTTCAGTACAACATGATACGTTCTCAACAGGTCCAGTCCTCTTTCTGCTGAAGCCAATGTAACTGCGTAGAGTTTAACAAAGCAGGCCTTTTACAAAGAAAATTACCTTAAATCAAAAAGAATAGAAACAAGATCCTTGGCATTAATGGTAATAATAACCAGATTCCCGTGAAGGGCTAAAATATTGCTACTTTAGTCACTCACTGTTGTGGGAATTTGTACTTTTCAAACTCAATATGAAGTTCTTCTGGAACTTTTTGTCATGTGTTTTCTGTGGCTGCCAAGTAACCCAGGGAGAAGGAGAAAGGGTTGTTCTGTCTAGCGTATTTCTTCCCTCACCAGGAAAATGAAGTTCTAGGCAGTCTGCTTTTTTTCTTTGTAATTTTTTTTAATGGTATGAAGATGTTGCAAATACTACAGTCTGGTCTATTGAGGTACCCCTGAAGCATGACCTTTATCCAGGGTCCATCCTGAGCCCTTTGTCTTTGTGTTGTAAGAATTCTCTGATTTCTTTTGCTCTCAACCTGCAGGACTTTCAAAGGATGACACAATTTGACTAAAAATCATATTGCCAGAAAGATTATCTACAAAGAAAAGTGTGCATGAGGATCTTCCACATTTCCTGGTCTGTTCCCCTAATTCTCTGAACCTCTGATTTGTGACTCCCCCTAACCTCTTTCAGAAAGCCTGAGTCCTGGCCTGGAGGCCACTCTCTCAGAGGAGACCCGGCTTAGAAAACGCACCCTGTCTCTTAGCCTGAAGGTCATTTGGGCCAGGTCTGGGCTAGCTTCTACTTACCCATCTCTCCTGCTGAATTATTACCCCTGTTTCACAGTCGGAAAAGTAGGCAGAACGGTCAAATTAAAATTAGAGTTGGACTTGAGGCAAAAAGCCCAAAGTGTCAACAACAATTGCAGTAATAGTGATACTTATTGAGTAGTTGCTACTAAGTCAGCCTTACGTTAGGTGCTCTGTGCACATTCTCTCATTTAATTATTACCTCACCTCCATGAGATAAGTACTATTATTATATTCCTTTTACAGATGAGAAAACTGGGCTTAAAAAATTAAATTATTTGCTCAAAGTAACACAACTTCTAAATGTTAGAGCCAGGGCATTCAGAGCCCAAGTGTTACTTGTACCCTCTCTACGCTTTGCTGTCTCTCTTGACCCTTTTGGAGACTTTATGAAGACATCTGGAGGGGTTGTTGGTGTTCCCAAAGATCTCTACCTTTGGGGCACATTTAAGCCTTGAGAAGGCCAAATCTCAAATATTTCTGAAAAAGTTGATCTCATGCATGGCTTTTGAGCTATGCTGGGTTAAGCATGTTCCCTGCCTCCTATTTAAAAGAAAATATATAGATATTAAAGAAAAGCTTTATAGTTGTAAATATGAGTTTTATTGATCGAGTTCCTCATCATCTATATGGATACTGTTTATAAAGACAGCATGGATCTTTACCACTTGGCATCATGATACCTAAGGTGATTTCTCTGGGGTTTGGTTTCCTTATTTGAAAAGCAGGGGTTTGGTCAACTTGATCTTTATAATCTCTAACTCTGTGCTTGGGTGTGTATATACATACACGCATCTGGAAGCCTATTTAAAGACTTGGAATCCCTTACGTGAGGTGTCAGTCATGTTCCATGGGCTTCTATAATGTAGAATTCTGGTTCTAGGTGGGCAGTCACTACTCCTGAGGATTTGCAACTCCAGTCATCTAAGCAACTGGCCTCCTGGCCCAGGAGGAGGCTGGTTATACACAGTCCCCAACCCTCACTGTCCCAGGATCTATAAACAGTGAAGGGTATTAACCAAATCAGCTGGTTTGCTCGAGGGGGCACTAGCCCTCTGTAGGAGGGGCATTTGAATCAGTCTTCTACTCTGTAGGCAGAAGATGGAACTGAACCAGTCACCATCTTCCATGGCCCAGAGCTGAAGGGGGTACTGGAAGGCCTGCTAGTGGAATTACCATTCCATGGCATGAATTTCCCTGGGACCAAATTGCCATGAGGAAAGCCCAAGGGACGAGGCACTTGAAACCCGGAGTGAGGGGAAGCTGGAAGGGTGATTGATCCTGGTTAATCCTGGGGGTCTCGGGGAATGGCCTGTCCCAGAAAGGTGCCTCCTCACAAGGCCCGTCAGAAGTAATCTCGCATGCAGGTAAAGAAGGATCCAGGGAAGGAAGGATTGGCTTAGCTGGGCAAGTTCACAGTATGAGAGAAAACTTTGCCATACTGTAGGAAGGACCAAGGGGGTAGTGGGAAGCCAGGTCTGTTATTGTCCAAACAATACTAACATATAAGAGGTAAGAAGGAAAGAAAAAATCAGTAGAATGATCTAATATTGATACAGGTCAAAATCATGGCATCCCAACTGGAGGCAAATTTTGATAGACTCATAAAGATTGAAAAGAGTTTATTCTGTGGCACAGAGGAGGTATAGCGACTACAGCCTGTGGGCCAAATACGGCCTGTTGACCTTTTCTGCAAATACAGTTTATTGAATCATCTACCTATTCATGTATGTATTGACTAGGGCAGTTTCTGTGTTGCAGTGGCAGGGTTTAGTAGTTTCGACAGAGATCGTGTGGTGTACAAAGGCTGACATATTTACCATCTAGTCCTTTACAGAAAAAGTTTGCTGGCCCTTGATGTAGCGGAAAGAACACATTGTTCCAAGCCCTGGGTCCACAACGTTGAATCCGCACTAGCTTTTATAGCCTAACTTTCAAAGTTTTAATTTCTCATCTGTGAAATGGGGGACTATATTATATAGTGCCAACTAACCCCTTAACTCACTAATTATGATAATTTATGATACTCGAATAAAATAATGAATGTGAAAATGCGTGCTAAGTTGTAAAGAATTATACAAACACTAAATATTATTAGGGTTATTTTAGGAGTATCTGGCAAAAGAGAGAAGGCAAAGAAAGTTGTTTTTTTTCCTCAACAGAGGTAAAGAGGACATAAATAATAAATGACTGCAAAGCGTACATGAGCCTTCTTATTTGTGTCACTTAATGTGTAGTTCTGAAATGATCTAAACTGGATCATTAAAGTTAAGGAGAAAGAAATAAAAAACACAGCCACCTTGATGATGGATTGGAGAAATCTGTTAGGTGTGAAGTATAGCAGGGTACTGTGGCCATCAGAGGGGATGGCCTAGGACCTGCAAAGTGGAACTTGGGGAAGGGAAGACTAAAAGGGCAAATTCAGGAAATATTGCATGGAATAGATTTATACTAACAATTATACATTGTTTATCTGAAATTCAAATCTAGCTGGATGTCTTGAATTTTTATTTTCTAAATCTGGCAACTGATCCTCCCCTCCCCCCCCCCCGTGTGGTCCTGGGGGGGGCGGCCAATCATAGGGCTCTGCTCATCGATCGCAAAGATCGTGCAGATTCTAGGAAACTCTGAATCTTCAGCAGAGATGAATAAGGATGGAGGACAGAGCTGATCATCTGATGGCAGTATTCTAGAAAGGCTTTCAGAGTTGCCCTGTTTTGTCCTTCCCTATGTATGGTTTAGCCTTTCTTTTAATTCCACAAACTATGCTTTTCATCTCCAATCTATCCCTTTCTGTTTCTTAAACAAGTCAGAGTTGGTTTCTGCTGTTTGCCGTCGAAGAACTCTAACCCATATGTATTGTATATCAATATACCCAAAACAGTCTCCAACAAAATGCTTGTGGGGATTGGTGGCTGGTAAACTTGTGGACAGATGAGGAGATTGACAAGGGAGAGCTTTCTGAGGGAGGGTCTGGACAAAGGCAGAGAGGAGTAGGGAAAGCGTACTCTGGACCCAGAGTCTGGCGAGTGATGACATTTGCTGTACTGTATAGCAACTCGTGGCTCTTAGGAAAGGGAGGGACGTGATAAAAATGACATTTGATTTAAAAAATTATTTCTAAAGCTGGTTTTTAAGGGTTTTGTCTGGAGAATATGGCCGGCAAGGAAGCGGGCTGAGGGCCCGTTCTCATGGACCAATAGACTGGGGGTCTGGACCCCGGCAGAGGTGTGGCAGTGACATGCAGGGGGATCCAGAGAGAAAATGGTGAGAATCAGCTCAGAGGAGACTGCTGGATTTTAGTGGCTTTCTGATCCTGGGGAACATCCAAGTGGGAGGAGGAAAGAGCTCCAACTGGGCCATGAATGACAGTAACTCTGCTTGGGGGCTGCCCTGACCATGGGCTTCCCAGGACCTGCGGCTGCAGGGCAGGCCTGAGAGGAGGGAGGGCGGCAGGAAAGGAGCAGCTTTTTAGGTCGTGGGGCGTATCCTTCCAGTTGGCTCGGAGTCTCCACCCTGGGGGAGGGATGTGGTGAGAGTGGAGCCCATCCAGCAGAAAGTGACAGGGATGATTAAAGGGATGGAAAATCAGGCCCGTGAGGAAAGGTTAAAGGGATTGGCGCTATTTAGCCTGGAGAAGAGAGGCGGCGATATAATAGGTCCCTTCAAGTCCATGCATGGTTATTAATAGATGCGTGCTAGGCAGCCGCCCTGCGCATCCGGGGAAGGCAGCACCCCTGAAGCTGGCGGGGCACCTCTTCAGGACAGAGAGGCGAGCTGTCGAGGGAGGCAGCGGCATAATTATTAAGGCTCTTTTGTGGTCTCTGTAGTGCCCTCTGCCCTCCTCTTTGTTTTTGGCATCTGCCATTACGCCATGCAAACCACAGCCCGGCCTCGTGACAGCACCAGTATCTGCTTTCCTGCCCACTCAGAAAGTACTGTGGCTATAAAATTGACGCGTTAGATAAAGACAGGCACAAAGGGTGGACTGTGTCTAGCTCTGCGGAACGTTCTGCCTGCTCTCCCCTCCCAACCTGGGTAAATCGTCCCGTCTCCGGTCCTTGCATAACCCCCAGCCTGGTCTAGTACAACCGGGCTCCTTCCTGACGGCCTCCCCAGGAGTTCACATTTGCTCTAACTCCCTGTCTCATTTGTCACTTTGGCAACTTGAGAGGTCTTCTGGTTCTTCCCAGGTCAAATATGTTTCATTTCACTGTTCTTTCTTTAAATGTGACACTCTCCTTCTCAGCAGGGCAACCTCTTGCTCTGGGGCCAGGCTGCAGCATCACACAGCCAGGCCAGCCCGCCACAGCCTCTCCCAGAGGAGGCCAAAGACCCCTTGGTCTAGGCCACTTCAGGTCCCTGCTAGGGTGACCCAGGTCCTGGGCGTGTGGAGACTGTATTTTCCCGACGGACATGAAAGTGATATAGTCATGGAAGGAAGGTCTGTTATGAACCACACATTCAGACAGGTCAGAATTGGAGCTGAGTGACAGGTGGATGGGGGCACGGGAGGAGGAGAGATGGGGGCATGGGATGAGGAGGGATGGGGGCATGGGAGGGGGAGAGATGGGGAATGGACATTAGCCAAGCGTGTACCATGAAAGTGATGGAATCTGGCTTTCGGAAAGTCCAGAGCTAAAACTTATTTGATTACGGTTCCCCGTGTCCTAAAAGGAGCATGTCGGGGACTTCCACTTGGCTGCTAGCATCGTCCCCCGAGTAAGTGAGAAGAAACAGAAGGTCAAGTTCCCACGGAGAGGTTCTGTCAGGAAGCAGGGGACTTAGACCCCACCAGCTGCCTTTAGCCTTGGCAGGAACCACATTCAGCACTGAGGGCTCCTCAGGAGGCCGAAGGAATCAACAGGGACAGGGAAGGGGGACGACAGGAGAGAAGTAGGCACGAAGGCTGCCCCGCCGAGGATTCCTGGGACAAGCTGAGCCCCTCCCTAAGCAAGAGAAGATGCTCTGTCCCTTTTCCCCTGTGGCTGTGGAGATGTCCAAAGGGCAGGTCTGGCTGGTATTGACCCCTGGACCAGCCCCAGGATGAACACCCAGCAAGCACATGGGGTCCTGAGACTGGGGAGTTAGGACAGTGGGCCTCAGAACCAGGCAGAACTGTCCCACCCTTCTCCAGCTGTTGTTGCCCTCCTCCTATCTGTGAAATGGGCATGACCACGGTGGCTACCTTCTAAGGCTGCTGTGAATGTTGAGTAGCACTCAGTGCGCTTGGCGTGGACACTCAATCCACATGAGCTACCATTGTAATAACTTATTGTCATTGTGATCTGCTGAGTGGAGTTGATGGAGCAGAGGAAGGGATGTGAACAGTGAAACGCTGTTTCATTCCTCCTTTTAAGGCCACCCTCTCCCTAGCACTGGCGCCCAGCAGGTCTGTGACAGTGGCCAGCTTCGGAGGGATCAGCCCCCCACCTTTCGCAGGGCACAGGCATCCTTGGTTCTGCAAAGAGGCGTGCCCATCTCTGTGCTCGATTCTGCTGGAAAAATCAGAACAATCCCTATTATTTTCGGTTCCCAGACCTTGAGTGTGTCAGGCTTCAGGTTCACTTCCTACATCTCTCTCGTCGCCCGGATCTGCAAGTAATTTAAACTTGTTTTCACAGAGCGCAAAGACGTTCTGCTCGTTTACACTGGAGACAAATTTCCCTCAATTGACGCAATCCTATTGATTAAATAATGACTTTCTTCCTCATTTAAAGGTAATTTCGGTTGGTATCATGACATGGAGGAGGAGTGAATGCCTTTTCTGTCCTGCTGTCTGAAGGGCAGGCTGTGAGGGTCGAGTCCCACCGCTCCAGACAGGGCCTTTGCATTTTTCTCACCTGTTCTGGAGTGGCTGAGTGATACCGGTGCCAGGATCCTGTGAGGAGGTTGGCTAAACGTAGACAGATCTCGATCAGGGACATTAAAGAGCCTGCATTTGCTTGGCGATGGATGTCAAAGCTAGGGCAGTGTAGAAGCTCCTTTGTTTCAAAAATGGATTTGCGGGGGGTTGGGGGTGGGTAAAATGGGTGAAGGGGGTCAAAAGGTACAAACTTCCAGTTTTAAAATAAATAAGTCACGGGGATGTCACGTGCAGCGTGGTGACTACAGGTAATGATACCTACTGCATATTTGGAAGTTGCTAAGAGAGTAGATCATAGAAGTTCTCATCACAAGAAAAACAATTTTATAACGCGCTGCATGGTGACAAATATTAACCAGACTTAGTGTACTGGTCATTTCATAATATATACAAATATCGAGTCACTATGTCGTACACCTGAAACGAATATAATGTTTATGTCACTTATACCTCAATAAAAGGAAACAAATGTTTTGAATGATTATTAAAGGTTATTAAAAAAGATTAACATCTAATAAACTATGACCTGCGCATAAACTGTCTTGCAAGGTCACGTCACATGATAGGACATGTCATTTGAGCCAAAGGTTCAAAATCAAAGGGAAAGGAAGCGTTCACGTCGGGAAGGACGTCAGACAACAGCATGTGCTGGAGAGGCACCGAGATGGTGGTGATGGCGGTGGCGGTGGTCAAAGAGAGCTGGGTGCTCTTAGCTAAGTCCCTTAACTTCATCTGGGCCCAGCTTCCTCATTAGTAAAATAGGGCCAGTTGGATCAGGTGATTTCTGTTTTCTTTTTAAATTAATTAATTAATTTTTATTATTGGGGTATAGCTGTTTTACAACGTTGTGTTAGTTTCTACTGTACAGCGAAGTGAGGTAGCGTTCCCTGTGCTATACAACAGGTTCTTATCAGTTATCTCTTTTATACATGTTAGTGTACATATGTCAATCCCAATCTCCCAGTTCATCCCACTCCCGCCACCGCCCCCGGATCAGGTGATTTCTGAGGCCCTTACTTCCTTCAGTATTCTGTGATATAAAGAAATCTGGAGACTTGGTTATTGTTTGCTTCCATTCCAGGTCTTTCCACTGAGTATTCCAATAAGGATAAGTCCAGAGGATGACATTTAGGGAGATGGGGCCTCTCTCCCATTGTCTTTCTGTGTGACTGGTCTCTCACAAGGCCAGGAGATACCTGGTTGGTTTAGGAGTAGTCACATGGAACGATAGCTCAAAAGGTGACTGAGCAGGAGAGAGAAGGAGATGGAGAAAACAGAGTCAGTTCTGTGAGTATCAGGATCCAGGTGGAGGCCTGGCCACCTTTGTCCAGGAAGGATGGCCTGAGGGTCAGCTCAGCTCCTCCTTGGGATGGAGGGAGTTGAATCTGAGGGAGGGAGAGAGAGCCTGCCATGGCTCCCAATCCTGTTCTTCAAGATGATGCACGTTGGAGAGTTCCCTGATGCTTCCTGTGGACAGACCTTGTCTCCAGAGCTAACTTGTCATCTCCCGGGGAGGCCTGTGTCCTCTCCACTCTTGGTGAGGTCTGGGCACATGGGGAGGCAGGTGAATGAGGCCTTCCAACTCCAGAGCAGAGTGCTTCAGGAGGTTGTGAGCTGCCCACTTCTGGAAGCATCTGGGGAAGCTCGCTGTCAGCGGACACTAGCATAGAGGGCCTCCAGGGGTGGGAGGCAAAAGAGTGGAGGAGGGCTTGAAGACCGTACTTACCCATGTAATAAACATTTGTTTGGTACCTAATGTGTGTGGGATCCAAAGCCAGGAGACCGCACCTATATTATTTCCTTCGATTCCCCAAACTGACTTCTGAGGGAGGCACTGTGGTCCCATTAGATAGATGGAGAAACTAAGGCTCAGAAGAGCTGGTTGTGTCCCTGAAGGGATGCAGCAGGGAGTGGCAGAGTCAGTCCAGTCTGCTCTCTACGTCCTATCACAGGCCCCTACATTGGGCTGTGCAATGGGCTGCAGTTCTCACTCTGACTCTTGCTGGCTGTGTGGCTTGAACAAGTTACCTGACCTCTCTGAGTTTCAGTTCCTTCATCTGTTTAAGGGTTATACCTACTTTTGAGGGTTGTCATGGAACAAAAATTGGTATCGTGTGGAGGTGCCTAAAACAGGGCTAGGCATGGAGCAGGTCATGTGCATGTTTGCTTTCTTCCTCCTGCTTCAAGCTGATGCGGTTTTGTGAAGTTGACTGAATAACCAATCTTACTCACTTTGGGATTTTCAGGGTCTAGCAGAAAGCTAGGCATGGCGCAGACACTTAATAAATATTTGTTGAATGAATGGATACACAACACTTGTACCTACTGATGCTGGTCACCTGGATACTTAGGAACTTCTAAATGGATGGATTCATGACTTTTCATCTGAATGTTGGCTGTCATCCTAGAATATAAGCGGCAAAAAGGCTCTAAAACATAGAAATATGAAATTGGTCAGATCTTACTGATGCAGCTTCACTGGGAGAAATGTGTGGCTCAGTGAAAGTCTGCATTGGGCTATATTTAAAGAAAGGTGATCTGTTATTTTCGAATAACTCCAGCTCTGTCACCAGGTTTATTTATTTACCACCCATCCATCCATTCATCCAATCATTCAACAGTGGCCTAGAGGGGCTTTTAGGGCCTCCTTTAATAAACAGGGAAGAAAGATTATCTGGAGCATGTCGGTTATTTGTAGATAAATAGAGGCTTCCAAACTGCTATGGGAGCTGGGAAACAGTTTGTTCTCAAGTGTTTTAGACATTCCTCCCATATCCTGCATGTATGGTTTCTGTGCATCATCTCTGGAGAATCTTTATGCTAATTTACGGTTATATTTTTATCTCCTAAAGCGGTGGAAATGCCGGGTGCATCTGTCTCTCGCGTGTAAGTGCGTCTGAAGAGGAAGCACTAACACAGGGGGAATCTCATTCTTGAGGTTGAAAATGACTGAAAATGGACTTATAAGGAGTAAAAATCCTTTGAAGTGGGTGAAGCTGGGCCATTATTCTCGGAATCAAAAGATGGGTGGAAGAACTCTTTTTTTTTTTTTTTTTTTGATGATTCAGGCATATAGTAATACCTTCAGGTCTTCTGAAACGTACCTGGCTATACACTAAAATAACTGCAGGTTTCTATGCTTTCGGAACTCCTATCTGTGTGTTTCGCTTCCCTGTTTCACACAGCTAACTATCATTTTGGTAATTCTCAGTCTACCTATCACCAGCAGTTCTTTCGTCGAATCTGTTGGCTCCTTCTAATAGTCCATGGATCCAAAAAAAAAAAAAAGTAATAAGGATAACAAAACCCAAACCCAAGCAAAAGAAAACCTGAAAGGTAAGCTTGTTAGAACTATTTATGAAACAAGAGTTAAAAGGATCTGAGGGGGACTCTCCTCCCCTCCCCAGGTGGCGCAGTGGTTGAGAGTCCGCCTGCCGATGCAGGGGACACGGGTTCGTGCCCCGGTCCGGGAAGATCCCACATGCCGCGGAGCGGCTGGGCCCGTGAGCCATGGCCGCTGAGCCTGCGCGTCCGGAGCCTGTGCTCCACAATGGGAGAGGCCACAACAGTGAGAGGCCCGCGTACCGCGAAAAAAAAAAAAAAAGGATCTGAGAGGACTTTCGGTGAGCACGTGGCATGACCTTTGGAACCTGGATTTTGGTGTCTGCACTGGCTATTTGGGGGCTTATGCTACTTCTTTGTTCTTGATTGCAAGCTGATTTCAGGATTGGTGAGACATAAACTACATGTATGTCTTACCATGGCAACCCGATGGCATTCTTCTGAGACAGGGATGTGGCTTCATTTTCTGGAGGAGGGGACTGAGAGGGAAACAGTGTGAGTACTGGCTCTCCATGAGGCGCGGCCCTCAAGACCATGCTAAGTGGGGCTTCCCTGGTGGTGCAGTGGTTGAGGGTCTGCCTGCGGTGCAGGGGACACGGGTTCGTGCCCCCGTCCGGGAAGATCCCACATGCCGCGGAGCGGCTGGGCCCGTGAGCCATGGCCACTGAGCCTGCGCGTCTGGAGCCTGTGCTCCGCAACGGGAGAGGCCACGGCAGTGAGAGGCCTGCGTACAGCAAGAAAAAAAAAAAAAAGAGACCATGCTAAGTGAAATGGTGAGGTGATGTGTTTATTTGCAAATGACCGCATTGACTACTCAACTGTCATAATCTGGAAGCTGATTTTTTAATATTTTGATCAGAGCTCCTGATTTCTTGACCTCTTCCAGAGGCCTTATGGGAGATTTTGGTATCAGAAAAGGAGCACTCAATTAGGACTCAGAGGTTGAGAGCTGCAGACTGGATCTAGCTCTGTGTGGTTGCTTAACCTCTCTGAACCCTGATTGTAAAACTTGAGGGCTTTGGTTAAAACCTGACCTTTGCTAGGATCTCTCTAATCTAATAATATCCCGTGTATCTTTGATTTTCTGTGAGCTATGGAGCTGGCTATCTACAGCACTGGGGGAGAGTGGCTGTGAAAGGACAGCCCGTCTTCCTGTGGGGAACTGCTGGGGAGCTGGGCTTTCCCCAGAGCATCATGGCATTATGGCATCCTGGTCACGAGATGGGCTTACATCAGGGACTTCCTACACTGTCCCTTAGCATGTGCCTGGGGTTCTAGGAGGACTTGGATGGGATGGAAGTGGCATCAGCTCTTTCGGTCATGCTTCATTCCCCTCGGCATTCCCGTCTGTCTCTGTCTTATCTTCCTCAGCCTTTCCCGGCTGGAGCCACCAGCAGGCATGTCCTATCCTGCAGCCAATTCTGACCAAGGCAGGAAATGGATGTGGAGTCTCAGCCTGCCACTGGGGGGAGGAGGGGGTCGGAATTTGGTCTCATGTTTTCAATCAGTAACAATCGTGCCTTGGTTAAACCTCAGAGGCGATGGTGCTACCACCACTCAAAGCTGATAGTAAGTTGTGTTCCTCAGATGTGGGATCCAGAGGCATAGGCACGACTCACAGGCTCCTGGGTGCCTTCTGCCTGCTCTCCAGTCGCTCAGATCCAAACGAGGATTGGGTGTGTCAGAGGCAGGCTGGCTCCCTGGGCAGCCCCCAACTTCCAGAATTTCTTATGCATCCCCATCCCGCAATGGTATCTATATAGCAGCCATTCCCGAATTCACAATCTGACTATAGTCTGATCTAGTATTCTAGACCCTGCCCTCTCTTCCTTGAGACTCAGTTTGAGGCTGGGGGCCTCCCCTAGGCACAGAGGGCTACAGGGTGGGGTCCCACTGGGGATGGACAGCATAGGGTCCCATCAGTGCCTGGACTCTGCTGGTGTCTCCTCTCGTCTGAGCAGGGTCAGGCCCTCGATTGTCACCTGCAGGAACCACACCTGAGCTTGCCTTGAATGGCTGAGCATCTTCACAGGAGTGGCGTCCAAGTTTGGAACAATTAGCCCAGAGTCCCAACACACTTGGTTCCTTAAGCCTGCCTCTTTCATACCCCTAGAAAACCAAGAGCAGACCAATAAATGCCTTTTGAAAGAATGTCTAAGTTTGTGGAGGTACCACCCTGAGATGTGATTTAGACTTGGGAGGCCCAGGTCTCCCTGAAATCTTCTCGAGGGATATCAGTGGACCTGCAGTGTAACTAATATCTGCTAAGCCACACTCCTGGCAAAGGTAATATGAGGAAGGTTGTAGAGATGGGAGCTTTTGGTGTCTAAGGAGCAGAACTGAAAGTAGAGAAGCCAGGGAGGGTATAGAATTTGTCAGGGTGTCTGCCCAGAGGCGAGTAAATTTGGATTCTAGACAACAGGTGCCGCGCCTCAGACAGAGGGGAACAGGGGTTGCTGCAAATGGTGCTAGGAACATGCACTGCCTGGCCTCAGACTCTGTGCTTCTAAGTGCAAGTCCCAGCCCCCGCTGGCCACAGGGAGTCCCTCCACCTCTCCTCAGGGGTTCACTGTGGGTGGACACCTGCTGCTCTGGCTTACCTTCTCAGTGGCCCCTGAGTTTGCTACTTGACAAGCAGAGCCAGGGTGAGCACTTCCCTCCTGGATGTACTGGGAAAACAGCTTCAGAGCATTCAAGGAGGACCCCTGCTGCCTGCCTGGACCTCTGCCTGTGCTCACCCCATCAGCACCCTGCAGGCAGAGCTGCCTTCCTACCTTTACTCCCATGAGGGCCTGGCCTCAAACAGAGGGAACAGAACTGGGTGCAAATCCAGGAGGCCTCTTCACTCCCTACCCGGTACCT
This sequence comes from Monodon monoceros, assembly GCF_005190385.1. Lineage (NCBI taxonomy): Eukaryota > Metazoa > Chordata > Mammalia > Artiodactyla > Monodontidae > Monodon > Monodon monoceros. Next base: position 54,619,972 of record NW_021703775.1, read on the forward strand.
CCATCAACCCCACAGTGTCCTGGCCAGGCTACGGTTGCTCCCTCTCAGGAAAAGGCTCACAGGGGAGGGTCCCTCCAGACTCCTCTGAGACAACCCCAGGGGTCCAGGAGGGGAGATCCCAAAGCCTTAAGGAAAAGTCCGGGAGTTAGAGTGGGGTGGGGGAGGGACAGAAGCCCACTAGAGGTTCTGAACCCCCCCTTTGAGTCTCTGCCTACCCCAGGGCCGTGGGTGGGGCAGCAGTGCCCCCTGGTGGCCACCACCTCTGGGCTCGCCACTGTCCCCACCAACGTGGCTTCCCAGATCTGTCTCATCTCTTCTCCCAGAGCCCCCATTGCCCACTGTTCTTTCCTTCTGTCCTTTTCCTTTATCAGTTCCCTTCACTTTTTCTTTCGAACTCAGCTTTTGCCTTTTGAAACCGCGCTGCTGAAAACCATCCTGTAGGGATAAGATGAATAAACTAGCAATAAGGCTTTAATAGCCGATAGTGTACCAGGCTAGCACTGTGGGGCGGGGGGTTGTCACCTGGACAGGAGCAATATATTTTTTCATTGTACCATCTGTGTCTCAAATTTCCTCCATTCCATTCCAACCCTAAGCAACTGCATTGTACTGAATGCTAGTCTGCGGCAGTTCTACTCTGTGGGGATCTACTCAGTGCCTCGTTTTACTCCTGGTCAGAGGCACCGGTATTCCTGTTGGAGGAGGAGAGGGATGGCTGTGGTAGGATGTGGGCGCAGATGGATCTCCAGCCTGCCTTGCCCCCAAGTTCCCCCGCCTCATGCTGGTCAAGATGACCTGGCTTTCTTCAGTCTCGGGGCACGAGATCCTCAGGCTTCGCCGCCTCATTCCATAAGGTGGGTAAGAAGCAGCTGCCCTAGTGAAGTTCTGGACCTCATCTTGGCTGCTGTAGGGTCCTGGCTTCTCACCCCTTGCCGGTGCAGCTGCAGGGCCTGAGGCAGAGTGTGTGTGGAGAGGAGGAAGCGCCCATTCTCAGGACGGGAGGCCCCCCTCCCACCCCAAACGGGCCCCAAGTAAGGGTTAAAGGTAATAGTTAAAAGTCAGAGGGCTTTTATTTTCCTGATAAGGAAGAAGCTGAAGTATTCAAATAAAAATGAGGTTTATAATAGAGCACAAAGCTCTCAGCCCGGGTTCCAGTCCTAACATGGTTAAGCACCCACTTCCTGCCCCAGATCTTAATTTCTCCATCTGTACTGAGGCTGCAGTACCCACCAAAGGTCCCTTTTTTGTGCTGAAGTTCTGTGGTTCCCGTTCCCTTACTTTTGCACAGCCGGGCAGGCTAGGATGTGGCTTTGATCTCCCCAAACTGGATCCTGTCCTAGCACCAGCTCCCTCCCACCCACTCACATGGATTCTAGGCTTGCATTTTTGCTGGAGTAATATTTTTCTAGTGTTTATTTTTAAGAGGTCTGCATCTGCGGTGACTGTCTCCCATTTGGAAAATTAACTGCTTACAGATGTCGTGTGTGGCACAGCACTCTCCCGAGCAGTGAAACCACTGGGGTTTGGATTTCATTTCAAAAGGAAGAGGAGGGAAGGAAAGCTGCATGTCTCTGATGTAGGTGGCAAAACTTCTTGACCTTCTATGAAATGCCCGAATGAGATTGACTTGGAGAAACTGAAGGGTGCAGAATTTCTTAAGGTTTGAGAACCATAGTGTTAAAACGCTCTCACTGAAATGGGTCATTTGTGGGATGTTTGTAGCTCAGGCTGCAGAGAGGAGGACTGCCTGGCTGGAAGTGAGCTAACTCCTTCTACCCCTGCACACACTGCACGGGGTTCAGCCCTCACCCACCCACTCGGCCACGGCCAGCTCTGGCCAGTCCAGACAGCAACTTCCCTTTGGGTCCGGGGTGACTCTCTGAGTTTAGGTAAAGGGCATCCCAGAGCAGAACTCAGCAGATCCTTCTGGAGTCCTGAGTGCGCTCATTGGCTCTCCATCCTGTACTGCCCGCCTCCCCACCTTGACCCACCCCCTTAGTTTCTGCTCTCCCTGGCAACTTCTTCCTGGAGGCTTCCACCCCCAGGCATCACCCTGGCCCTTCCTCCCCACATACAACAGAAAACCGGTCCAGGCCTAAAAAGACATCGCGTGAGTTCCCGAGGGACACCCGTACAAAGCCTGTTTCTGTTTTCTTACTCACTGGCCACCCTGAACCCCCACCTCCTTAGCAGTTTCTAAATCCAGGCTCAAGAATGGAAACTAAGGAGGAGGGGTCTCAGCCAACTCTTTGAGTGGGTGCTTGTGGGGTGTGTGTGTGTGTGTGTGTGCGCGCGGTGTCCGTATATGTTGTGTGTATGTGGTGGGTATGGTGTGTACTAGGAGGCTATGGTGTGTGTGTGTGTGTGTGTGTGGTTTGTGTGTGTGTGGTGGCATTTGTGGCTGTGAATAGCAAATAGGGGAGCAGCATCTTTCCCCCGCTGGTGCTCACCCAGGACCAGCCACCATTCTTACCTGGATCTGGGACAGCTTCCTTTTTGCCATACTTCCCTCCCTTGGTTCAGTGATTTCTCGATCTCTGGCAGATTCCTGCTGCCTTTGTCCTGTGAGAGTAACTAAGAATAAATGGAAGTTTGAGCAGGAAAAAACCTTAGAGGCTGTCTTGAAATTATAATGAATCTGATCACTTTACATGTGAGAAAATTGAGGCCCAATCTGTGCAGTCTGTTTGAATAGCAATTCCATGCCAGTTCCAAATCAGTAGATTTAAACATGGTAGTAATATTATTTTGTAGTTTTAGTAAGATTGTCTTTATGATAGAGACACCCAGAAACAACAGGATGAGAATGTATAATGTTCACTGTAGGTAGTTGGATTTGTGTTCAGAATATGAAGCTTTAGAAGACCAAACTCAAGCTAGCTACAATGTTTTTTAAAAAAATGGAAAATTAACAGGCAGAAAGTTATGTCACTTGTTCAAAATCCTTTAAAATAAATCTGGGAGGAGTAAATTGAATGTAAGTTAAATTTATGATTAGGGATGGTATTGCCTCTTGGAACATGAAAACTATTAAGAAATGCAAGAACTGCAGGTTGCTGAAAAGATTGATACATTGTACAAATCTTTTTTTTTTACATTTATCATAAGGAGAAACGTAATTCTTTTGCAAAGAAACAACATGCAAATTTATCAACCGTATATATCATTTGGAGGAGTGATGTCTGGTACTAAGTGGGGGAGACAGAGAGAAGGAGAAAGGAGACAAAGGCCAAAGGCTACCGATGGACAGTAAGACACACACATTAGGGCCCCCTTTCAGTAGTTAGCTGGATGTGGGGAAAACCATCTGAGAGATGCTTCTGGCTGTCCAGGGTTTCCATAAAATATCAAACAGTAGATCCTCCTTTAGGCTCCAAATCTAGGACAAAGATAAAGATACTGACAAGTTCTTCCCAGGTAATCACCCAGAGAGAATCTTTTCCTACTGTGGGAGCACTCTCAAGCCTTTGAAGGGCTTCTCTGGTTGCAAACCATCATCACCTTGATGGGGAAGCTGGTCAGATTACTTGGAGCTTTTAAGGTGCCCCATGCCTCTCACGCGCACAGAACAGGACACACAGCTTATGCAAACGTGCTGCCTCTCTTTCTTTTGGTCACCATCTGTTTTCTAGTTTATTTGTGCTTGCCTCACATGATGCCAAACAACCAGTTTGACTGGTTTTCGTTTCACTAAAAAATGCCTCTGGCCTATTTGGCATCCTGTGGAGACAGAGCCCAGCACTGGGACACACGGCATGCTGAGGGAACAGGTTTTTTCCTTGGAAGCATGTTTGAATGTTCCTGAATGTTTGAGGTATTTAATATGGCAGGCCTGGAAGGATGTGTTCTTAGTGGTTTCAGAGTAAGTCTGGAAAAAACAACCACCAACTGAAGCAAACCCAGATGGAAAATATACTAGAAACGGGGGGTTAGTGATGGGTCCCAGGAGGGCATGGGCTGTTGGAGGGTGCTGAGGTGATTCATGTCCCTTCCACCCCCGCCTCAGGTCGTGGGCAGTGGCTGCAGAGGGCAGGGCCTGAGAGAAACCAGGACCAGGGGCAGAGGGAGGGACTGGTGGTCTTGGCCAGCTTGAGTCTTTAGGGGACATCCAGACATTGATGGACCACCTCAGAAATATGGCTCCCCATTAACTCAGTATAATTCTGCTCCCAGTTCCAATGTGTGGGGTGTCCTACAGTTCAACTCAGTTCTGACACTATCTACTTGGATACATTACCCACAGGTTAAGGGCTCAGTCCTACAAGACTGTCTCTCCACCCCCTTCAGATGCCAAGTGAAAGTCTAGGTTGTCATCTGTGCCTCTGACCTACCAGCTATAGATCGGAGGTTCCACCAACCCCCTCCCTGGGTTCGCTTAATTTGTTAGAGCAGCTCACAGAATTCAGAGAAATATTTTACTTACTAGATTATCGGTTGATTATAAAAGAATATAACTTAGGAACAGCCAGATGGAAGAGATGCATAGGGCGAGGTATGTGGGAAGGGGCACAGAGCTTCTGTGTCCCCTTTGAGTATGCCACCGTCCCCAAATCTCCACATGTTCACCAACCCAGAAGCTCTCTGAACCCTGTCCTTTGGGTGTTTATGGAGGCTTCATTAGGAGGTACGATTGAGTAAATCATTGGGCATTGGTGGTTGAACTCAATCTCCAAGCCCCTCTCCCCCTCCCCGGAGGTCAGGGCAGTGGAACTAAAAGGTCCAATCCTCAAATCACAAGGTTGGTTCCCATGGCAACCAGGACTAACATCAGGGGCTTTTGAAAAGTCACCTCATTAACAGAAACTCTAGTGTGGTTGAAAGGGGTTTGTTATAAATATCAAGGCACATTTATTGCTCTTATCATTTTGGATATTACAAGGGTTTTCGGAGCTCTGTACCAGGAACCATGAAAAGGCCCAGTTATGTGTATTTCTTATTATAAATCACAATATCACACTCAGGTTCCTACATATGCGAATGTAATATTTTATTTTCATGGCACTTTAAACCCTGAGTCTAGCCATTGATAGTTGCTTGATGCTGACTTTTACAGTTGCTATAATTCTGAGACAAGTTGGCCAGATACATTTGCTAGTTACAAATGATTGATTTTATTATGCAAATTCAAACTGCTTTAATATGTACCCCCCTACTAAATTTTTTGGTTTGGAGCATTACCTGTGACATATGTCTTGTCTTAATCCTGAAGAAAGAGGTATAATATTTTTATTAACGTAAAATAAACATGTAACCAAATGTTAAATAAACAAATAATGAAAAGAATAGCAAAGCAATGGCATACTTACTATGTGCCAGGTATTTTCCATGTCATTTCATAAATGGCCCACAACAATGCTGTGGGGTAGGTATTATTATTCCCATACTACAGAGGGGAAAATTAAGGTTCAGAAAGGATAAGTAACCTGACTTGAGATCATGCAGCTTTTAAGTGTCAGAGCTGGAATGCCAACACAGGAGGCAGGACTGCAGAGTTCTAACAATTAACCCTGCTGCTATACTGCTTCCAAATATTAAAAAACAAACAGACACCCCAAAATGTTGATTTGAAGAGTAATCACATTGTTAGCCTGTCTGGATGTCGGTCTGCATATGTTCCTTGGGCTGATGCCACTAGGCAGAAATGCAGAACCTTGAGGAAGTGACAATATCTTGAATGATATTGAAGAGAGAATACTCATGAGGCAAAGCAGGGCAGAGAGTCAGGCCGGGGATAGGATGGATTTTCTGGTGGATCCACAGACTCCCAGGAAGGGTGTCTTGAAGAATGTTGTGTTAGGGTGAGGAGGGATGAATCCAGGGCTCTCCGGAGCAAGGTAAGGGAGTGACTTTCTCCTGGGGGAGGTGAGGCCAGGGGCTAGGGTTCGACTTAATACTGCTGGGCCAGGGCAGGAGGGTCCCACGTGTTATAAACACACAGAAAGCCGTCACTCGGGTGTGGCACTTAACATTGGCACGGTGTGACCTGCATCTCCAGGCCTTTGCTCTCTGACACCATGCAGGCTCCAGCAAATGCTTCTCCATTTGTCCCTCATGGTAAGTCCTTGGAATGAAAGGTGGCTATGTTTTGATGTGAGGAAGGTTTGGGGGCTGTGTTGCCACCAATATCAGAAAAGAACACTGCTTCGAAGTGCAAGGAGGATTTTGGTGGCAGAAGCCCTTTGGTGGGGAAAAAACTAATTAACTTGTGAAAACATTCATCTCAGATAGCATAAATGCTATCTTACCAAGTATCATTTTCCAGAAGTACTAAGTATCCATTTTCTTGCTTCTCTTTAATTTCCGGTTTCTGGTGCTGGAGATATTCGGGAATTAGCATGATATTAATATTTGCAACAATGTCTGAGGAACATTTGCAACCTAAACAATTCATATTACTGTTAGTTTTGTCTATATGTACACCTAGATATAACACAGATGAGGCAGAACACGTTTTTTTTTGTTTGTTTGTTTTTTTTTTTTTGCGGTACGCGGGCCCCTCACTGCCGCGGCCTCTCCCGCCGCGGAGCACAGGCTCCGGACGCGCAGGCTCAGCGGCCATGGCCCACGGCCCCAGCCGCTCCGCGGCATGCGGGATCCTCCCGGACCGGGGCATGAGCCCGCGTCCCCTGCATCGGCAGGCAGACTCCCAACCACTGCGCCGCCAGGGAAGCCCATAACAGCTATTTTTTACATGAGCAGTAATCAGATAGACTTTGGATGCTAGAATTACAATGCTTTATTACAATTTAAAAATAAAGGATACTTTACTTTTATAAAAAGTCTAGGGCTTTACTTCATTTAGTATGGTAATCTCTAGGTCCATCCGTGTTGCTGCAAATGACATTATTTCATTCTTTTTTATGGCTGAGTCGTATTCCATTGTGTCTAGATACACCACATCTTCTTTATTCATTCATCTGTCAGTGGACATTTAGGTTGTTTCCATGTCTTGGCTATTGTAAATAGTGCTGCTATGAACATTAGGGTGCATGTATCTTTTCATATTATAGTTTTCTCTGGATATATACTTAGAAATTGGATTGCTGGATCATATGGAAACTCTATTTTTAGCTTTTTAAGGAACCTCCATACTGTTTTTCATAGTGACTGCACCAGTTTACCTTTCCACCAACAGTGTAGGAGGGTTCCCTTTTCTCCACACCCTCTCCAGCATCTCTTTGTAGACTTTTAAATGATGGCCGTTCTGACTGGTGTGAGGTGGTACCTCACTGTAGTTTTGATTTGCATTTCCTTTATAATAAGTGATGTTGAGCATCTTTTCATGTGTGTATTGGCCATCTGTACGTCTTCTTTGGAGAAATGTCTATTTAGGTCTTCTGCCCATTTTTTGATTGGGTTGTTGTTTTTTGTTATTGAGATATATGAGCTGTTTGTATATTTTGGAAATTAAGCCCTTGTCAGGTGCATCATTTGCAAATATTTTCTCCCATTTTTTGTAGGTTGTCTTTTCATTTTGTTTGTGTTTTTCTTTGCTGTGCAAAAGCCATTTGTTTATTTTTGCTTTTATTTCTATTACCTTGGGTGACTGACCTAAGAAAACATTGCTACAATTTATGTCAGAGAATGTTTTGCCTATGTTCTCTTCTAGGAGTTTTATGGTGTCCTGTCTTATATTTAACTCTTAAAACAATTTAGAGTTTATTTTTTTGTGTAATGTGGGAGAGTGTTCTAACTTCATTGATTTACATGAGGCTGTCTAGCTTTCTGAAAACCACTTGTTGAAGAGACTGTCTTTTCTCCATTGTATATTCTTGCCTCCTTTGTTGAAGATTAATTGACCATAGGTGTGTGGGTTTATTTCTGAGCTCTCTGTTCTGTTTCATTGATCCATATATGTATTTTTGTGCCAGTACCACACTGTTTTGATTACTGTACCTTTGTAGCATTATCTGAAGTCTGGGAGGGTTATGCCTCCAGCTTTGTTCTTTTTCCTCAGGATTGCTTTGGCAATTCTGGGTTTTTATCATTCCATATAAGTTTTAGAATTATTTGTTCTAGTTCTGTGAAAAATGTCATGGGTAATTTGGTAGGGATCACCTTAAATCTGTAGATTGCTTTGGGTAGTATGCCACTTTAACAATATTAATTCTTACACTCCAAGAACATGGAATATCTTTCCATTTCTTTGAATCATCTTCAATTTTCTTTTTCAATGTTTTATATTTCTCAGCATATAAGTCTTTCATCTCCTTGGTCAGGTTCATTCCTAAGTATTTTATTTTTTTGATGTAATTTTAAAAGGGCTTTTTTTTTTTTTTTTACTTTCCCTTTCTGATATTTCATTGTTAGTGTAAAGAAATGCAGCAGATTTCTGTATGTTAATCTTGTATCCTGCTACCTTGCTGAATTCATTTATTAGTTCTAGTAGTTTTTGTGTGGAGTGTTTAGGGTTTTCTATGTATACTGTCATGTCATCTTCACATAATGACAAATTTACCTCTTCTCTTCTGATTTGTATATCTTTTATTTCTTTTTCTTGTCTGATTGCTGTGGCTAGGACTTCCAATACTGTGTTGAATAGAAGTGGTGAGAGTGGGCATCCTTGTCTTGTTTCAGATTTTAGTGAAAGGCTTTCAGGTTTTCACCATTGAGTATTATATTGGCTGTGGGTTTATCATAAATAGCTTTTATTATGTTGACATATCGTTCCTCTATACCCACCTTGGTAAGAGTTTTTTTTATCATGAATGGATGTTGAATTTTATCAAATGCCTTTTCTGCATCTATTGAGATGATCATGTGGTTTTTGTCTTTTGTTGATGTGGTGTATCACATTGATTGATTTGTGTATGTTGAACCATTCTTGTGACCCTGGGATGAATCCAACTTGATCGTGGTGTAGGATCTTTTTTATGTGTCGTTGGATTCAGTTTGCTAATATTTTGTTGAGAAAACATACATAATTTTAAAAATAGAAAATATTACTCAGTTCAACTAAATTGTAGCAGAGTCAAAAGTCATGTTGAATAACTTACATTTATGATACTCATTGCTAGACTATCAGAAGAAAACAAGAGACATAAAATTAATGAGACTTTTATTGGTTTTACATCTGTTGTGAAATATGCAGGGTTTGTCTTAACTGAAGACACAGCTTTAAATTCTAGCCACTTATTTGAAAGATTGTTGAGGGTAAGCCTATGATAATTATGCTAACATGGTTGTTAAAGAAAAAGGTAAACAGTTTAGAAATTTAGCTGAAAATACAGAAGCATTCTCTAAAGATTATTTTGAATTTTAACAAAGACAAGCATAGCTTCAGCAGTGCTGATAGCAATGGCATTCCTTAGAACAGCTCAAAGATTATATACATTGTTTTCAAAATATTTTATTGTTATTGCCCAAAGGTGGAACATCTTGATGAAATGCATACCAAATCTGGCTTTACAAACTCTCTTAGCTCTACAATGGGAATTCTAATGAAATGCTGTTAAAGCAGCTAGATTTAATCTAGACAGGATATGAACTACATTAGTAGAATTAAGTAGAACAATATAAGATCCTCAAATAAAGAGCAAATATTGGTCTTTGGCAGAAAGTTAAATTAATTTTGAATTTTCACCATTCAGTTATTTGTTATGAACTTCTGTTTGCTGTAAATAGTGTTATCAAAGATTTATAAAAACAGAAACAAAAACAATCAAAACCCTGAACCATTTAAAGTTTGGTTATTTCACTTTTAAAATAATTCTTAAAAAGTATTTAAAAGTTTAGAGAAAAGTGTTATTCTCAAAAAAAAAAAGCTGCATGATAAATATGCAACAAAAGTACAATTCCAGTAAAATATAAGTGAATTCAAACAATGAAAACAAAAACGTTTGCACGAAGGAGAAGATTCATATATATACAGTCTGGAAACTGGTTTCTATAGACTATTTTCTGGCCATTCTAGATTAAGGTATTATCTTGACCAGAGAGAAATTTGAACAAATAAACCAATATATTGCTATTTTCCGTTTTCTTTATAATAAGCCAGTCCAGAAAAATAAAAAAAAGAAGAACCTGTGAAATCCTGTATTGATCTAGATATTGTAAGAGAAGCTTAAAATGACTATATAAGTGATAGTGATTTATATAATGAAATGGAAATATTTTGTATTTCCAATGACAACACTAATTTATCATATATGGCCCCGTTACAATTGTTTGAGCTTGGTATGTAAAATTTATGATTCATTGCCAATCTAAGTATTGCTTTAAGGGGGCTCCTAGACCCAAGGAGGAGAACACCTGTGTGCCCCTGGCATTGTATCTGATGCCAGACGCTGCCCTTACCTGTGCCTCTTGGTGGTAGCAGGGTGCAGACAGAAGAGGGTCATGGGGAAGCTCATTCAACCCTCAACAGAAACTATTCATCAAGGGTCCTCAATACGCAAAATGGTCTGCCTTTATTTTTCTGGGTCATTCCAGAAGGAGAAAAGCCTGACTTGGTGATGGGAAGGGGAAGAAGTTTCTGTGAGTGAGAAGGGGCTTGCCCAGCAGGAGTCTGGGCTGGGGGCTGAGCATGGATGACCCCAGAGATCCGATGAGATGTCCACCACAATTGAATTTCCCATGTGTTTTGGAACACTTCCTATTTCCGATATTTTGGCTCAGCAAACTTGGTGCTGGGAGGTGTACGAAAGCAGCAGGCGTAGCAAATGGCCTGGGTGCAAAACCCTGATCCATCATGTATAATCTTGTGGCCTCAGAAAAGTTCATGAACCTCTCTAGGCCCTGTTGCCTCCTCATCTATAAAACAGGGCTAATAGTACTCACCTTGCTGGGTTTCCTGTGGCACCCACGTCTTAGGTTTTCCTAGATTGAGTGCTGCATCACTGGTGACTAGCACAGTACTTACCACAAGTGCAGCTCAACAAATGGCTGCTGACTGCAAGTGACGGTAGAGACGCAGCAGGTGTTAGTGGATTATTGGGTCAGACAAACCCAAGATCAAATCCTAGCTACACTCTTTATTAATTGTGCAAGTTACTTCATTTCCTCCACCTCCCATTCCTTGTCTGTAAAGTGGGGATAATTAGAGAGCATGCCTCATAGGCTGTTGTGATGCTTATGAGAGGAAATGTACGTGTGGTCAGCCATTGAGAAATCCTAGCTGTGATGACTGTAAACAGGCGGGGGGGTGGGGGGGGAGCGCATTGAATGTGGCGTCAGGCTGCCGGCACCCAGTTTCCCGATCTGATAAATAACCAGCCCTCTGACTCGGCCATGTCACCTAAACCTAACCTTTCTGAGCCTTGTCTTCTGATCTGTCACATAGAGATGTTGATGCTTCATTGCCTCTGGACCATTGTATAGTTCAGATAAGGTGACATATGGGGAAGTTTGACATCCGTGAAGCACTAACCGAATAGAAAGCATCATTGTACTCTGACCCCTGTTGTGTCAACCGCCTGAGTCCTCCGTGGGCTGTCAGAATCCTTGGTAACGGCCCCTGAAGGTTGAAATTCCTTTCCTTTTAGGAGTTTCTTTTCGTGAGGATCTGCTGCCCCCTGGTGGGTGATATCACCATGTTGCAAACAATTTTCTTGGAAAAGATTAGGGGAGCCTGGCTCAGGACCTTTAGGGAAGCTACAACTTTCGGCTGTTACCTGGAGCACAGAATCCCCCAGCCCCTGGTATCTGTCTGAGGCTGCAGAGCTGCTTTGCAGGTTGGAGGCCATAGCGCATCTGGAAGTGTCAGCTATGACTGGCTGGTCCGTGGCCCACCTTCTAGTTCAGGCTAAGTGTGGACACACTCACACAGAGGGTGGAATATTCTCCCAGTTTTCTTCTCAGGGAGAGGAGAAGAGAAGCTTGGGCAGCCAAAACTCAGCCTGAGGATGGGGTGGGATAAAACTTCAGCTCCTGGGGAGAGGCCTTTGCTGAACCCACTAGAGGCCTGGGGTCCAAGTGGAATTTCTTTTGAAAATTTCTCTGCAGAAGACAGTTTGACATATGAAGTGCTTAGATTCATGGATCAGGTTGCCTGGGTTCAAATCCTGAGTCCTCCAAACAAAATGCTTCTCTAAGCCTCTAGGAGGAGAGACCAACTTGCAGACGGAAAGCAGGAAGGATGCTCTTCTGTGTGGGAGGAGAAGGGGTCCTCCTCCTCCTCCGAGCCTTAGACTTAAGGGCTTGCAGCTCTAGCTTTTTAAAAACTGAAGATGCTCAGCCCTGGGCAGCTCCTCCCTCCCTCCCTCCCTCCCTCCGCCCTTCGGCCCCCGGCTGTGGGCAACAACAAGCTACGGTCTGTGTCCCTGTGGCAGGACTGGTGAGGCAGACAGATGTGGAGAGGAACGAAGGCTGTGGACAGAAGCATTTGCTTAGAAGCCCGCTGTTGAGCATAGACAAGCAGGTGGTGTCAGCAGGCCTGCAGCTGCCTGCTCACCCTGCGGGGATCACTGCTTTGTCCTCTAAAGGCCCCACCCTCTGCTCTCACAGCCTGCGCCCAGCACTTGGTGTACACTCTTGCCGGGATGGGATGGAGACGGCAATAACAGAGTGGCTTCCACTGTGGAGGGAGCCGGGCTGACGCCCGCCTTCCCCAGAGGAAGAGACCCTCCAGGTGGAAGCCTTGCATCCGCTCTACATCCCAGTGCTTTGCAGGACCTGTGTCTCTAGATTGCATGCAGGGTTTCTGCTGCCCGTGCTTCCCCAGCACCGGGGCCAGGAGGACACTGGTGTCACCTCCTCCCAGTGCAGAGAAATCTTTCTGCACAGGAGCCTGTGGCCTGACAGGCAGCAAGGGAGTCTCGTGGCCACACTGCTGTGTCCTCTGCAGCCGAGGGAGGCCTTGAGGGCCTGGCTGCTGTGCTCCAAACACCTCATGGCCCTGTCATTCTTCTGCCAGGAGGGGGGACAGAGAGGTGATGTTCAGCTTTTCTGCCTTTGTGAGACTTATTTTTTTATACCCACAGATGACAATTTATTAGCCCTTGATCCAATTATGAAAGTGTCCTATGTTTTATTGCCAAAATATTGGCAAAGCCAAGGGTGGAGCCTGGGAACAAGAAACTCAAAACCAAGTATAATCTCCCCACTCATAAATAATCAATGTCAAGATTCAAAGATTTTTGTTTTATTAAAAAAATGTTAGAAGTGTAGAAAACTGGAAAGAATGATAGAATGAATACCTATATTCCTTTCACTAGATTTACCAGTTATTACCACCTGCCGTATTTCCTTCAGATCCTGTTCTCTACATTTTTTTGTGTGTGCAGAAATGATAACATTTCACTTTCAAATATTTAGCAGGCATTTTGTAAAAGTAAAAAACTTCTCCACAGCCACAGCATCCTCATCACTGCTGAAAATTAATTAACAATTTTACAATATCATCTAGCCTACATTCTATATTCAAAGTTTCAAATTTCTCCAGTCGTCTTCAAAATGTCTTTTATATTTGTGTGTGCGTGTGTTTGTTTTAAACCTAAGCGCTATGCCATGTATTGAGTCGTTATGTTGTTAGTGTCTTTTCATCTAAAACAGCCCATCTTCCTTGACTTAAACATTTTCATGATATTGACTTTTTTGAAGAGTCCAGGCAGGTTGTGTTGTAGAATGTCCTACAACTGGAGTTGTCAGATTGTGTGCTCATGGGATTCAGGTTAGACATTTTGGCGAGAATACTTCATTGGTGATACTGTATTGCTTCTTGTTGCGTCATCTCAAGAGCTTCCTGGTGTCGGGTTATATCACTGCCTTTAAATGCTACTTGTGCATCTGAATCACCTGGGGGAGCTTTCTTCTAATACAGATTCTTGGGCTTCGCACCTGGAGTTGCAGAATCATTGGTCTGTGGTTTGCTCGGCACATTTGCATCGTTTAAAACTTCACAGGGATTCTGCTGGGTGGCCAGGTTGAAACCAGTGAGGGCACAGCCTTCCAGTCTCTCTCTCTTTTGTGAATTAACACCACCCATCCATGCCCTGCAAAGCCTCCCTTCCAAACCGACAGAACTGGAGCAGGGCTTCCAAATCCCCTGCCTCTTCATCAGCCCAACCTCCTCCCACCTCCTGTGGGATCACGAGAGATGACTCACCCCAGGCCCTTTGCTGGAACGCAGACTCAGGGGCCGGGATGGACCTTGCCCTCACTCTGGGGTAAGGGTGGTGGTGGGTGTGACCGTGGGTGGGGTCCATGTCAAGGAAACTGGAAGGAACTCTCCCTGGGGATGGGAGGGGCAGTGTGCTCCACCTACCCCTTGGGGTGAGAAGGAGGGAGCTTATGTGATCTGAGCCCCTGGATTTTCTTCCCACGGCTGGAGTGACATTTCTGGAAAGATCGGACTGACTGAAATTAGGAATTTGAAGATACTCAGCATTCCCTCTTCCTGTTGCAGCAGATTAGCCACTGACAATTCCCACTCCCTCAACATTTGTGTACACACACACACACACACACACACACACACACACACACTCACACACTGAGGGCTGTGCCTGAGCTGAAGCAAAGCTGGGTTCTGGCCAGACGCCCCCACTGGCTGCTCCCAGCATCCTCCCCTCTCCTGCGTCTTCTCCCCTCTGCCAAAGGGGTCTACACACACACACACACATACACACACTCAATCAAGAGGTGCAGAGTGGAATGGCAGGGGAGGAGCTGCAGGGGGATGAAGACAGGTGAAGACAGAATCCAGCAAGTGTGACAGTGTGCTTTAGGCTGAAAAATCCAGCTGATCAACCGTGAGTTAAACCGTGGTGGTAACAAAAGGCCTATGGCTGTGCTAGGCTAGTAGGCTAAGTCAGGCAGGATTCAGTGGCTGGCTGTGCCCCAGTCAGGTACCTCCCTGGGTACCTTGTGCAGTAACCACTTGGAGGTCTCACAGTCAGCAACGGAGCACTCAAAGGTACAGTGAATAATTGAATGCGCGAGAAGCTGTGGTCCCAGGGAGCTGGGGATCCTTAGATGGGGACAGCAGACCAGACGGGGCTCAGCCTTGTCCCTGGAGCATCACTCTGTCTCCAGCTGGAGGTTGTGATGAGCGCTGGCTGGCTGGAACCCGACTGGATCCTGGGAGAGAAACCACTTCTAATCCTCCTGAGGATCAACAGTCTATCTGCTTGGTGCTTCTGACCTGGAAGCAGGAAGCCTCTCGTGGGGTCGGGTTGGCTGGAGGTAGGCACATCTGGCTAGGCAAGGAGCCAGAGCCCCTGCGATGGAGGGGCTGGGGCGGAGGAGGAAGCTGTGATTCTTTATAGCATTCCTGTAGCTCTTACCTGCCCACAGCTGCCTTTCCTGCCTCACATCCAAGGCCAGCTGCACGACACCCCTCACATGCATGGATGCCTTTGGAAATACCACGTTCCAAAAAGAAACTTCAGAATACACTACCTTGTCATGTATTCACATACATGCATGCACACGTGCACGAACCATATACATGTACAAACGTGCGCATATGAGTTAGGACTCAGGGCCAAGGCAGGTCTGGTCCCTACTCTGCTACTTACTAGCTGTGTAGCATTGGGCAAGTTGCTTTACCTCTCTGGGCTACAGTTGCCTTCTCTGAGAGACAGTGAAGTGAGGTGGTCTCTGAGAGCAGAGGATGTACGAGGGGGATGAAAAGTAGGAATCATCTTCTTCCATCCCTTCATTTTACAGGTGCACAATCAGAGTAGAAGGAGCTCAGAGGCTATGTCATCCACCCCTTCCTTAGAACACTGGGAGAAGTGAGGCCCAGATAGGGAAAGGAAGTGACTTGTCCTGGGGTACTTTAAAAAAAAAAAAAAAAAAATTAATTTTTGGCTGCCTTGGGTCTTCGTTGCTGCATGCAGGCTTTTTCTAGTAGCGGCGCGTGGGCTTCTCATCGCGGTGGCTTCTCTTGTTGCGGAGCACGGGCTCTAGGTGCGTGGGCTTCAGTAGTTGTGGCACGTGGGCTCAGTAGTTGTGGCTCACGGACTTTGGAGCTCAGGCTCAGTAGTTGCGGTGCACGGGCTTAGTTGCTCCGCGGCATGTGGGATCTTCCCGGACCAGGGCTCGAACCCGTGTCCCTTGCATTGGCAGGTGGATTCCAACTTCTCCAAAACCAAACTGGAGAGGAGGAAGACGGTGGGTAAGCAGTGAAGAAATGGGAACGCATGAGGTGACAAAGCCAGCATTGGTCATTCGGGGGTTGGAATGGCAGGAGGCGTGAGACTGTGGGTGTTGGCAGGCTGTCTCTGCAGCTAGGAGACTACAGGAGAGAAGTTCTGTGTGTGTATGTTTGGGAACACAGAGGCAGTGTTTGCTATGTACGGCTGCTAAGGGTGTAACTGTGAGCTTGGGCAAGTGGCTGGTATTGCTGTTTCAAATTGCTTGAGGTCAAAGCTTCAACCCTTTAAAATAGTTTTGTCAATGACCTGAAAGAACTGAGTCCACATTTTGTGTTTTTGGTGGATTTTCAGTCTGAGACACCTAGCTCAAACAAGAAGGTTTAATCTAGAGGTTCCCTGAGTGGTTTCATGGAGTGTTACTGTATTCCATGGAGTGGTCGGGGCGGCGGGGGAGGGGATGTTTGGAAAATGCTGGGGTTGACCAAGGCGTTGAGGTTTCCTTACTAAGTGTAAGTCTTCTTAGAGCCTTAAAGCTTTGTGAGTCTCCAGGTGAGGGCCTGCTGTGAAGCATCCCTCAAGCTGCTGGACCATGAATCCTTTTCCTTGGGGCTTAGCATCTCAGGAAGCCAGAATTTTATGGACCACCGTTTAGGAAACATTGTTTGAGTCCTAGGCATTTTTAAAGCCATAAAAATAAAGAAAAAAATGACCTTCTTATTTTTAGTATGAAAAACTTAACTCATGCCATTGATTTCAAGCAACATTTAAAAAGACTGTATTCAAAGATGATGATTTTAAGTAAATATAAAGACTGATTATTTTTTCAGTGATTCATAACATTTGTGATGAGACAGCATAGGACTTGTTCCTTGCGTTCTTCTGATTGAGCAGTTTTACGCTCGATGTCTGTTCTCTTATTTGACTTGGAAATTTAACATACATGTGTAACTTAAACGCTCAGGCTAGCATTTGTTCTATTCTGCCCAAACAACTCGAGGACTTGAACTTGCCCTGACTCCAATCTTTCCTCCTGACCTATATGCCATTGTTGTCCAACATCTTAGCTCTGTCTTATGTTTGGAAGCCCCCCAATTAGACATTACGACTACTGTTTTATACATCAGTGTTTATATAGATTTGTTCATGTGCTAACAACTTACCTTGCTTTCCTCATTCCTTCTTGCATTGCAGACATTAAAGTTTTCTTATTGAGGGTCTGTTGGTAACAAGCTGTGCTTTGTTTTGTCTACAAATTTCTTTAAATCACTTTATTCTTGAAGGATGGTTTTGTTTGGTATTAAATCGAGGTGGATGGTTACTATCTCCAAAGTTTATTCCCTTCATCTATTAGATGTGGACAGTAAATAACTTCCTTAATGACCACATCAGGAGGTTCTTGGGAGGACCATTTGGCATAACAACTAAAAAGCTTTAAGCAATAAATGTCAGATTTTCTGTTTGTCCTCTGCTCCATAAGGAAACTTTGAAAGTTGTGTAAGACAGAGCTAACTTTCTCAGCAAACAGGCTCTTTGCCAAATTGTCCTGCACAGTGTTTCTCAACCTTGTTTTCATTATTGTCCTTGTAAGGAGACTTCTTAGGTATTTTTTCCTAATGACTTCTCCGTCATAAAATTTAATACTACAGATATAATTATATCTATTATGTACTGTATGTAAATCTGTGCTTTATACACAAGAAGGGTAAAGCTTTTTTTGCCCTGCCCCCTCCCCCCACCCAGTCCCTTTTTTGCTCCCTTTGGGGTCATATAACCTTCGTAGAGAATACATGTCCTAGTGGCATTAGAAAATGAACAGCATTTTCAAGCCACAGCATTGCCTAAGCGTGAAAGGATCAGGCTTTGGAACTGGATAGACCTGAGATTGAATTCCTGCTCTGGCACTGACTAGCTGCATGTGTCACATTGGGCAAGTTACTTAACTTCTCGAAGCCTGTTTTAGAACTGAAATACGGTGACAGTAATTAAATGAGCATTTAGTATCAGACCTGTAATATAGTAACAGTTTAATAAATGTTAGTTATTAACTAACATTTCCAAATGAGTTTGCATTCCTTAACATTTTTCTTTTGTCATTTTATTATAAAAACAACACACACATGTTTTTAACATATGTAGCATGAAGGAAAAATAAGTTATCTAATTCCATCTCTCCCCCTCTCCAGACCCGACCCCACAGGAGGAAGAGCCTGTGGAGGTGCCTGGCTCAGTGGTCCAGTGGTCCAGAGCTCTCCCTGAGGGGCCCAAGGGGGAACCCTGGGGCTGGGGAGGCAGACAGAGGTCCTGGCAGACAGGTTCTCAGGGCAGCTATGCAGAGGCCACTACCGATGTCCAGCTACCTCTGAACACACTGGAGGAAGTTCCCCAAATGTCTGAAAGAAGTAGCCTGAAGACCTTTACCTTTCTCTAGGAGAGAGGTTCTCAAAATATGGTCCCCCAGGGCTTCCCTGGTGGCGCAGTTGTTGAGAGTCCGCCTGCCGATGCAGGGGACACGGGTTCGTGCCCCAGTCCGGGAGGATCCCACATGCCGCGGAGCGGCTGGGCCCGTGAGCCATGGCCGCTGAGCCTGCGCGTCCGGAGCCTGTGCTCCACAACGGGAGAGGCCACAACAGTGAGAGGCCCGCGTACCGCAAAAAAAAAAAAAAAAAAAAAATTGTGGTCCCTGGACTGGCAGCATCAGCATTACTGGAGAATTTATTAAAGCTTCAAATATTTGGGCCCCCACCCAGATCCACCGAATCAGAAACTCTGGGTTTGGAGCCCAATTTGTATTTTAACAAGCCCTCCAGGTAATTCTGAGTTTGAGAACCATTGCTCTGGAACAAGTGTTCCCTCCCACAATGTCTCCTGGAGGGCAGGATTGCAAAAGGTCTGCTAAGGGAGGGGCTGGCTGAATCCCTCCTAAGGAGAAACAGGGGTTGGAAGTTTAGAAGGCTTTGAGCCAGAAGCCAACTGTGAATGCTTGAACATTCCTCTGAGACTTCTATTGCGGCTGGATTCTGTTCAAAAGAAGCTGTTACTTAGAGCTCAGTTTGGAGCTTGAACTGAACACAGTCACTGACAAATATGTACAGAAGTGTGCCTGTGTGTTGAGAATCTTTTTCTGCAGAATGCTGTTTTCTTTCTACATGAAACTAGAATGTCAAGGCCATGCCAATGTGTGGTTTAGGCAGAGGGTACATTGTATGTTTTGGCCCAAATTGTTCCATGAACCCAAGGTTAATTTTGTGCTGGTCAACCTGACCCAGTCAGAAGAATGTTCAAAGTTTATCTAAAGTTAAGGTAGTTGAACCAATAATAGACTTTAGTTCCTCTGCTTTGTTGTTAAAAAGAAAAAAAAAATCAGTGGGATATAAGCTGCTTTCCTTCCACCAACCCTTAAACCTTGGGGCAGAGAGAGTGGTCCGTGAGGAATTAGGCCAGGGTACATGTAACAGGAAACCCCAAATGGCAGTGGCTTATACACATAAGGGTTTTATTTTCTCACATCAAAGAAGTCTGGTGGTAGGCAGTTCAAGGTCCATGGTTATCAAGATTCAGTCTCCTGGGACTTCCCTGGTTGCGCAGTGGTTAAGAAAACACCTGCCAATGCAGGGGACAAGGGTTCAAGCCCTGGTCCGGGAAGATCCCACATGCCGCAGAGCAACTAAGCCCATGCGCTACAACAACTGAGCCTGTGCTCTGGAGCCCCCGAGCCACAGCTGCTGAGCCCGCGTGCCACAACTACTGAAGTCTGCGCTCCTAGAGCCCATGCTCCGCAACAAGAGAAGCCACCGCAATGAGAAGCCCGCGCACCGCAACGGAGAGTAGCCCCCACTCGCCGCAACTAGAGAAAGCCCGCGCACAGCAACAAGGACCCAACGCAGCCAAAAATAAATAAAATAAAATAAATAAATTTATATAAAAAAAGATTCAGGCTCCTTGTATATTTCTGCCCCGTCATCCTAGCTTGTGACTGCCATCCTCAGTGAAGGTCACCTCATTCCTAGAAAGCAGGACTGAGGAAGGGGGAAAGGAGGAGGAGAGGTAAAGAAGGGGAAAACAAAAGGGGGCCAGGGCTGCCTTCACTGTGCCTCCCAGGAAGCCCACACAGAACTACCTCTTACATCTCATTGGCCAGAAGACTAGTTGCAAAGGCATCTGGGAAATGTAGTTTTATTTCCAAAGGCAACGATCCCAGCTGTAAATCAGAGTTCTGTTACTAAGGAGGAAAGTGGACTGGATAGTGCGGTAAGCAGATAATAGCTTGTGCCCTATGTGAGACTGCTTCTATTGATGTACAGGATCTTCCAGGGGCTGAGGAAAGAGCACTTTATAAGGGCCGAGACTTGGCCACAGCCTTGAGATATTCTGAGACACAATCCTGTTTCTCAGCTTCTTGCAGGAGGGTGGAGAGGGGGCTCCCGTGCTGAGCTGTGCTCCAGGACCATCTCCATCCATCCCCAAGGGGCAAGTGCAGGGTTTTGGCCTCTCCCTCTCCTCATTCCCTGACAGCTTTGTACGCGATGTTTGCGTGCCCCCTTCCTCCATTTACGTATCCTGGATCCTCACTCTTCTTCCTCTGTTTCTATTTGGCAAATGTAGAGACTGAGGCTCAGGGAATGTAAGCAACTTTCCTGGCTGCAGAGCCACATTTTAGAACCGGATGTCTCAGGGTCTCCTATGTCATGATGAGTGCCAACGACCTTCTTGTAATCCTTTTATCTCCTAGCTGAGCCTGATCCCTTAGAAAAAGCTGGGCTGGGAACTCTGCCAGGATTTCTGGGGAGCTTTAATGGAATAATGGTGCATCTGACAATAGGACAGTGTGTCTTCTTTTTGGAGGCGGTGGTGGAGAGGTTACAGTTAAATAAGTTCTTAGGGGGCAAAATGTTCGAGGGATCTGGATGGGGTAGATATAAGGGCAGAGGTGCTGAGAAACCTTTAGCTTTGTGGAGGGGCTGCCTGAGAGAGCCCTTCTGACAATACTACTGAAGGGTAAAGTCATCATCAGCCCTTTCCAGCCCTATGTGGGCATCCTCTCTGGATCCTTTCCTCACTGGGAGGAAGGACTCTCATCCCACAGTTTGCTGGAGAGTGCTTTGGGAGAAATTTGGAGCCAGGTGGAAACTCTTGATCATAAGGATTTCAGTTCTTGGTGAATTGAGTCTTTGGGCCTGGATACTGCTCAGAGTTTGAGCAATCAAAGCCTTGGGCCTTGAGGGAGACTCAACAGAATTTGGCTTTAAAAATTAGAACGTGTGACAATAGGGGAATGGTTAGATGAATTCAGGTATGAAAGACCGTGGGGTAATTAAAGAAAAATAGGGATATAGACATAAAAACATCTCTGAGATGTACTGTAAAGTGAAGGAAAGTTGTAGAATAAATTTAAACATACACTAATAAAGAGCCTTCTTCCAAATGCACATGTATGAAACTGTACCAAAAAGGTGCTTTGGGATTCCCACAAACCAGTAAGTGCCCTGAGTCTCACAGGGTTGCTGTGAGTGTTAAATGAGATAATATACGAATGTGCTTTGCAAAAGTTAAAGTGGGAGACAAGTGTAAGGTAGAGGATATGAAACTATACTGTGCCATTCCATTCTTGCCCTTGCTACCAAACTGAATGTGGAATAAGGAAGAAAGGAGAAAACTGAGAGCTTGTTATAGGACAGACACTGTTCTCAGCACTTCTCATGCATTGCTTGCATGCACTACAACCCTATGGAGCAGGTATTATTATCATCCCCACGTCACCTGAGGAACTAAAGAATTTTAAGGTAATTTCCACAGTCATTCAGCTAGCAAGTTGCAGTCAGAGCTTCAGAGCGCTGTTGTCAGTTGTGATAACATGTTGAAATACCTTATACATATGTATGTTTTTACCATACGCTTCTTGCAGCAGTTTTGAGGAAGCCAAGATTTAAACCTCCAAGAATGAGTATGTGAAACTGATTCTAAATACTACTGAGTACTTACAGGCTTGTGCCCGGCAAAGGAATAACAGGAGCTAACATTTTCTGAGCATTTGCTGTGTGCAAGATACTCTTCTAAGGGCTTTACAGGTATTAATTTAATGCACACACTTTAGGTAGGAGGTACTATTACCCCAGTTTAACAGTTGAGAAAAGTGCTGCACAGAGGGTTTAAATAACTTGCCCAATGCAAAGATGTTTGAAATCTGGTCTCCACCCTCAGATCAATATGGGAGTAATAAATAATAAAACAGTGCAGTAAATGCTGCAGTGTTATATTTACAAAGTTCTAAAGGCGCTCAGAGAGGACCAATCCCTGCAAGGAGAAGATGTGACATTTTGTGTGGGATCCTGGAAGGTGGAAGTGAGCGAGATTAGAGCAGGGGTGACTGCACGTGGAAGGCCCTGGGACTGAATCAGTGAGGCCCCCAATCCAAAGTCCCGGGTCAGAACCGAGTCGGGTGCCTACTGCAGCGCCGGCAAAGAAACGTGGCACCCGCTGTCTGAGGCTACTCTCCTGCAGGTTCCCACCCCACAGAACAGCACATCCCTGCGGGGGCGGGGGCGGGGCTCAGCTTCTGCTCCAGGCTCCTGCCACAAAGAGCCCCGCCTCACCTTGGACCACGTGATCGGCAAGGGGCAAACTGCGCTCCTGATAGGCTGAAATGGTAAGGGACCGTCTTGGAACGCAGAGCGATGATTGGTGGATAGGATAAACATGTAAGGGGGCTATCAGGATTGGCTGCCGCCTTCTCCGCCGTGGGAGGGCCGGGCAGAGACGCTTCTCGTAGAGAATTTTTCGGGTTAAAATGTCTGGAGCCTTCTATTCCCGCTACAGACTCCTGTGGAGACTTCCCGCCAAGTGTGCGTCACTTTACATCTTTGGAAACCAGATGTCTCTTAAGAAAATTATCCAGTCGTTCTCCACGGCTGTTCCCGCGGTGAGCGCTGCTCCGTCAGCGGAGCTTCTGATTGGCTGCTGTGGGATGGGGCGGGCTAGACAGGAGCCCGGCTTCCCGGCGTTCTCGCCAGCCCAGGGAGGACAGCGGCCCCAGGTGGTTTTCTGGCGCTATTGCCACCCGAAGTCCGCGCTTGGCTTGCTTGGCTCCCGGAGCCAAAGCTTTTTGACCTAGAAAGAGAAAGACCTAGACTCGAACAGATAACCAGCTATGCTGGGTGAGAGTGTGGACTCTCAGGGCTGACTGCCTGTGCTCGGCTTCAGCGTTACACTTTAGTCAGTTTCCTTTCTTTCTTGCCTGGGTGTCTAAAATAGGTATAATGATAATACCTACCTCAGGGGATTGCTGTGAAGTTTCAGTTAATATGCTTAAGGTTCCCACAGTGCCAGGCACATAATAGGTGCATAATAGCTGGTGGAGATCTGTGAAAGAGTTATGTGGAGTTTGAAAGACCAGCCATTATTTCCCAGATTACTCTCTTTCTCTGTCTCTATCTGTCTGTGTCTCTCTCAGTTTCCACATCTGTAAATGGGACTAACAGCAGCACCTGCTTAATGAAACTGTGGATTAATTGAGATAATACTGGTAAAAATACCCAATATATAGTAGTCGGTAAATGTTGGCTTCTATTATTATTATCATTTAACTGTTATGATTACTGTTTCCATTCTTCCTCCCCCAGGCAAAAGGTCACTTCAGCCCGAGTTGGCCCCTCCGAAAGAGGAATAGTAGTTTACTTTGCCTGGAATTAGAGTCTATAAATCTATGACATTCACATGTTTGAAGACCAGACTTGGAAAATCTGTACACCCCTGTCCTGCCCATCATTTCCCTCACTATTTTAGGCACTGTCTTCTTAAGCCCCAGTTGGTACCCGAGAAGAGCATAACATTATAATCATTAACTCCTTTGGTGCAGGATTTGTTTATTGGACTATCTTTTAAGTTGACCCAAGTGTTGAACAGTATTTTGAGGGCAGGGACCACAGAATGACATGTGCTGATGGGGTAAGATAAGGTGTCAGGGGTCTGAAGGACCTAAGTCAACATATGCTCTAGGGTGAGCCTGTGATTGGGACCAGGGATGGTGAAGTGTGTGGTGGTGGTTGGGTGCAGGGCAGCCTGGAATCCTTGTGAGTCATGGGAAGAGCACTGGACTAAGACTCCGAGATTTGAACTCTGGATATAACTTAATCTCTCTGGCTGTGACTTTGGACGAGGCACTTATATTTTCTGAGGATTAGTTTCGTAGTTAGTAAGATAAAAATGTATACTCTTGATTGGTGCCTGGCACATAACAAGCAATCTATAAATACTAGTAATTGTTGTTATTATTGTTATTAATTCATCTTCAAAAATATGTTGAGGATTATGGGAAAATGCAGTCTATTAAGTTTTTATATACCAAGAATCATGGGTACCCGAGATCACCCAATGAGCAGTTGGGACTTTGGCAAGGGCAGTCCACTTTCCTTTTCCACTTCCTACTTGTTATCTCCTCTTTTGTCTCTATTAAAAAAATCTATCTAGCAGGGGAAGTCACATAAGTGACCCAGTTTAATGAGGTCGTCATAATTCCTTGGATGCCTCCCTCCCCTACTGTAAATCTGACCAGCTCCCATCATCTTCCCCAGATACTCCCTTCCCTTTTGGCCTATAAGATGGGGCTCTAGTTAGAGCTTAGGCCCTGTGCATGGTGACCTCCATGTACCTTGGCAGCCCCAGGACCCTGGAGGTCTTCTTGGGGTGAATGGCTTAGTAATGGGAAGCCCAAAGTTTGCGGTGGTACTGCTGGGAGCAGGTGTGATGGGGGTGGGTGGGTAGGACAGTTGACATCCTCTCTAGTCATCCTATTCCGCTCACTCTGGGGTGCTATATCTCTCCCATTCTGAAGATGTATGTAGAGCTATTTCTCAGTTAAAAATAAAATAGAGGCAGAGTAGTGGAAAAATCTGGGGCTTTTGTGTTGGGCACAAAATTACATTTGAATCTAGTCCTTTACTGTGTGATCTCAGAGGAGTTGCTTATTTTCATAGTTTTCTTATTTATACAGTGAGAAATAATTGGAATACTACTAGCAGCAAAAAGGAATGAAGTATTGACAAATGGAGTAACATGGATGAATCTCAAGGTAATCATGCTGAGTGTAAGATGGCAGATAAAGAGTATACACCGTCTGGTCTTATTTATATAAAATTCTAGAAAATGCACACTAGTCTGTTGCATCAGAAAGCAGCCCAGTGGTTGTCTGGGGACAATGAACTGGAAACGGGTGGAGGGAGGATTACAAAGGGCACAAGGAAGCTTATGGAGATGGTGGTTTCACAGGTGTATACATATATCAAAACCTATTACATTGCATACTTTAAATAAGTGCAGTTTATTGTATGTCAGTTCCTCAATAAGCTTATCAGAATGGGGATAATAAAACCTATTCATAAATAGTTGTGATGTTTTAATGAAGAAGACATGCTAAAGTGCCAGGAATTGCTAAAGCAATCAATAAAGGGCATTTTTATTCTCCCCCATTTTCACATATTTTAAAGAACAATATCAAAGCATTAGCTTTAGCTCATATATTTATCTGACAAGGCCTATAAGTGGGCACCAACACTTCAAGTAATACAGGGTACATTTTTTTCCTGCTGTTTTGGGGGTCATGGGTATATATATTATATAAGGATTAAATGAGACAATCATGAGAGGAACTTCGAGCAGTGCTGAGCATGTAGTAAACACTCAATATGTTTTGGCTTTTTTGACTATTAATCATTATTACAGACTTGATGGATGTCACAGAGTGAATGATCAGTAAATAATGGTGTAATTACAGTTATTTTGTTGCTATATTGGACAGACAGGAAAGACTTGCTAAAAGATCAAGGAAGTTAATTTCAAAAAAGGGTTTGCCTTTCCTGAGACTCCTTGATGGGGTTAGATTTTTGTATTTGGTGACAAATTGTGACATGTACCATCTGGAAGAAATTTGGTTAATGTCCTTTTCAGGAATATAATAACTCATCATGACTGTTAATAAGATAATATTGCAAGTTTTTGATGTATTCACAGTGATCAGTGAGTTCAGGTGGGAATAAATGGTCCCTGGTCCTAATGAAGTGGTACTAAAATTTGGGAGACATATCTTAGTGTCAGACATAAGCAGCTCCTGAGAAACTTGTCAAAATGCAGATTTGTGAGGCCTACCCATAAAGATTCTGACTCGGTGATTCTAGGATGGGCTAGGAAGTTGTATTTTATTATGCATACCCAGTTGATTTTGATACAGGTATGCTGTAGACCATACTTTGTGAAGCACTCTCTAAGACATTTGAGACCTTGGACAGCGGTGATGCTAGCTCAAGATTTTCAGGACGCAGGACAGCTCCCAGCATCTCCAGCCCCGTACACAGTGGGAAATGAACTTCAATTCTCTATGGCAGCGGTCCCCAACCTTTTTGGTACCAGGGACCAGTTTCGTGGGAGACAATGTTCCCACGGACCGGGGGCGGGGGTGGTTCAGGCGGTAATGCGAGCGACGGGGAGCGACGGGGAGTGGCAGACGAAGCTTTACTCGCTTGACTGCTGCTCACCTCCTGCTGGGTGGCCTGGTTCCTAACAGGCCGTGGGCCAGTACTGGCCCGTGGCCTGGGGGTTGGGGACCCCTGCTCTATGGGGCTTGCCCATTTTCCCAGAGAATTAAAAAGCCCAGGTCTCTAAAGTCTGCACTTTGGGAAACGAAAAGTTCTGGTTCCTGGTAGCAAATAAGGAGAAGGGGTACCTGGTACACCCTGTAGTAGAAAATATTGTAAGTCCAGGGTGCTTAACTTGGGAACTTTGGGGAAGTTGGGGCACAGGTAGTCTCCAGAGGATCTGAGACCTTCCTGAGCTTGTATGCAAAATTTTGAGGAGGATTGTGGACATATATTTTAGTGGGTGGGGAAATTAACTTTGTCTCCATTTGAGGATGGAAATATTCTGGATCAATGAATATTTGTACTTTTATGTACAATTTATGTACTTTGATAGACCTCTTAAAATTTGTGTGGGTGACTAGAGAATTTTATTTAAGTTCCTCCTGGTTATTCAAGTACCTAACAACTATCTCTATCACTTCAGCTATGACAACATCAATAAAAACAAGCATGCGATCAATCCCTGAAGGCATCCAACTCTGGCATTTCAAGTCATAACTTGAAGTACTCTCAAGTGTTGTGATGGAGGTCCATTAAAGTTGGTACAGAATTGGATAGATCTCATCTTGGCTAATCTGGAAACTTTACATTACTAATATACTGTCTTATTATAGGCCACGGTTAATGTGGGAAATGAGGTTGTTGGGTGATTAAGGAGTTTTTTTTTCTATATATCATTTGATCTTTAAGTGTTCTTATCCTTGATGGGTTTACAAGTAGACAAGTCAGTGGTTATGGAGTGTTGAGTTAGCTAATATTTGCAGCAGGTCAGACTATTTCTATAGACAAGGTGATGGCTATTAACAAAATTTCACTTAAAATACATCCCCAAAGGCAACCTTTAATAGTAGGCAAACCATCCCACATTCATCTGTCTGATGGTAGTCTGTAGCCTAATGTTCTAATACACATAATATATGTAAAGAGAAAGTCATTCTCTCAAAGGCATAGCTGATTTGAATGATGTGTCCTGAAAGCTGTTGTTTTTTGACTAGGAGAAGATTCTCTTGAGTCAGTGCCAATAAAACTTGAGCTACTCCCGTGGTAGAGAGGAGGGAGTGGAGCTGTTAATATGCTTCAGGAGACTAAGGGTATGCATTTGGGGGGCAGTTCGTGTCCATGACCCTGACCTTTTTCTTTCTGTGAGGAATAATGAGACAGAAATGATTGACTCAAGGCTCTTAGCAACTCAGCAAACCTTCTGAACTATCTGTGCTAATTTCAGAGTAAACATAACCCAGATAGTTTCTTTTCTTGGCTTCTGTGACACCAGCTTCTCATGTTTGATTCCTTCCCTCCGGTCTCCCTGGATGCTCCCTTTTAATCTCTTAACTGGCTCCACCTTCTTTGCTTGACCTCCAGGCTCTTTCCTGGGTCCTCTTCTCTAGCTACCCTGTCTTCCTGGTGGATTTCATTTAGTCCCATTATGTTAATACCATCTATATGCAGATGACTCCCAAATGTTAGTCTCCAGTCTTGACCTTTCCTTGAGCTGCAGACTCAAAAAGAAAACTGCCTACTTGATGTCAGACTGCCTCCCTGACTTGGAGGTCTGATAGGCATTTTAAATGTCATGGGCCCAAGCAGAACTCTTTATTCTCATCTTTTCCCTCTCCCTATACTCTTCTTCTCCCGGTCTCTTCTTGGAAAATGGCATCACCTTTTCCTACTTTTTAAGATAAAAACCTGGGGGTGGTTCCATTCTTTTCCTCACTTGTCCCATCCAGTTAATCAGTTCTATCTCCAAGATACGTCTCCAGTATATTCACTTCTTTCCATTTCTATAACTATCACGTTCAGGTTAAACAATCAACATCTCTCATCTGGACTTAAAAAAAAATTATTTATTTTATTTATTTATTTTTGGCTGTGTTGGGTCTTTATTGCTGTGTGCAGGCTTTCTCTAGTTGTGGCAAGTGTGGGCTACTCTTTGTTGCGGTGCGTGGGCTTCTCATTGCGGTGGCTTCTCTTATTGCGGAGCACGGGTTCTAGACGTGTGGGCTTCAGTAGTTGTGGCACACGGGCTCAGTAGTTGTGGCTCGCGGGCTCTAGAGTGCAGGCTCAGTAGTTGTGGCACATGGCTTAGTTGCTCCGCGGCATGTGGGATCTTCCCGGACCGGGGAGCAAACCCGTGTCCCCTGCATTAGGCAGGTGGATTCTTGACAACTGTGCCACCAGGGAAGCCCTAGACTTTTAATGGCCTTTTAACTAGTCTCTCAGCTTCCATTTTTGTTCTACTCTAATCCTTTCTCCAAACAGCAGCCAAAATAAATGATAAATCGAATCATATCACCTCCCTTCTTAATACTCACCAATGACTTCTCATTGAATTTAGTATAAAATTCAGACTTCTTTCTTTCCATTGACATTATGACCCTACATTATACCATCATGTCCATCTCCCTAACTCACCTCTTTCTACTCTCTCTTGCTTTCTCTGCTCCAGCCACGTCGCCTTCTTTCAGTTCCTTAAATAAACCAAGTTTATCCCTACCTCAAAGCTTTTGCACTTATTTCTTCTTCCTGGAACGTTCATATTCAAGAACTTCACATGGCTGCCTCCTTCTCAATATCCAGGCTTAAGCTCCAGTGTTATTTTCACAGAGAGAACATTTATTCATGACAGAGAAATCATTCACTTATTTCTCCTTCAGTCACTATCTCTCTTGTCTCCTGGCTTCATTTTCGTAGTATTTATCATGTACTGGGTACAAATTTTATATGTCACATATTCAAACAAGCAAAAAGTGGTAATTTACTTGTTTTTAGTAATAATTGTACTGTCACAGACAGCCTTAAATTTCAGTGGCTAGACACAATAAAGTTGGTTTCTTGTGCATGGCACAGTCCCCTGTAGGGTGGGAGATTATTGGAGTGGAGACTGGGAAAGGGGTGTCAGATCTACTTCATGTCCATTCTGATCTCTTCTGAGTGGTTGAAGACTTCTGTCTCTGCTGCCATCAGTCACTGAGGTTGTCATGCTACTCTGTCATCTAGTCAGTCCATGCCGGTCATCCAGCATCCTTTTTGTCCAAGGCAAGTTGCCTCTTCTGGTCCACTGGTGCTCTCTTAGACAACTCTGTACCCTTACTGGGATTAGGGAAAACCTTTTGATGCTCTTCTGTACCATTCTGTGCTGAAGGAGCCTGGTGGGGCAGGGGAAGGTCATGGTTGGAGGACAGTTCTATTGGGTTTTCTTTCTGCCTGAATATGCCAGCCTCCATTCTGCTCTGCTGGGAACAGTCCCTGCTGTGTGAAACATTTTGTGAGGTTTTAAGAAATTCTCTGCTCTCATTCCTGAACCTATTTAGGGGGCTCTATCAACACCCAACTGAAAATTCTTTTCTGAGAGGGAAGAAGGAGCCCTATCTTAGTGACCGTCACCAACCATTTCCTCTCTTGCTTTTATCTACTAATTTTGAAGCTCTTTCCCTCAACTCAAAAAGGTCTTTGATCTCCTCTCTGAGTGGTGAGAAGACATCTCCACTCTTCTCCTTCCAAACTGCGTTTATGGGTAAACTGTGTGCCCTCTTCTTCCAGGCTTTGTCTTCTTGATGTTCGAAGCCAAGCTTTTTGAAACGAAACAGAACAAGGCAAAATAAAGCAAAGCGTTTCATCCTCAAACACCTTGATTTTCAATACTATTGTCTCTTCTATGGATAAAAAAATCTACGTACACACTCAAAGCCACTGAGAACAGTGCCAGTAAAAAGGGACCCCTGCTTCTTAAAGGGCATGAGGAAGTGAAGTGTGGGGTGAGATGGGGTTGGCTGTGGCAATGAGAAACCTCAGTAAAGGTCTCAAAATATTACTCCTCCACCATGTCTTGTTGTGTGTGAGCTCTCTCCCCCAACAGAAAATAATCTACATGAGAGCAAAGACCTTGACAATCTTTTTTACCTATACATTCCTGGAGCCTAAAACAGTAAAAATTGTACTGTACAAAGTAAATAATTGCTAATTAAGCAATTTACAATGATTAACTGATATTTGCTAAATGAATGGAAGAAAGGCTTTGGCATTTTTCTCAGCCTTGGTTTAAGCTAGGACTTTGGTCTGCCCATCTCTTCCTAATTCTGTACCCCTTAAAAATGATTTGAATGATCATGAACTACGAACTAAATTGTGTTGACATTTGAGGAGCTCTTAGAAGACCCTGTCTTTAGACTCAGTCATATAAATACTCTATAGTCTGAATTCAAGTCCTTTTCTGAAGCACAGTTACCAGGACAGGCACCTGGACTGCTAATATGGACTTAAGAGTGTTTCTTCTAATGATAAGAACTGAAACAAAATGAGGTTTTGTTATCCAGAAATTAATATAATTTAGGAAGATAGAACTAAAATATACCCTGCTTTATTCTATAACCTATTTTCTTCACATTATTTTAACTTCTGTAGCATTAAAGTAGTTTGGGCATGGTAGTCATCTTACACAGATTAAAGCAACTTAATAAAATGCTGTTTTATATCGTTTAAAGGAAGTAAGTGCTTTACAAAATTTGGAGGGAGAAGGAAAAGAAAGGAAATCCACTTATTTTGAGGCTAAGATTTTGCGCCCTAGTCACAATCAGACCCTGATATGCACCCCTCTCTTCTTTTCCAAGGTCATCACCTAAAGTGCCTTGCATGTGCCCAGCCTTCTCAGGCCATCTAGGTACTGCCATTTCTCCATCACCTTGGCCATGACATTCCTTCAGCCATTCTTCTACTTTAGGGCTCAGCCTAAATACCACCTGCTCTTTGTTACCCTACCTTCTCTTCCTACCCATCAGAATCAACTGTCCTTATTCCCATAGCATGCTTTTCATACATCTATTTAGCATGTGTTTCATTCTCCCTTGGGTTCGAGTGCATTCTTGAACCATGTGGTTCTCTCTTACTGGCCTGCAAGCCTCTGGGAGAGGCTCCACTCATCTCCACAGCACTCTGCACTCCACAGGTGCTCAGTTGTTAATGCTGTCATTGAACCAATGCTTATGTGTCTACCATGTTAAGGCACCCTTAATATAGCTAGGTAAACAAGGCTCTCTGCTTGTGACTAAACAAAAGTCAGTTTTACATTATTATTTTCAATTAAACAGACAGGTTTTATTTCAGCATTGCAAGACAGATGATTTTCTCTTTTTTTAATTCTTTAAATTTTAGATGTAGGACTTACACAGATGACTTTACTTTTTGATTATATGTCATCCCCAGATATATGAGATATATTCGTATTTCTGCCTATTCTCACTGTTCAGAAAAGAAGCTGAATCCTTCGTACACGTGAACACAAAGAGACACTTCTTTCAGTTTGGCGGGAGGGGGTAGGGTTGACATTTTATATCTGTGTTCACTCTCTGCTATCTTAGTTTGAATTGCTTTATCAGGCAGAGAGTCCCTTTGGGAACATTTATTCATTGAATACGTATTTATTGAGTACCTTCTATGCATAATACCCTTCTTATTATCTGTATTTACTCTTGGAATAAACTAGCACGAACCACCCACTCTTTTTTTTTTTTTTAAACATCTTTATTGGGGTATAATCGCTTCACAACGGTGTGTTAGTTTCTGCTTTACAATAAAGTGAATCAGTTATACACGGACATATGTTCCCATATCTCCTCCCTCTTGTGTCTCCCTCCCTCCCACTCTCCCCATCCCACCCCTCCAGGCCGTCACAAAGCACCGAGCTAATATCCCTGTGCCTTGCGGCTGCTTCCCCCTAGCTATCTACCTTACTACGTTTGTTAGTGTGTATATGTCCATGACTCTCTCTCGCTCTGTCAAAGCTCACCCTTCCCCCTCCCCATATCCTCAAGTCCGTTCTCCAGTAGGTCTGCGTCTTTATTCCTGTCTTACCCCTAGGTTCTTCATGACATTTTTTTTTCCCTTAAATTCCATATATATGTGTTAGCATACGGTATTTGTCTTTTTCTTTCTGACTTACTTCACTCTGTATGACAGACTCTAGGTCTATCCACCTCATTACAAATAGCTCAATTTCATTTCTTTTTATGGCTGAGTAATATTCCATTGTATATATGTGCCACATCTTCTCTATCCATTCATCCGATGATGGGCGCTTAGGTTGTTTCCATCTCCAGGCTATTGTAAATAGAGCTGCAATGAACATTTTGGTACATGACTCTTTTTGAATTTTGGTTTTCTCAGGGTATATGCCCAGTAGTGGGATTGCTGGGTCATATGGTAATTCTATTTGTAGTTTTTTAAGGAACCTCCATACTGTTCTCCATAGTGGCTGAACCAATTTACATTCCCACCAGCAGTGCAAGAGTGTTCCCTTTTCTCCACACCCTCTCCAGCATTTATTGTTTCTAGATTTTTTGATGATGGCCATCCTGACTGGTGTGAGATGATATCTCATTGTAGTTTTGATTTGCATTTCTCTAATGATTAATGATGTTGAGCATTCTTTCATGTGTTTGTTGGCATTCTGTATATCTTCTTTGGAGAAATGTCTATTTAGGTCTTCTGCCCATTTTTGGATTGGGTTGTTTGTTCTTTTGTTATTGAGCTGCATGAGCTGCTTGTAAATTTTGGAGATTAATCCTTTGTTAGTTGCTTCATTTGCAAATATTTTTTCCCATTCTGAGGGTTGTCTTTTGGTCTTGATTATGGTTTCCTTTGCTGTGCAAAAGCTTTTAAGTTTCTTTAGGTCCCATTTGTTTATTTTTGTTTTTATTTCCATTTCTCTAGGAGGTGGGTCAGAAAGGATCTTGCTGTGATTTATGTCATAGAGTGTTCTGCCTATGTTTTCCTCTAAGAGTTTGATAGTTTCTGGCCTTACATTTAGGTCTTTCATCCATTTTGAGCTTATTTTTGTGTATGGTGTTAGGGAGTGATCTAATCTCATACTTTTACATGTACCTGTCCAGTTTTCCCAGCACCATTTATTGAAGAGGCTGTCCTTTCTCCACTGTACATTCCTGCCACCTTTATCAAAGATAAGGTGTCCATATGTGCGTGGGTTTATCTCTGGGCTTTCTATCCTGTTCCATTGATCTATCTTTCTGTTTTTGTGCCAGTACCATACTGTCTTGATTACTGTAGCTTTGTAGTATAGTCTGAAGTCAGGGAGCCTGATTCCTCCAGCTCCTTTTTTCGTTCTCAAGATTGCTTTGGCTATTCGGGGTCTTTTGTGTTTCCATACAAATTGCAAAATTTTTTGTTCTAGTTCTGTGAAAAATGCCAGTGGTAGTTTGATAGGGATTGCATTGAATATGTAGATTGCTTTGGGTAGTAGAGTCATTTTCACAATGTTGATTCTTCCAATCCAAGAACATGGTATATCTCTCCATCTGTTTGTATCATCTTTAATTTCTTTCATCAGTGTCTTATAATTTTCTGCATACAGGTCTTTCGTCTCCTTAGGTAGGTTTATTCCTAGATATTTTATTCTTTTTGTTGCAATGTCAAATGGGAGTGTTTTCTTGATTTCACTTTCAGATTTTTCATCATTAGTATATAGGAATGCCAGAGATTTCTGTGCATTAATTTTGTATCCTGCTACTTTACCAAATTCATTGATTAGCTCTAGTAGTTTTCTGGTAGCATCTTTAGGATTCTCTATGTATAGTATCATGTCATCTGCAAACAGTGACAGCTTTACTTCTTCTTTTCCGTTTTGGATTCCTTTTATTTCCTTTTCTTCTCTGATTGCTGTGGCTAAAACTTCCAAAACTATGTTGAATAAGAGTGGTGAGAGTGGGCAACCTTGTCTTGTTCCTGATCTTAGTGAACCACCCACTCTTGAAGGGATTATTGATTTCTTGCCAAACTCAGCCATGCATTGACTGTGTTAACTTCTTAATTAAGGAATTGCCAGTTGCTATAAAGGACAATCCCTGAAATCTCAGTGGTTGAACCAACAGGAGTTATTCACATGAGCACAGTTCAGTACAGGTGTTTTGTGTAGATTCAGGGACCCAGGCTCTTTCCATTTTGTGGTTCTGCTGTTTCTTAGGGCTTCAGAATCCTTTGCTTTCAGCTGGTAGATGGAAAAGAGAGAGGATAGAAAATGTGTAGAATATTTTTATAGGCCAGGCCGTGAACTGTAGTGCCTCATAGCTCACAATCCATTCACACGGCCCCACAGAGGCAAGGGGGAGCGTGATAGAGAATGTAGTCTCTGAGCGGCTGCTTCCTTGCAGCAATGCTAGCCCTATGGACTGGAGCATCAGTTTTCAATCTCTGCCGCTATCTAGGCCAAACAGTGAAGCCAATGAGGTCTGTCTTCTCATGTTTCTGTTCTTTTTGCCTCCCTCCATGATCCTCCCTTCACTTTCCCCCTAGCCCTATAGGTGCCCAGTCATCTGTCCTTCATCAGAAACTGCTCTTAGGACGGAAGTGATGGTTATGCTGAGGTCTCAGTGACAGATGAGGCTCAGTCTAGGGCTGTTTGCATTTTAACAGAAGAAAGCCTCTGTTTGATATAAGTAAAAAAATATGAAGCTCTAATAAGGGAATCTGAAGGCATGTGAAGTATTTTGGGGGAACAAGAATCATGCAGTCCCTAAAATTAAACCACATGTTAGATCTAACCGTGTCTTTCTACACTACCCCCCAAACCACAAGGCTGTTACGTATGGGATGGCTTTCTTTATTCTTTCATATAATTTGGAAACTTTCCATAAAGACAGGCTGTTATGGGCTGAATTGTGTTCCCCCCCGCTCCCCCCCCCCCCACCAAATACATATGTTGAAGCTCTGATACCAGGTATTTCACAATGTGACTATTTGGAGATAGTGTCTTAAGAGGTGATTAAGTTAAAATGAGGCTGTTAGAGTGGATCCTCATCCAGTCTGACTGGTGTCCTTGTAAGAACGGGAGATTGGGACACACGGAGAGACCACAGGGCATGTGCACAGAGGGACAGCCATGTGAGGACACAGCAAGAGGGCAGCCACCTGCAAGCCAAGAAGAGAGGACTCAGAAGAAACCAAACCTGTGCCCATACCTTGGTCTTGGACTTCCAGCCTCTGGAACTGTGAGAAATAAATTTCTGTTGTTTTCAAGCCACCCAATCTGAGGTACGTTGTTATAGCAGCCTGAGAAAACTAGTACTCAGATTCCCCCATTTTATTAAAAAAAAAAATATATATATATATTTATTTATTTTTCGCTGCGTTGGTCTTCGTTGCTGTGCACAGGCTTTCTCTAGTTGTGGCGAGTGGGGCTACTCTTCGTTGCAGTGCACAGGCTTCCCTTTGCAGTGGCTTCTCTTGTTGCAGAGCACAGGCTCTAGGGCACATGGGCTTCAGTAGTTGTGGCATGCGGGCTCAGTGGTTGTGGCTTGCGGGCTCTAGAGCGCAGGCTCAGTAGCTGTGGCGCACGAGCTTAGTTGCTCTGTGGCATGTCGGATCTTCCCAGACCAGGGCTCGAACCCGTGTTCCCTGCATTGGCAGGCGGATTCTTAACCACTGCGCCACCAGGGAAGCGCCCCCCCCACCCATCATTGGATGAATGGATAAAGAAGATGTGACACATATATACAATGGAATATTACTCAGCCATAAAAAGAAAGAAAACACCATCCAATGATGGTGTTTTTAAGTATGATAGGGCGCTAAGAGAAGGTTTGGGAGTGAGGATCCTCAGCTGTAAAAGAATCACAGAGGAGTGAAAGAGCTTAATAACCGAGAGTGAATGACTTCCATGTTTCCTTGAGAAGCCAAGAGTGTAATCTGTTAGATATTCTCCAGAATTGTGAATTGGCATGGTCAACTCTGAGTTAACGCCTCTAAAACGTGGTTAGATAAATTTGTGCTTGTCTCTATTTGTGTTCCTAAGGACTGATTTAAGTTACATGGGAGGAATGGAAGATTTCTGCAAAATGCTTTAACACATGGAAAATAAAATTTCTGGATAAATATTAGTCAAAAACTTCTTGCCCTAAACTACCCTCAAATGTCCTGCTAGCAATCCATAACTAGATGATTCAAAGGTAAGGTGGCACTGTGGTCAGCACAGTCGGTCTGAAGCCTTGGACTGCCTTGTTTTTTCCCCCTAAGTAGGAAGAGCCTCAAGTCTTAGTTCCCTTTTGCTTCTGAAACTCAGCAATCGCCAACATATTTTTTAGCACCCAAAGCTGAGTTCAGGACTTGAAAATGCCTTAGGGCCTGCCAACACTGGGTTGGCCAAGTGTTTCTTCCTTCTTGCAGGCACACCAGTGGCTCTGGGGCCTTTTCCAGGAGACAGTGTTTAAGAATTCAAACCCAGTCACAAATCCCCTGTGTGTGGACAGGAGAGAGCAAGCATCTGGCATCAAGAGATAGGAAACAGAAGAAACATGGTCCTGTCAAGTTGCTTTCTACAGTGCTTTGTTAGAATTCAATTCTCTTTGTCTTAAGAAGCAGTCATGAGCTGCTTAATTTGAGATTTTTGGAAAGCAAATCATCCTTTTGGCAAAGAGGGAAAAAATGTGTCAACCATCTGGCTAAATCAAAGGCATCAGCATAGGGGAGGGAGCTTGTGCACTGAAAGGGGGCAGTGTGGGTGGGGGGAGACCGAGCCCTGGACTGGGGTTCTAGTTCCCACTCTGCCACCAGCTGCTGATGTGTCCCAGCTCAATCACTTAACCTTGGGTTTTCCTCACCTGTTGTGTTAGAGTGAGTCTTGGCGGGGCTAAGCTGGGACTCTTGGGGAATGGAGTTAGGAGACTTTGCTGACGCCATGTAACTGTTTGCAAACACTTATTTGCAAAGGGCCTAGGATAAAAAGACTTCATTGCTGTCCATAGCTGGGATTCCAACATTTATAGACACCTCTGATGGATTGGTGTGTGTGCACATGTGTCTGACTGAAGTCCTATTCTAGGGGAATGAGGGAAACCACTGAGAGAGAACTCAAGAGAAGGAAGAAGGGGTTGGGCAAGGAGATCCTGACTTAAAATGAGACATTAAGTGTTTGGGGACAATGTGACAGCAGGCTCATGAGTTTGTCTAGACCCAGCCATCCTACAACAGAGGGCTTTTGTTTGTAAATTTAAAGTGCAACATCAGTAAACACTTGCTGGGGGCCTTTCCTCCCACAGACAGATGTGACACAGAAGGGATAGTACCCTTCTCACTTTGGAAGAAGGGCTTGTTCTTCCAAGGTGCAGGGCCAACTTTCAAGTCCATGGCACCATCACAGAGGGGGAACCGTGGCAGAGGCCATGACCACAGATCTAAGTCATGATTACCTATATGCATCCTGAGAATTACAAGGAAAACTTGGAGAAGGGCAACCTGTGAAAGGTAAGTAAGACTTCCTGTCAACAGAAAGATAAAGGCTTGGAGCCTTTTAGATTTAGGTAGATTGGAGCATTCAGCTTCCACGTAAGAGGATGTAGCTGATCTTTGAACTCAATTCTAGTCCTAATCTTCAGTATTTCTCAGAATCTGAGGAGAATCCAACAGAAACTCTCACAATGATTACAAGTGTAATAATAGTGATAATTAACATTTGTTGAGTCACCTACCTTGTGCCAGGTGCTGTGACAAGCAGTTTCCATTCCCAATGAATCTGGAGGGTGGGTGGCAGTACACCCAATCTAAGATGAAGAATCTGGAGAGACGCTGATGTGCCAGACTCAGATGGTGAGCACTGATATTCAGATATGTCTGGTCCCAGATCTTATGCTCTCTCCACTTTACCACAGCATGACGATAGGA
Source organism: Monodon monoceros (assembly GCF_005190385.1). Lineage (NCBI taxonomy): Eukaryota > Metazoa > Chordata > Mammalia > Artiodactyla > Monodontidae > Monodon > Monodon monoceros. Next base: position 54,658,301 of record NW_021703775.1, read on the forward strand.
GATGTTTTAGAATGGCCTTTTCACTATGCTTGACTGGATACCCAGAAGATGTGGCTGTCACCAGGAAACTGCCATGTCAGAGCCCTGAGATGAGAATTCCAGTGACAAAGATGAGCCAGGACAAGGCACTGCACAATCTTTCCAGCAGCAAGGCCACTCTGAAGGCTCTGTGACACTGCCCTGGGGCAGGGGGCAGGTGGAAGTGCCCCCAGTGAATTACACTTCTGGGCATCTTTGTCATCAAGACTGGACCTAAGTGAAGTAGTGAAATGGAACAAAAATAATAATAATGACAAAGACAAAAATAACACCTAGCATTTATCCAACATCATTACATGCTAAGAACTGAGCGAAACACCTTATAAGCCTCTCTCTCTCTTTTTTTTTAACATCTTTATTGGCGTATAATTGCTTTACAATGGTGTGTTAGTTTCTGCTTTATAACAGTGAATCAGTTATACATATACATATATCCCCATATCTCTTCCCTCTTGAGCCTCCCTGCCTCCCACCCTCCCTATCCCACCCCTCTAGGTGGTCACAAAGCACCGAGCTGATCTCCCTGTGCTATGCGGCTGCTTCCCACTAGCTATCTACCTTACGTTTGGTAGTGTATGTAGGTCCATGCCTCTCTCTTACTTTGTCCCAGCTTACCCTTCCCTCTCCCCGTATCCTCAAGTCCATTCTCTAGTAGGTCTGTGTCTTTATTCCCGTCTTGCCCCTAGGTTCTTCATGACCATTTTGTTGTTGTTGTTGTTTTTTTTTTTTAGTTTCCATATATATGTGTTAGCATACGGTATTTGTTTTTCTCTTTCTGACTTATTTCACTCTGTATGACAAACTCTAGGTCCATCCACCTCACGACAAATAACTCAATTTCGTTTCTTTTTATGGCTGAGTAATATTCCACTGTATATATGTGCCACATCTTCTTTATCCATTCATCCAATGATGGGCGCTTAGGTTGTTTCCATCTCCGGGCTATTGTAAATAGAGCTGCAATGAACATTTTGGTGCATGACTCTTTTTGAATTATGGTTTTCTCAGGGTATATGCCCAGTAGTGGGATTGCTGGGTCGTATGGTAGTTCTCTTTTTAGTTTTTTGAGGAACCTCCATACTGTTCTCCATAGTGGCTGTATCCACTTACGTTCCCACCAGCAGTGCAAGACGGTTCCCTTTTCTCCACACCCTCTCCAGCATTTATTGTTTCTAGATTTTTTGATGATGGCCATTCTGACCGTGTGAGATGATATCTTATTGTAGTTTTGATTTGCATTTCACTGATGATTAATGATGTTGAGCATTCTTTCATGTGTTTGTTGGCAATCTGTATATCTTCTTTGGAAAAATGTCTATTTCGGTCTTCTGCCCATTTTTGGATTGGGTTGTTTGTTTTCTTGATATTGAGCTGCATGAGCTGCTTGTAAATTTTGGAGATTAATCCTTTGTCAGTTGCTTCATTTGCAAATATTTTCTCATATTCTGAGGGTTGTCTTTTGGTCTAGTTTATGGTTTCCTTTGCTGTGCAAAAGCTTTGAAGTTTCATTAGGTCCCATTTTTTAATTTTTATTTCCATTTCTCTAGGAGGTGAGTCAAAAAGGATCTTGCTGTAATTTATGTCATAGAGTGTTCTGCCTATGTTTTCCTCTAAGAGTTTGATAGTTTCTGGCCTTACATTTAGGTCTTTAATCCATTTTGAGTTTAATTTTGTGTATGGTGTTAGGGAGTGATCTAATCTCATACTTTTACATGTAGCTGTCTGGTTTTCCCAGCACGAGTTATTGAAGAGGCTGTCTTTTCTCCACTGTATATTCTTGCCTCCTTTTTCAAAGATAAGGTGACCATATGTGTGTGGGTTTATCTCTGGGCTTTCTATCCTGTTCCATTGATCTATCTTTCTGTTTTTGTGCCAGTACCATACTGTCTTGATTACTGTAGCTTTGTAGTATAGTCTGAAGTTAGGGAGCCTGACTCCTCCAGCTCCATTTTTCTTTCTCAAGATTGCTTTGTCTATTTGGGGTCTTTTGTGTTTCCATGCAAATTGTGCAATTTTTTTGTTCTAGTTCTGTGAAAAATGCCATTGGTAGTTTGATAGGGATTGCATTGAATCTGTAGATTGCTTTGAGTAGTAGAGTCATTTTCACAATGTTGATTCTTCCAATCCAAGAACGTGGTATATCTCTCCATCTATTTGTATCATCTTTAATTTCTTTCATCAGTGTCTTATAGTTTTGTGCATACAGGTCTTTTGTCTCAGGTAGGTTTATTCCTAGGTATTTGATTCTTTTTGTTGCAATGTCAAATGGGAGTGTTTCCTTAATTTCTCTTTCAGATTTTTCATCATTAGTGTATAGGAATGCAAGAGATTTCTGTGCATTAATTTTGTATCCTTCTACTTTACCAAATTCATTGATTAGCTCTAGTAGTTTTCTGGTAGCATCTTTAGGATTCTGTATGTATAGTATCATGTCACCTGTAAACAGTGACAGTTTTACTTCTTTTCTGATTTGGATTCCTTTTATTTCTTTTTCTTCTCTGATTGCTGTGGCTAAAACTTCCCAAACTATGTTGAATAATAGTGGTGAGAGTGGGCAACCTTTTCTTGTCCCTGATCTTAGTGGAAATGGTTTCAGTTTTTCACTATTGAGGACCATGTTGGCTTGTCATATATGGCCGTTATTATGTTGAGGAAAGTTCCCTCTATGCCTACTTTCTGGAGGGTTTTTATCATAAATGGGTGTTGAATTTTGTCGAAAGCTTTCTCTGCATCTATTGAGGTGATCACCATTTAGAGAAAGAATAACAGAGAAACCCCAAAGTTAGCAGAAGGAAAGAAATCTTAAAGACCAGATCAGAAATAAATGAAAAAGAAATGAAGGAAACGATAGCAAAGATCAATAAAACTAAAAGCTGGTTTTTTGAGAAGATAAACAAAATTGATAAAACATTAGCCAGACTCATCAAGAAAAAAAGGGAGAAGACTCAAATCAATAGAATCAGAAATGAAAAAGGGGAAGTAACAACTGACAGTGCAGAAATACAAAGGATCATGAGAGATTACTACAAGCAACTATATGCCAATAAAATGGACAACCTGGAAGAAATAGACAAATTCTTAGAAATGCACAACCTTCTGAGACTGAACCAGGAAGAAATAGAAAATATGAACAGACCAATCACAAGCAATGAAATTGAAACTGTGATTAAAATCTTATAGCAAACAAAAGCCCAGGACCAGATGGCTTCACAGCCGAATTCTATCAAACATTTAGAGAAGAGCTAACACCTATCCTTCTCAAACTCTTCTGAAATATAGCAGAGGGAGGAACACTCCCAAACTCATTCTATGAGGCCATCATCACCCTGTTACCAAAACTAGACAAGGATGTCACAAAGAAAGAAAACTACAGGCCACTATCACTGATGAACATAGATGCAAAAGTCCTCAACAAAATACTAGCAAACAGAATCCAACGGCACATTAAAAGTATCATACACCATGATCAAGTGGAGTTTATCCCAGGAATGCAAGGATTCTTCAGTATATGCAAATAAATCAATGTGATACAGCATATTAACAAATTGAAGAAGAAAAACCATAAGCCTCTCTCTTAATTCTTACTCCTCCATGAGTTGACTGTTAGTATCATTATTCTACAGTTGAGGAATCAGAGGCTCAGGGAGATTAAGCAAGTTGTTTGATGATAAAGTATGTGAGTGGCAGGCAGAGCCAGGATTTGAACCCAGGTAAATGGAACTCCAAAGGCTGAATGCAGAATCACTATCATCCAGCATCTCTCTAGAATAGTACTCAGTTCGGTGCCCTCTTCTTCCCCTTCTGAGTCACCCCACATCTCCCTCTTGCTCTGCATGTGGGACTCTCTCCCTCACCCTTGAAAGATCACTGGGCTCTAGTGCCCTCCAGCTCTTTTCCTCCCCAGTTATAATCCCATGGAAGGCACTGCTTTCAGTCATTTATACTTAGAGCTGCAGCGGAAAAAGTTGAGGTACTTTGGTATTGTTTTAAAATGTTCCTGCTATGTATCATCACTGTTTATATTTACTTGTACGATAATTGGTACCAGAAAAAAGACAGGTGATTTTTCTTTCTAACCCCAAGAGGATCTGAATAGTTTTTATACTGGTTGACTTAATTATAGCAAGCTCAGTGAAGTCACTGTGGGTTAAATATTACAAAATGCAATTTCCTATAACAAATAAACAATGATTGATGAAAGCAATTTCCTACACTGGGCAGTTCGGTGAGTTTTATAATCTCAAGGTTAGAGGCTGTGTAATAATTAACCATTATAGTTAATAGCAAAGTCCCACAAGAAACCTTTGTGTACAAACTACTGAATTTTATGGTGATAAAATACTGAAAAAGTATAAATCTGACAAAAAAGCATCCTCTCCCTCCAATCTATCTTATGTTTGTATTCTTAGTGGCTTCAAATTGAGTTGACTGGTAAGTATTTTCCAGTTCTTTCCGTATCTATGTAACGAGGTGTAATTGTTAGCTCTGTACAGAGTATTCTCAAAGTCTCATGTCGGCTTCTTAATCTCCCAAAGCTCTTTTATCAAAAAACTTGTGGCTTTTAAAAAAATATCTTATTTTTATTTTCTCCCCAGCTTTATTGAGATATGGTAGACATATAACATTGTGTAAGCTTAAGGTGTACAACATGTTGACTTGATACATGTATATATTATAAAATGATTACCACAATAAGGTCAGTTAACACCTCCATCACCTCACATAATTACCTTTTATTTTTTTGTGGTGAGAACATTTAAGATTTACTCTTTTAGCAGCGTTCAAGAATTTAATACAGTATTGTTAATTATAGTCACCAAGTTGTACCTTAGATCCCCAGAACTTTAATTTTAGTCAATGGTTAGTTAAAGAATTTAGGGCCTGTAATTTTTATTTCTGTAGTGTAAGTTTAAAAGGCAATTGCATTTTGACTTGCTTCTAGTTAAGAAACAATAGCTTTGACCCCTACATACAGGAATTTTAAAAATTACCCAAAGGAAAGTATTGTTACTTTTTGTGGTGGGACAGGGAGTGAATTTTCTTATGGTTTCTGAAATCATGACATCCAGAGGTCCTTCCTGATGCTGGTCCAGCAGGTCATGCAGTATGGGCACTGTTTTCTGAAAGCTGACATGATGTGAACAGAGAGCACTGGTGACAATGTGCAGAGGTTGGGGACATGAGTGAGGGTGTGCACAGGGGTCGCCATAAGGTTGAATGAGCCAGAACATGAAGCAGAGGGGACTGCTCAGTCCCAGGAGAGTGGCCATACAGGCTTGAGTTTCTTGATACTTCACTCCTTCTTTAATACATTCTGTTCAAAACTATATTGATTGGGTGTTCTAGGCACTGTGCTAGCACTATGGATATAAAAGTAAGCAAGGTAGGCCAGTATCCTCAAGGGACTTACAGCTTAAACAGATAATTAAATGAGCAGTTATGAAAAGGTGTGCTAAGTGTCATGATAGAGAAAGTTCAGGGTGTTGGGAGAACAAAGCAGGGGACTCAGCCCCATCAAACAGAGGTCAGGAAGTAGTAGTATGTGAGGTCTGAAGGATGAGGGAGGAGTTGAAAGATGAAGATTCCAGACAGTGAGTTCTTCTTCTTTGAAGTCCTAGGGGCAAAAGATAATGTGGTGCATTGAGAATTGAAAGAAGTTTACTTTTCGGAGGAAGTAGCTATAGGGTGTGAGATAGGGAAGGGAGAAGGAGATTAGGCTGGAGAGATAGGTCGGGCCCCATCAGAGGCCATGGTAATGTTAGGCTTCATCTGAAAGACACTGAAAAATTACTGAAGGGTTTTGAGACTGAAAATGATGTGGTGAGATTCACATTTTAGAAAATCACTCTTATTAAGATTGAAAGAATGGAAAGGGGGCACAATTAGGGGCAGAGAGACCAGTTAGGAAGCTATTGCAGATTTCCAGTTGATAAATGTTGGGGGTGGTCTGGTGGTCTAAGGCAGTGTCACTGGAAATGAAGATAGTTTGAAGGACTTTGAGAAGGTGAAGTAGACGTGGTGAGAAATTTAATGTGGATGTGAGGAAGGAGAACAGTCAAGGGTGGCTGTTGTATGAAAGTGTCATATACATATTCAAGGAAAGGTTTGAGGGGGGAGGATGATGGTTCAGTCTTGGACTTGTTGAATTTGGGTCCCAGTGGGACAAAGTGGGGGTGTTGAGTAGAAGGTGGGTTCCACGGCTCTGGAGCTTGAGAGAGTGGTGTGGGCTGGTAATATAGATGGTAACCGAAATGATGGGAGAGGGTATGAAGGGAAAAGAGAAGTGAGCCTAAGGAATCAACGTTTGAGTGACAGGCAGAGGAAGAGGAAGGTCCAGTGATGAGAGAGCAGGAGGAAAACCAGGGGGGCCTGGGCTGTGGTTGAGAGTGTTCAGTAAGGGAGAGGTTAACAGCATGAAATGGTGAGGATGAGTGAACTAAAATAAGGAGCGAAGAGTGCCTGGAAGAGTTAGCCCAAAGGTAGACGTCGGCATCTTCGGCAAGAGCAGTTAAAGTGCAGTGATGGGCCAAACGCCAGATTCCTTTGGGAAGAGGAGTGGAACGTCCTCCTTCAGGAGGAGAGGGACTATATTCTGCAGAGGACACAAGGCTAAAGGAGCTCGATGGGAAAGAGCCAGTGGATGAGAAAGTCTGAAGATGCAGGAAAGAGATGGGGTAATCAATAAAATGAGGTGAAAGTGGGTGGTATCCAGAAACAGGGGGAGGGATAAGTCTTAAGCGGGGGAGCCTTACTACACTGGGTGGGAAGGAGGCAGCTATGAGTAGGAATGTGAGCATTTTGCAAAGCAGAGGCAGGAAGTTGTGAAGTGTGAGTGAGAGTGGTATCTTCTACTTGTGGGTTAATGTTAAAGACATACCTGCTTATTTCTTTTCATGCACTTCATGAAGTGTCATCAGAAATGCTATCAATGAGCTTTCTTTTGATACTTTTGTTGCCATTGAAGCAGATTCTCCTGATTAAGAAAAGGAGAAGGAAGAACTGTGTAAGCAATAACCCCTCACTTCCAAGCGAAGCAGAGTAAGGTCCTGGCCAATCCCAGGGTTATGGCAGTGAACATATCTGGCCTTCCAGGCTGGCTGGTCCTCCTTTGGCTGTCAGCTTTAGGTTAGCACCTGCCAGGATGTCAACCATATGGGCTAAAAGAGACTGCAACCACTGTCACTATCTTGGCCTTCTACCATTTGGTTTTAGCCAGAACATTTTAAGGATCAATTATGATAATACTTTTAAAAGAGCTTTGAAAATTGTAGCTGACTAGAAATGTAATGGCGTGAGATGATTATGTGAGGCAGTATGAAGTGGTGGAAAACAGTGGTACAGAAATTACTTGCTGTATGATTTTGTTTGGGTGCCTTAATCTCACTGAGACCCTTCAGCTTCTCGTTTATGAAGTAGCCTTTTCCTACCAGCTCTATAGATTATTGTCAACATCCAATGCAGTGGTTTTCAGTGTGGCTGGTCTTGTCCATTGGGGGTGATTTTGGAGTGAGTAGGGCAAGTTTTAGTTGTTCCAATAATGGGGAAAGGGTGGCATTTGTTGGGGTGGAGAGATTCAGGAATTTTGAGCATCTCACATACACTTGACAATCCTACAGAGAAGTTTTCTACTCCCAGCGTACAGCTGATGGGTCATATGGTAGTCACATGCCTAGGTCTTTAAGAAAATGTTTTCCAGAGAGGCTATCCCTTTTTACTTTCTCAACAGCAATGTGCGAATGATCCAGTTTCTCTACAATCTCTTCAGTATTTAATGTTGTCACTATTTCTTATTTTAGTCATTTTGATAGGTGTGTAGAGATACCTAACAGTGGTGTTAATTTACACTTCCATAGTGGCTAGTGATGTGAAAATCTTTTTGTGTGCCTGTTTGCCATCTGTATATCTTCCTTGGTGAAATGTCTGTTCATTTCTTTCCCTCATTTTCTAATTGGATTGTTAGTTTCTTTACTGTTAAGTTTTGAAAGTTCTTTATATATTCTAGATGCTAGTCCTTTGTTGGATATGTGGTTTGCAAATATTTTCTCTTAACAGAGTCTTTTGCTGAGCAAACTTTAAAATTTTGATGAAGTCTAACTTACTGATTTTTCCTTTTATGGATTATGCTTTTAGTATCAAGTCTAAGCATTCTTTGCCTAACCCTGGATCCTGAAGATTTTCCCTTAAGCTTTCTTTCTAATGTTTTATAGTTTCATGATTTACATTTAAGTCTGTGATCCATTTTGGGTCAATTTGTGTGTAAGATGTAAGACTTAGGTCAGGGTTCATTTTTTTGGACCTATGGATGACCAATTCCTCTAGCACCATTTGTTGAATTATTTTTGCTCCTTTGTCAAGAATCAGTTGGGCATATTTTTATGGGTCTGTTTCTGCATTCTTTACTCTGTTCCATTGATCTGTGTGTTTCTCTCTCCACTAGTACCAGGCAGTCTAGATTATGTTAGCTATATAATAAGTCTCAAAGCAGGCTTCTCTGGTGGTGCAGTGGTTAAGAATCTGCCTGCCAATGCAGAGGACATGGGTTTGAACCCTGGTCCAGGGAGATCCCACGTGCTGTGGAGCAACTAAGCCCATGCGCCACAGCTACTGAGCCTGCACTCTAGAGCCCGTGAGCCAGAACTACTGGGCCCACGTGCCACAGCTACTGAAGCCCATGTGCCTAGAGCCTGTGCTCTGCAACAAGAGAAGCCACCGCAATGAGAAGCCCACACACCACAACGAAGAGCAGCCCCCGCTCACTGCAACTAGAGAAAGCCCGCGTGCAGCAACAAAGACCCAATGCAGCCAAAAATAAATAAATAAATAATTTATTTAAAAAAAAAGCCAAGGGATTGGACTAGGGAAAAAAAAAATGTCTCAAAGATGAGTAGATAGATTCCTACCACTTTATTTTCTTTCTCAAAATGTTTTGTCTATTCTAGTTCTTTTGTCTTTCCATATACATTTTAAGAATAATCTTGTCTATAGATACAAAAAAATCTTGCTGGGGTTTTGATAGTAATGGTGTTAAAACTGTATGTCAGTTCAGGGAGAAATGACATCTTAGCTATGTTGAGTCTTCCAACCCATGAACATGGTATGTCTCTCCATTTATTTAGATTTTCTTTGATTTCTTTAATCAATAGTGTATAGTTTTCAGCATAGAAGTATGGCACATGTTTTGTAAGATTTACACCTAAGTATTTCATTTTTTGAGTGATTTTAAATGGTATTATATTTAAAATTTTTGTATTCACATGTCTATTGCTAGTATGTAAAATACAGTCAATTCTTGTATGTTTATTTTGTATCCTACAACCTTCCTGAACTCATTTATTAGTTCCAGGAGATGTTTTGTAGATTCCTTCGGTTTTTCTATATAGATAATTAAGTCATTGGAAAATAGGGACAGTATTATTTCTTGCTTTCTGATCCGAATGCCTTTTATTTCCTTTTCTTGCCATAATATGTTGACTAGAACTTCCAGGACTATGTTGAGTAAAAGTGGTGAGAGTGAACATCTTTGCCTCATTCCTCATCTTAAAGGGAAAGCATTCAGTTTTTTACCTTTAAGTATAATATTAGCTGTAAGTGTATTCTAGATGTTCTTTATCAAGTTTAGGAAGTTCTCCTCTATCCTATTTTTCTGAGTTTTTTTTTTTTTTAATCATGAATGGGTGTTCAAAATTGTCCAGTGTTTTTCTATATTGACCAATATGATCGTATGTTTTTCTTCTTTAGCCTTTGATATGGTGGATTATATTGATTAATTTTAGAATATTGAGCCAGCCTTCCATCCCTGTAATAAACCCCACTTGATCATGGTCTGTAAGTTTTTTATATTACTGAATTCCATTTGCTAGTTTTTTTTTTTGCGGTACGCGGTCCTCTCACTGCTGTGGCCTCTCCCGTTGCGGAGCACAGGCTCCGGACGCGCAGGCTCAGCGGCCATGGCTCATGCACCCAGCCGCTCCGCGGCATGTGGGATCTTCCCGGACCGGGGCACAAACCTGTGTCCCCTGCATCAGCAGGCGGACTCTCAACCACTGCGCCACCAGGGAAGCCCAGTATTATTATTTTTTTAAATAAATTTATTTATTTTTATTTTTGGCTGTGTTGGGTCTTCGTTTCTAAAAATATGGAACGCTTCACAAATTTGCGTGTCATCCTTGCGCAGGGGCCATGCTAATCTTCTCTGTATCGTTCCAATTTTAGTATGTGTGCTGCCGAAATGAGCACCATTTGCTAGTATTTTGTTAAGGATTGTTGTATCAATGTTCATGAGAGATATTTGTCTGTAGTTTTCTTTTTTTTAATACTGTCTTTGTTTGGTTTTGGTTTCAGCATGATACTAGCTTCATAAAATGAACTGGGAAGTGTTCCTTTCTCTTCTGTTTTCTGGAAGAGGATGTGTAAAATTGGTGTTAATTCTTTATTAAGCATTTGGTAGAAATTTCCAATGAAACCATCTGGGTTGGGAGATTGTTTTTGCTCTTTATCATTTCCTTCCTTCTGCTTGATTTGGGTTTATTTTTTCTAATGTATGCATTTAGTACTATAAAATTCTCTCTCAGCCTCGCCTTAGTTCTGTCCCACAAATTTTGTTACCTTGTTATTTTCATTTTTGCTCAGTTAAATATATCTTTTGATTTTCCTTGAGACTTCCTCTTTGACCTATAAATTATTTACAAGGGTGTTGTTTAGTTTCCAGGTGTTTGGAGATTATCCTGTTATCTTTGTTATTGATTTCTGTTTTAATTCCATTTTGGTCATAGAACACCCTCTGTATGATTTCAATTTTTAAAAGTTTGTTGAGGTTTGTTTTATGATCCAGGATATGGTCTATTTTGGTATATGTTCTGTGGACACTTGAAAAGAACGTGTATTCTGTTGCTGTTGGGTAGAGTGTTCTATAAATGTTGATTAGATTCTGTTGGTTAAGGGTAATGTTGAGTTCTTTTTTATCCTGTTGATTTTCTGTCTAGATGTACTAGCAATTGTTGATTGAAGGGTGTTGAAGTCTCCAGATATACTTGTGAAATTGTCTATTTCTCCAAAAGCTTCCATCAGTTTTTGCTTTACATATTTGGCATCTGTGTTGTTTGGTATGTTTACGTTTAGGATTGCTGTTTTATTGGTTGATTGATCCTTTTAAACATTGTATAATGTCCCTGTCTGACTCTGGTAATTTTTTTTGCTTTAAAGTCAACTTTATCTGATATCAAAACAGCCACTCCATCTTTCTTTTGATTAGTGTTTGCATGATGTATCTTTTCCCATCCTTTTACTTTCAACCTTTTACTTTTAATCATACTGTT
>NW_021703775.1:54669664-54769736 GCF_005190385.1 Monodon monoceros
GATTTACCTACAGTGTCTTTGAGTGTTTCTCTCTTTAGAGTGTTTTTAGTGGTTGCTTTAGGTGTTATGTCACACAGACACACACACATCTTATCACAGTCTGCTGGTGTCATAATTTTGCCAGTTTTGTATGAGGTATAAAAATCTTGCCTCCCTTTGTGTCCCTTCTCCCCCTATTTATAATAAAGATGTCTTAGATATTTCCTCTCTATACATTTAGAACTATATTAGACCATATTATAATTTTTGCTTCAACCATCAAACATAATTTAGAAGACTCAAGAGTAGAAGGAAAGAAGGTTGTATTTACCTATATTTTTGCTTACTATGTTCTTTCAAAGGGTGCTTCTTCACTCCTCTGGAGAAAGACAAGGTGAAAAACACATGACTCATCAAAGATTGTGAGTTACCCTGGAATAATTTTTTTTCTTGGAAGCTGCCATTTCCCTCAGGAACTCTCACTGGATCATGTAATTCATGTTTTTATACCCTGTGTAGGGATTTGGCTTTTTTGTTTATGGAGTCTGGATAAATACAACCAGGCTACGCATTTAGCTAGTGTCCCAGCAGGTGCCAGAGAGGCAAGTTTGTCAAATGTAAATTAACATGTATAATCTAAACATACTTCCAGTGACTGGGTTTAATATGTGCTCTGTTGACAAAGAAGTCTCCCAGGTAATAAATATTAAATGCTTGGGAATAGAAATACAGAATTAAACTCCAGCCAAAAATTTAGCTCCTGTCTCTTTGGGCAAAGAGACAAAGTGGTGTTTTACTATTTTTTTTTTTTTAAACCCTGGATGATTAGCTAACTAGATAAAGAAACATAAAAATGATATGATCTCTTTTTAGTTGAGTTCTCATTAAAGAGAAGTTTGATTAAAAATAAAAAATGAATACATTAGTGCATTTTAGGATCATTATATGTATATATAGTTATATGTGTAAATATATTTCAAGGAAATATAATCAATATAAAAATATATAATATATTTCAAGGAAATATAACAAATATAAAAAATATAAAAATAAGGAAAAAACTCACTAATTTTGAATAATTGGCTCAGTGCTATAGAGAAACCCAGTCTATTTATCTATCTATTTATTCATTTATTATTGAGATATAATTGACATATAACATTGTATTAGTTTTAGATGTACAACATAATGATTTAATATATGTATATATTTAAAATGATTACCACAATAAGTTTAGTCAACATCCATCACCTCACATAGTTACAAATTTGGTTTTTCTTGTGATGAGAGCTTTTACCATCTACACTCTTAGTAAATTTCAAATATACAATACAGACTTGTTCACTATAGTCACCATGGTGTGTATTATATCCCCAGGACATAGTTATAGAAATTCAGTCTTAATAAGTAAAAATGGTTAAAGTATGGAAGATTTGAATGGATATACAGTGTTAATACTTTAAAGAACTAATAATTAAAGGAAGACCACCAATTAAAAATCCTGACACATTGGCTTTAAGGAAAAGACAAAAGAATTGTCATTGTTACACTCAATGTTGACATGCAAGGAAGTTTCTCAAATACTGTTATTTTACTTCTCAAACTAAGATTTTCATTTATCATGTTAGTGCCATTAACTTGTCAAGAAAGCCTTTCTTTTTATAGTTGGAGCAAAATCAAACTTCAGATTAGAGTATATTTGAATCAAAGTCTCTCAACAGTGGCACTGTTGACATTTTGGGTTGGGTGATTCTTTATTGTAGGGGCTGCCCTGTACATTGCAGGATGTTTCGTAGTGTCCTCTACCTACTAGATTCCAGTAGCAACCACTCCTGCCCATCACCTCCACCAAGGAGTGACAAATAAAAATGCCTGCAGGCATTGCTAAATGTCCCCTGGGGACAAATTTGCTTCTGTTTGAGGACCACTGGTCTAAATTATTGGAATATCCAAAATAGTGCAGTTAAAACGTCTTATTGAACATCTACTCTACAATGAGCATGAAAGGAAGGATGCCTTTAATTCAGAGTCAGTGATGTCTAAATAGACCACACTTGATGGCATCTGGGGATCTCCATTTTCATGCTCATTCCAAGGCTGAATTTGGGTGACCATAGCAGACTATTTGATTTACATATGCTTCCATTTTCCCCTTTTCCCTGTCTGGGTTTGGTAGATAACCTGTCTGCTCCATGATAACTTAGAACAGAGTATACCTTATTATATTCAACATAATAATTCAAGGATGCCCACGTTGGCTAAATACATTGTTGATTTAATTACTGTGGTTTTGAATAAAGAGTTTGGCATTCTTCTTTCCAAATAAATGCTTCATTGACCTTTTCCTTGTAGCTCTTCATAACCCCAATGACACATTCACTAATTTCAAAAACAGTAATTCCCCTCCAAAGGTTAATAATTTCAATTAACTGTTCTGATCGAGGTAGGAGTTTTAAGTCTTGGCCAGTTGGGCTAATTGCTCATTCAAGGCTCTTGATTGTTCCCTGGCTAATTTCTTTTAAAGAAGCATCTAAACTAGCCTTTCTTTTGCTCATTAGGTGCTTGGCAGCTTCCCAAAGTAAGCAAGGCTTGACATCTGGTATGTGGTACCTAGTACACTAGGGATTTTTGCCATCTCTTTGATATGACCCATTGTCCCCTTTATTTCTTTCAGGCCAGGGTTTCTTCCTCTTGGGTTGCTCCTTGATTTCTAACCAGGCAGGTAACACAACTGCAGGAGCCCAAGTAAGGCTTAGGGCAGTGAGAGTCATCAGTTTTTGTTTTTGCTGGGTCTAGTTGAATCATTTTGATGTAGATTAAGAAAATGGCCAGTGTGGGACATGTTCAGTCTAAGGGTTGAGTGGATAGGGGCTGCTTATGAGGAGACGTTTTGACCTGACTTGGACTGAGGAGTTTTCTAGGACATGGGGCTTTCATTGCTAAAATCAGGAAAGGCCCAGGCAAATTAGAATGAGTTGGTCACCCTAGGAATACTACTGTAATCCAGACGTCTCATGATTTAGTAGCCTGCAAACTCAAATATGACCACATAGTTATCAATACCTAAAAATTGACAGCTCTGAGTCTCTACATCGTAACTGCAAGAACTTAGTCCCTTGAATGTCTCCCAGATTTTTCTGGGAGTCTCCGGAAAGTGACTCATATGTTCTCAGAAATGAGGGCTCCTCCCTCTCTCTCTCTCTTTCTCTGTCTCTCCCTCCACCTTCTGTTTTTCTTTTTTTTTTTTCTTCCTCTATAACTTTCAAGCAGTGGCCTGCAGCCTGCAAAGTGCCTGCAGAACTGCCTCCATACTGCCCCTGTTGTTACAAGTGTCTGTGAATAAATGGTCAACCCCCCCAACCTGGTTTTTCTGCTGCTTTGCCAAGGATAGTTTTCTCCTGAGGGAGATCCCAAGGCCGCCAGGTTATTCACAGAGAGTCACAAGGTCCTTTAGTCCTTGGGCTCCCTCTTCTTTTCTCCAACGCCCCAGCTCCTTTCCTTCCATTATCCTTTCCTCCCACCTCTACTTATTCTCAGACATTCCTACACCTACAAAACGGAGAATCAAAAACCCCCGTACAACACCAACCCACACTGTGGGGCTGGGGTGGGGACATCGTCTTACTCATCTCACCTACTCACTCAGAATCTTCTTTTCTCCTCAGCCAAGCCACTAGGAGGATTTTCCAACCTGACCAAGAGTTTCCTCTCAGCCTCCAACTGCTTAATTAAAACCAGTTTAGGCTGTCCCTATCCCTCATGGCTGTATGGCACAAGTCTGAGAATTTACCTATCAAATCCAGAGTTGCCAGGAAGCCATCTGCATAGGCAGCAGGAGGTCAGGGGTACTGTGCATGTGCTGCATCAGGACTAAGTGTTGATGAGCACTGATGAGTTTCAAAGTACTGAATTAGGGCACTTATTAGTGACTCAAACTCTCATTTCCTCACTAACCACTCCCATCCTAACCTGAATCATTTTCATATCTGTTGTAAAGACAGAGGATGAAAAACAAACTGTCGAAAGGATTTTGGCTGCAAATAACAAAAATTCTGATTCAACCTGGTTTAAACACATAGAACATTAATTATCTTATGTAACAGTGAATCCATAAGTAGGGCAAGCTTCAGAGTTGAGTGACTCAGTGGTTCAGCAATATCAACAAGAAGCCAGGTTGTCTCCACATCTGTGATATGTAGTCCATACATTGTTTCACCTTTGGACTAATTCTCCTCCTGGTCACAAGATGGCTGCCGATAGAAACTGGGAAAACCTGTCCCCTTGATTTTATGCATTAGGATAAAGAGAGGGGGAGAGGGAAGGGAAAGAGTGAGGGAGGGACATCCTCCTGAAATATGGAATGTGAATTTTTTCATGTAATCTGATTGGGCCAATGTAGGTCATATGTCCACTGTGTGATCAGTGAGAATCACCAGAAAAATGCTATCCATTGATTTGTTGTGACTAATCAGAATCTATGCCCAGAGTTAGAAAAGGGTAAAGCTTTTCTGAGTCGCCTGGGTTACACGAGAGGTGGATGGATAGTTGAACAGAAATTGGGATTTTTTTTTAGGAAGGAGGAAAAAGGGAATGGATGCTGAATAGCCAACTGAAAGAATCCTCTACACAAACAATTCAATTTTATGCCATTTCTCTATCCCTGTAATGGCCTTGGTAGTTCAGGAACTTTGGTAATATTCTTACAATATGACAGCCTAAATAGTGCAGAGAGGATGGGTGTTGGATTCCTGTGGACCCCAGTTTGAGTCATAGCTTTGCCATCTTCTAATTGTCTGACTTCCAGACAAGTGAAGTAACCTCCCTGATCTTCTGTTTCCTTATCTGTTAAATAGCTTAATGCTACTGACTATGGAGCATTGTTGTGGGTATTAAAGACACAGTGTAAGTAAAGTATTTATCATAGAGCCGGCCACATAGTAGGTACTCAAGAAATGTTACTTTTCTGTGCTTTGTCCTGCCCACTCCCACTGGCCAATTTTGGAACATAACCACCTACCCACTCCACACCCCCATCCCTCTTGGCCAGCTCTTAGTGACACTCATTTGCACTTAGTCCTTTTTCCAGCCACACTTCTGGGCTCCTTGGGCCATCCAGGGGGCCAGTAGTTGAGGGTTATATGTCTAGCAGCCCTTTCCAAAAGGTGGAAGTTGATGGTGTGATATGCAAGTCTTTCCTATGTGATGTCAGGTGGTTCAGTCCCTCTCTTTGTGGGTGATTTCCCTACAGTATCCAGCTTCTTGAGTACCTGATCCTGGAACAAGTGCAGGTTTAGGGTTAGAATATCTGGATCCTTCCCTTTCTGGATGTGGAATCAGCTACTTGAGTATCTCTGAGCATCAGGTTCTTCACAGTCCAATTTTGATAACCAAATCTTCTCTGTTGGTTACTTTTCAATATCATAATACATAGGATGATGTGTGTGAATGCACTTAAAATGTGAATGTGTGAAACCATGTTGAATAAGTAGGAAAATCTGCTGTTCTCCAGTCTCAGTCTCTCAGGTTTCTAGGATGCAGACCCAGATATCATGATGGAATATGGAGCTGTCTTACCCAATAAGGGATGTTTGGTCAACTTCCTAGCCTCACTCCCATTTCATTCCTTCCTTTATTCATCAAATATTTAGGACATTCTGTGGGCGATAAAAACTAGGGGTACAAAGATAGCTAAGACACCTGGCTTTATGAAGTAGTGACTCCTCTGCCCTCACCCACTTCCAGTTAATCCACAAATCCTGTTGAGTTAATAAAGT
The DNA here is from genome assembly GCF_005190385.1 of Monodon monoceros. Taxonomy (NCBI): domain Eukaryota; kingdom Metazoa; phylum Chordata; class Mammalia; order Artiodactyla; family Monodontidae; genus Monodon; species Monodon monoceros. Next base: position 54,675,418 of record NW_021703775.1, read on the forward strand.
AGCCCCTGCTTCTCTAGTTCTGTCTCTAGATGGTACCTTCTCAGTGCTGTTGCACTTCTGTATGACACTCAGCATCCCCTGAGTGTCTGAGGGCCTGGTTTCAGTGGGTCCTGATGCTGAAGATGGAAGCACGCTCCAGAGAAGGGAAAGGTCTTGTTCAAGGCCACACAGATTTAGTGTTCTGTTCTCAGCCCTATTTCTTTCTTTTAAAGTTAACTAATTAATTAATTAATTTTAAGTTTATTTTTGGCTGTGTTGGGTCTTCGTTGCTGCGTGTGGGCTTTCTCTAGTTGTGACGTGCAGGGCCTACTCTTTGCTGTGGTGCACGGGCTTCTCATTGCGGTGGCTTCTCTTGTTGCGGAGCGTGGGCTCTAGGCCTGTGGGCTTCAGTAGTTGTGGCACGTGGGCTCAGTAGTTGTGGCTCGCGGGCTCTAGAGCATAGGCTCAGTAGTGGTGACGCACAGGCTTTGTTGCTCCGTGGCATGTGGGATCTTCCCGGACCAGGGCTCTAACCCATGTCCCCTGCATTGGCAGGCGGATGCTTAACCACTACGCCACCAGAGAAGTCCCCGTCAGCCCTATTTCTCCTGATGCTCTGGTGAATGGTAGAGCTCATGTCAAGACTCTTTTCTCTCTAACACGTGGGTTCTCCTGAACTGTCATGAGTGTGTTTTCCCTAGTGTCGAAGGACTTACTATTGAAAACTATGTCCATCTCTTCTTCATACCTGCAAGTCCATCAGTTGAAGTCTGTATATATAAAATCACTTCCCTCAGCTCTCTGGTATTGGCCTGTTGGAGGCAGAGGGTGAGGTGGGCAGAGTGAAGACCACTTGGTTCTCATTTCAGTGAAGACTTGCTGAAGGACCTTGGAGAAGCTGCCAGCTGTGCCCATAATTGACAGTAAAAGTTGCCACCTATTCCCTGGTCTTCAGGGAATCTGGGAGGGTATCTGAGAGAATGAAAGGAATGTAGGGGGGAAAAGAAGGGCCCTGGATTGGGATCCCAAAGGCTGTGGTGTCACCTTCCTTCTTTTGTGCAATCATGGACAAATCCTCACATCTCTTCGTGCCTCTATTTTCCCATTGTTAAAATAGGGATAATTATAAATATTTGCCTTCCTGATCTAAGAGGGATTATGGGGAAACCCCAGTATGGCTGTTGCAGTCACGAGAAAAGAGAACGTGTGAAGTGGATGAGATAATGTGGGCCGGGGGTAAGTACTGAGAAGGAATGGCATGGAGGAGGTGGGTGTGTGGGGGGGTGATGTCAGCAGACGCAAACAGAGTAGGAGCCTGGCTGTCTCTTTTGGAAGGTAGAATGGATCCTGGTGAATAGTGGTGTTACAAATGGATTGGGAAGAGGTGAGGAGAAGCAGAGGATCTGTAGAGGGAAGAGGACAAGAGGAAAATCGTTCTAGACTGCTTGAAATTGGCAGGCTGTTTTCCTTTAAGAGTAGGTTGGTCTAAGACGGGGAGAACAAAGACAACCAATATATAAGGCGTAAGATGGAGAGGTTGAGGAATAGCGAGCAATTTGAACCATCATCAGGAAAAAGTCAGAGCAGGGATTTTCAATGGGTTATGTTTTGGGTTCTCAGGCTGTAAAAACCAGTGGAATCCCTGTGAAGTCAGGGGAGAGGAAAAAACATGCTTAAAGATGGTGCTATGTACCTGGAATTCTCCACAGATACTTTTAATTATTGACCAGAAAATAGTCATATGGCCACACCTAGCTTCAAGGGAGACTGGAAATACAGCTGTGTGCCCAGCTAAAATTTCTATTACTGTGGATACTGGGGGACAGCTAGAAGCCTGTGTCCCAAGGATTAAATAAGACAGCGTTTGTAAAGCAATCAGCACAGTGGCCTGGACAGAGTAGACGCTCAATGTGAATTAACTATTGTTTCTACCCCTTAGTTACTTCAGGAGCAGAAGTACCAAAGGAAGGGTGGAGCAAGGGTGGGGGGAAGTGAGCCCTGCACTGTTTTTTAAAAAAATTATTTTATTGAAATGTAGTTGATTTACAATATTGTATTAATTTCTGCTGTACAGCAAAGTGACTCAGTTATACACACACACACACACATATACACACACACACACACACACACACACACATTCTTTTCCATTATGGTTTATCACAGGATATTGAATATAGTTCCCTGTGTTATTCAGTACGACTTTGTTGTTTATCCATTCTATACATAATAGTTTGCCTCTGCAAACCCCAAACTCCCAATCCATCCCTCCCCCACTCCTCCTCAGTCCTGTGCTATTTTTGAAGTGAGAGAAGCTTCCACGCTCCTTATCACAGAGGTATGGAAAGGAAGTAAGTTTGGCCAGAGGTTGGAGGTTTATAGTTGCCCTTTTAGGTTTCTGTTTTGAAAATTGGCGTTTCAAAGACATAATCAAAATGGAAATGTGCTAAACCAGGGACAGGGGAAGAGAGAATAGATAAGACTAAAATGTGTTTAAATGTTTTAAAGAACTTTTACATATGTTTACATAGCAACCCGCGAACACTTTTCTAATAAAAATTCTGAGAGGGAATTAGACAATATGTATGAAAGGCTTTAAACCCTTAGGAGGAGTGGAGCTATGCAAATCTAAAGTGTTGGTATTATTAATAACAACAATAGCTTTAATATGTGTCAAGCACTTTGCCCTTCCAAAGACAGGAGCTTAATGCACACCCCGCTGGGAACATGAGTTCCCGGCGGGGTGGCCTGCCTTCTCCTAGTGACTAATGCACCTTCTTCATCTGGGGCAAAACAGGATTAGCGGCCACTTCGTTAATCTCGCTGTTTAATCACCAGACCAGAAACACTCCCTTTTTTTCTGTTTCTTTTTTCTCCTTTGCTTCTCTTCTTCTCTACCAGCGGGGGAAGTGTCCATGCCCCTTTCCGCCTCAATTTCCTTTTTTCCTCCTTTCAAATCCCTCGAGGACTTTGGGCTCTTGCTTCAGGCCTAACTTTGACTAGCAAAGCCAGTATTTTCTCAGGACTCCTGTTTTTCTTCTGCAAACATGGAACAATAGAACCTTTCCCTGGTGTGTGCTCAGAACCAGGACTCTGATCATGCTACGGACGGAGGGAAGAGCATTGGGTTTGGAGGTAGAATGAGTGTTTCCTACTTACGAGTGCAGTTATTTTGGGTAAGCCATGCTTCAGCATCCACAAAGCTCTATACAAATGTTATTATCTTACGGGGCAGAGTGGGTTCCAGTTGGCCAGGTAAGTGGAGATACAGGAGCACTGGAATTGATCCTACTTACAAATGCCAGAGTTCATTTGCCTCTGCAAGTGGTTTGTCCTTCTTGAGGAGTAAGCGTATTTCACAGTCATCCATTTATTTAACACTTCCATCAGATACTCTGTGTGCCTACGATGTACAAGGTGCCATCCTTATACTGGGTGCAACACTCCCTGGCCTCGTGGAACTTAGTCATGTGGGGGAGACAGATAATAAACAAGTAAACAAACAATTAAATTTGTAATTCCAGATAGTGATGTGCTATGAAGGGAACTGACAGGGCTATGGTTGAGGATTCTGGGATGTGGGCTGGCGGGAGCCACCCTCTGCTGACCCTTTCTAGGATGTGGCTCTCCAAGCGGAAGAAATCTTGGGACGTCTCTGGTCTTTCCCCTCATCCTCAGTTGGACATCCATTTAAGGATCCCAGACTCAGGAGAGCTGATCTTGTTTTAGAAGCGCTGCCCTCAGTTGTTGCCCCATTGCCTCCTGCCTGGTGTTGGGGAGAACACGCTGCTTCCTTGTCTCCATCCCTGGGATCTGCTACCTCAGTGTCTCCCATCACCTGTGTCTTCCCCCATCAGAGGAGAGAGACTCCTAATTTGCCAGGGAAGGGCCCTTGCCTAAGCTTCTACCATGTATCGACTGTGCCAGCTTCTGGGATGCCAGCTCCCAGGCCTGCAGGCTGAGTGAATAAATGCGGGACACAACTGTTTGGGGAGCTGACTAGCTTTTTATCAGGAGGCTCATGAAGCCTGTTTCCTTCTCATGCTCACGTGGCTGGGACAGCTTTTCGCTGCCTTAGGTGGCCCACTCAGCCCTGGCCCTCTGGATCAGCTGCTCCTGGGGGTAGCCAGCTGGAAGCTTGTTGGCATTTATTTCCTTTCTCAGCTGTAAAAACTCTGCCCCCTGAGATGGACCAAGTAATTACCGTGAAATAGATCTGGGCAATCACATCTAGATAGAAATGAAAGGTAAAATGTGAGTGGCAGATATTTACATGATCTTGCTGCCCTGGGGGTCTAATGATCCTGTTTTGCCTGGCAAAGAGGTCAACTACTTGAGGGGCTGTGTGGTGTCATGAGTTGTGCCCTGGGCTGGGGGGTCACAATATTTGGACTCTGTTCCTAACCAGATGGTGACTTTAGGTAAATCGCTTCACCTCTCTGGTCTCAGTTCTCTTACTTGTAAAATGAGGGGAATGGGCTAGATGATTTACCTAGGCCTTCTACATCAAATAATGAGATTTTATACAGCGTTTTCAGATACAGTCCTCGAAAACAATACTTTCCAGTCTCTGTCCTTTTTTCCTTTCTTTCCTTCTTTCTTTCAGTAATGAGTGGCCAGGAACTCTCTGCTGCTGAGACAACATGTGATTCCATAGTTTCTGTAGTTTGGTGACTTATATTCTTTGTCTGAGACTGTTTAGTCTCTGCAGAACTGAAAGCCCTGCCCTGCACCCTCCCAGACTGGCCTCTGGCCTTCTCCGCCTTGGTGGGTTCAGGAAAGTGATTCACTTGTTCCCCCAGTCACCAGTGGGCAAGAAGGGGAAGCCAGACACTGGTGGGCAGGCCAGACCAGTGGCAGGGAATTGGAATTGCTGACATCTGTGCAGTGGGCGCATGTAACTGCCTGACGTCATCCTCTTCACTCTGCCGTCTCTGTCCTGCTCTGTGTCACTTCCCTGCCAGCCTGGCAGGTGGGACTAGAGGGAGGTCAGGGTACTTATTTGTGTTCCCTTGGGCCTTGGCACCTGGCTCCATGCAGGACTGTGGCTCTCCCACAGCTCCGGCCCTCCCTGGGCTCTGGAAGCACTGTTCCACTGCTTATCCCTTCATCTCCAGGGATTAATTCATGCAGTGGTTTCTTGTTGGGTGCACTTATTCTCTTAATCCTGCTGAGATTTCTACAAATAGTCCCATGTGGGGTGAATTCTGTTTCTTGTCAGGTCCTTAACTGTTGTAACATCCAAAGAGGGCATGAAAAGTAACCAGGAGTTAAGATTGTATTGGTATTTATCTGTGTTTCTTGACCATGGCTGAGCTTTCAACCCCCCAGGGGAGTTTAAAAAAATACTGTGCTTGGTCCCTATCCCTAGAGATTCAGATTTAATGGTCCAGGGTAGGGCCTGGGATTGACATTTTTAAAAAACCTCTGACATGCAGCCTGAGTATGAAGCAACCAATACCATTGGTTGGTATTAATTGCTGGGGAAAATATATCTTTTTCCTGAGAATCAGGATCATTTCCTTGGGTACAGACGTTTACTCTTTTTTCTTTTAAAGTTTCTATGATAGAAAATGTCATACCTTTACAAAATTAGGGAGTGTAGAGCAATGAATATGCATGTACCCATCACCCAGATTCAGCAATCGTCAATTTATGGCCCATCCGATGTAGGTGTATCATTTTATACACTGATCAGCAGTGGATGGGTGTTCCGGTGGCTCTGCATTTCTACCAACGTTTGGTATTGTCAGTCTTTTTTTTTTTTGTCATCCTGCTTGGAATGAAGTGATATCGTGGTTTTAATTTTCGTTACCCTATGTCTAATGATGTCGATTACCTTTTCATGTGCTCATTGGCCATTGTGTGTGTGTGTGTGTGTGTGTGTGTGTGTCTGTATTTAGAGATGACTGCATGTTTTCTGCTCATTTTAAATTGCCTTTTGTCTTTTTATTGTTGATTTGTAGAAGTTATTTACATGTACTGAATACAAGTTTTTTTTTGTATTTGTTATTTGGTTACATAGGTATGCTGAAAATGTTCTTTCCCAGTCCGTGTCTTGTCTTATTTTTCTTAGCGGTGTCTTCCTTCCTTCTTTCCTTCCTTCCTTCTCCTTCTCCTCTTCTTCTTCCTCTACTTCTCCTTCTTCTTTTATTATTTTTTCCCTTTCAGTTTTATTGAAATATAATTGACATACAGCACTGTATATGTTTAAGGTGTACAGCATAATGATTTGAATTACATACATCATGAAACGATCACCACAGTAAGTTTAGTGAACATACATCATCTCATATAACTACAAAAGAAAAAGAAAAAAATTTTTGAAGAGAACTCTTAGGATTTAGTTAACCATTTTCATATATAACACAGCAGTGTTAATAGTATTTATCATGTCATACATTACATCTCTATTACTTATCTTATAAATGGAAGTTTGTACCTTTGGACTACCTTCATCCAAATCCCCCTCTCCCTCCTCCCTTACCTCTGGTTACCACAAACCTGATCTCTTTTTCTATGAGTTTGTTTGTTTTTGAAGTATAATTGACCTACAATGCTACGTTAGTTCCTGGTACACAATATAGTGTTTCAGTATTTCTGTACATCTCAGAATGATACCCATTCTTCTTTTTTTTTCCACTATAAAAAGGGCCATTCTTAACAGAACAAGGAAAAGGATGGATGTGTCATCCAGGGCACATCCAATACAACAAATACCAAGCTAGAATGTGTGTGTGTGTGTGTGTGTGTGTGATTGTGTCTGAATGATTTGACACACACCTTACAGACTGCTCTAGGTGTCTTCCTCATTTTGCCAGCAATTGTCTATGTCATTCAGGGTTCCAGTAGGAAACATGCTATACCAATGGGGTAATTGAGGAGACCTTAGTAAAAGCACTATTTGTAATGGTGTGGGCAGGATTAAGGGAGATCAGTAATGGATGGGGCATCACCCTAGGGCTAGGAGCCTAGGAGTCATTCTATCCCTAGGCCCGAGGAGTAAGGGAGGGAGTGGTTATGGGAGCCCAGAGAGGATGGTTTATGGAGAGGGCTGCCTTTGTTAGAGGTGCACACCCAGCTCGGCTGACTCAGTAGGGAGGGAGCTAGATGATTTTAAAATCTGATTTTACTTTCCTCTTTGCTTCCAATACCCAAATGGTGCTTCTCAATGTCTGGATCTAAGTGAAGCCAAAGGGCAAGGGAACGCATTGATGCAGTGTATACTTAACCTCCTGTAGCAAAGAGGCAGTTGAAGAAAGGTAGGGAGTGGATTTGAAAGAGTAAATGGGAAATAACCAGCACATTACTTGTTTCAACTACTTGTATGGAAGAAATAAATCAGCATCTGTGGAACAGTAACCATCCACTAGGCTCTGTGCCAGACACTCTACTTACACCATTGCTGTAATACAACAATCCTTATTCCTGTGCCTCAGAGGAAGAAGCACTCAGTGACATACCCCAGGCCAGAAGTGGGATTCAAAATCTGTGCTGGCTCATTTCATAGCCATTGTTCTGTGCATCCCACCGTGATGACCCTAGTAACACAGGCTCAGGGAGCCAAACAGAAAAGAACTTCTAATGTCTTGTATGAACATTCTTTCCTGCAGCAGAGAATGGAAAAATAGGCAAGAAGTAGGTAACTTGAGGAATTTGTCTTCTCTGCATCAGAGGACAGCATAGGGCTGATAATGACCTGCTTGCAAAAATGGGGAGCTGGAGACCAAGGGCGATTCAGTGGTTATCAGTGGTTAGCACATTCATCACAACCTGTGTCTTCGGAAAGTGTATCATTTACTGGGTCTTTTTTCATGGGTTCTTGCCTGGCATTCATGGGCCTTGGGGATCCTCGGATGGAACTGTGTTCCAATGTAATTGGTCCCTTTGTGATACAATGTAGTTTATTTGTGCATTTATAAGCTTTAGTGACTGACGTAGGCATCCCACCGTACAAAAGATTAAGAACCCCTGTGTGACAACGAATTCAGCATTAGTTAGTAATGGAGGACTTTAATTTTAATAAGAATATGATGAGAAGTCATGCATCCTTTTTATAGGGCAGGAGAGGTACTAAATGTCATGCCCAAACTCACTGTTCTAAGTGGCAAGGAAAAGGCAATGCTTTCATTAAGTAGAGAAGAAAGAAAGCAAGCATGCTAGAAATATTTCATCAAGAAACACTTATTAAGTAGATATTAGGCACTGTAGTAAGTGATTAAAAAACAAGGGGGATCCGCCTGCCGATGCAGGGGCCACGGGTTCGTGCCCCGGTCCGGGAAGATCCCACATGCCGCGGAGCGGCTGGGCCCGTGAGCCATGGCCGCTGAGCCTGCGCGTCCGGAGCCTGTGCTCCGCAACGGGAGAGGCCACAACAGTGAGTAGGCCCGCATACAGCAAAAACAAAAAAAAAAAAAAAAAAACAAAAAAAAAAAAAACAAGGGGGGGGTCCTTTTCTGTGCCCAGATATTAGATCTCGCCATATAGTCTTACCTTACTTTGATGTGCAGGTTTGTTGTTTTTTGGCAGACACAGTTAAGGTGGGGTGGGATTGGAAGACCCAAGACCTGATGACCCTATGTGTGTGTTAAACCATAGAAAGGCAAAGTCACAGAGGCAGAGTTAAAAGGGACATCAGAATCCATGAGATTCAACCTCCCATCTAACAAAGGACTCTCTTACATAACTCGTGTGACAGCTGGCTGTCTGACCTCTGCCTGACATGTCAGAGATGATGCACTCCAGACCCTGCAGGGCCCAACGCTGTCTTTCTTTGGCCTTAATTTAACATTAATGAAGCAGCAGCAACACCGCCACTAACATCATTTATGGAGTACTTACTCTATGCTGGGCACTGTGCTGAGCACTTTAAATGCATGATCCCCTTTAATCCTTAAAATGACTCTATGGGATTGGTGATGTCACCTCCATTTCATAGATGGATGAACTGAAGCTTAGTGATTAGCCCACATATTTGCCACAGGGGTGTGTGTGTGTGTGTGTGTGTGTGTGTGCGCGTGCGTGTTTGTGTTTGTAGGAGTATATGTGTTTGCGTGTAAAATAAATATGTAGTACCCGGCTTCTCCTCCCACAAGCAGAAGACCAATACACACTGCAGGGGATCTGACAGGACACTATTATGGGTGTCCCAGACAGGCCAATCATTTGGTGACTTTTTAAACTTATTTGGAATTATCTAGAAGTTATAATTTTTTTCTGCACATAATTATTGGGAAGTTATTTATCTTTATCCACCTCCTTTCCTTCTTTATTTCTTCTTCTTTTTTTTTTTTTTTTTTTTTTTTTTTTAGTCTTTATTGAATCTGTTGCAATATTGCTTCTGTTTTTTATATTTTGTTTTTTTGGCCACGAGGCATGTGGGGTCTTAGCTCCCTGACCAGGGATCGAAACCGCACCCCCTGCATTGGAAGGCAAAGTCTTAACCACTGGACTGTCAGGGAAGTTCTGTTTCTTTTTTTTATAATCACAATTTTAAAAAATGTATTTTTTTAATTGAAGTATAGTTGATGTATAATATGTTACAGGTGAACAATATAGCGATTCACAATTTTTAAAGGTTATACTCCATTTATAGTTGTTATAAAATATTTGCTATATTTCCTGTGTTGTACAATATATCCTTGTGGCTTATTTTATACCTAATAGATTGTAGCTATTGATCCCCTATCCCCTTTCCCTCTCCCCTCTGGTAAATACTAGTTTGTCTTCTATATCTGTGAGTCTACTGCTTTTTTGTTATATTCTAGTTTGTTGTATGTTTTAGATTTCACATATAAGTGATAATATATAGTATTTGTCTTTCTCTGTCTGACTTATTTCACTTAGCATAATGTCCTCCAAGTCCATCCATGTTGCTGCAAATGGCAAGATTTTGTTCTTTCTTATGGCTGAGTATTCCATTCTATATATATATACCACATTTTCTTTGTCCATTCATCTGTTTATGGACACTTAGGTTGCTTCCATATCTTGGCTATTGTAAATAATGCTGCTATGAACATTGGGGTGCATGTATCATTTTGAATTAGGAGTGGAATTGCTGGGTCATATGGTAGTTCTATTTTTAGCTTTTTGAGAAAGCTTCATACTGTTTTCCACAGTGGCTCCACCAATTTACATTCCCACCAACAGTGTAGGAAGGTTCCCTTTTCTGCACATCCTTGCCAACATGTGTTATTTGTGTTCTTTTTGATGATGGCCATTCTGACAGGTGTGAGGTGATACCTCATTGTGGTTTTGATTTGCATTTCCCTGATGATTAGACATGCTGAACGTCTTTTCATGTGCCTGTTGGCCATCTGTGTGTCTTTGTTGGAAAAATGTCTATTCAGTTCTCTGGCGTTTTTAATAAGGTTTTTTTTTTTTTAAATAAATTATTTTTAAAATTTTTGGCTGCGCTGGGTCTTTGTTGCTGTGCGCAGCCTTTCTCTAGTTGTGGTGAGTGGGGGCTACTCTTCGTTGTGGTGCACGGGCTCTAGGTGCTCGGGCTTCAGTAGTTGTGGCACACGGGCTCAGTAGTTGTGGCTTGCAGGCTCTAGAGCGCAGGGTCAGTAGTTGTGGTGCACGGGCTTAGTTGCCCCGCAATATGTGGGATCTTCCTGGACCAGGGGTTGAACCCGTGTCCCCTGCATTTACAGGCAGATTCTTAACCACGGCGCCACCAGGGAAGTCCCTGTTTGGTTTTTTTGATGTTGGGCTGTATGAGCTGTTTATATATGCTGGATATTAACCCCTTATCAGTCGTATCATTTGCAAATGTTTTCTCCCATTCAGTAGTCCACCTATTTTCTTTTTCTTTTTCTTTTTTTAACATCTTTATTGGAGTATAATTGCTTTACAATGTCTTGTTAGTTTTTGCTGTATAACAAAGTCAATCAGCTATACATATACCTATATCCCCATATCGCCTCCCTCTTGCATCTCTCTCCAACCCTCCTTATGCCACCCCTCTAGGTGGTCGCAGAGCACCGAGCTGATCTCCGAGTGCTATGCAGCAGCTTCCCACTAGCTATCTATTTTACATTTGGTAGTGTATATATGTCAGTATTACTCTCTCACTTAGTCCCAGCTTACCCTTCCCTCTCCCTGTGTCCTCAAGCCCATTCTCTACATCTGTGTCTTCCCCTAGGTTCTTCAGAACCATTTTTATTTTTAGATTCCATATATATGTGTTAGCATACGGTATTTGTTTTTCTCTTTCTTTTTTTTATAGATTATACTTTGTTGAACTGTAAAAAATTGGCTATAATCCCTATGCTGTACAATATATTCTTTTTTTTTTAACATCTTTATTGGAGTATAATCGCTTTACAATGGTGTGTTAGTTTCTGCTTTATAACAAAGTGAATCAGTTATACATGTACATATGTTCCCATATCTCTTCCCTCTTGTGTCTCCCTCCCTCCCACCCTCCCTATCCCACCCCCTAGGTGGTCACAAACCATTGAGTTGATCTCCTTGTGCTATGTGGCTGCTTCCCACTAGCTATCTATTTTACGTTTGGTAGTGTATATATGTCCATGCCACTCTCTCACTTTGTCACAGCTTACCCTTCCCCCTCCCCATATCCTCAAGTCCATTCTCTAGTAGGTCTGTGTCTTTATTCCTGTCTTGCCCCTAGGGTCTTCATGACCTTTTTTTTCCCTTAGATTCTATATATATGTGTTAGCATACGGTATTTGTTTTTCTCTTTCTGACTTACTTCACTCTGTGTGACAGACTCTAGGTCCATCCACCTCACTACAAATATCTCAATTTCGTTTCTTTTTATGGCTGAGTAATATTCCACTGTATATATGTGCCACATCTTCTTTATCCATTCATCCGATGATGGACACTTAGGTTGTTTCCATGTCCTGGCTATTGTAAATAGAGCTGCAATGAACATTGTGGTACATGACTCTTTTTGAATTATGGTTTTCTCAGGGTATATGCCCAGTAGTGGGATTGCTGGGTCATATGGTAGTTCTATTTGTAGTTTTTTAAGGAACCGCCATACTGTTCTCCATAGTGGCTGTATCAATTTACATTCCCACCAGCAGTGTAAGAGAGTTCCCTTTTCTCCACACCCTCTCCAGCATTTATTGTTTCTAGATTTTTTGATGATGGCCATTCTGACTGGTGTGAGGTGATACCTCATTGTAGTTTTGATTTGCATTTCTCTAATGATTAGTGATGTTGAGCATCCTTTCATGTGTTTGTTGGCAGTCTGTATATCTTCTTTGGAGAAATGTCTATTTAGGTCTTCTGCCCATGTTTGGATTGGGTTTTTTGTTTTTTTGATATTGAGCTGCATGAGCTGCTTGTAAATTTTGGAGATTAATCCTTTGTCAGTTGCTTCATTTGCAAATATTTTCTCCCATTCTGAGTGTTGTCTTTTCGTCTTGTTTATGGTTTCCTTTGCTGTGCAAAAGCTTTTAAGTTTCTTTAGGTCCCATTTGTTTATTTTTGTTTTTATTTCCATTTCTCTAGGAGGTGGGTCAAAAAGGATCTTGCTGTGATTTATGTCATAGAGAGTCCTGCCTATGTTTTCCTCTAAGAGTTTGATAGTGTCTGGCCTTACATTTAGGTCTTTAATCCATTTTGATTTTATTTTTGTGTATGGTGTTAGGGTGTGTTCTAATTTCATTCTGTTACATGTAGCTGTCCGGTTTTCCCAGCATGAGTTATTGAAGAGGCTGTCTTTTCTCCACTGTATAGTCTTGCCTCCTTTATCAAAGATAAGGTGACCATATGAGTGTGGGTTTATCTCTGGGCTTTCTATCCTGTTCCATTGATCTATATTTCTGTTTTTGTGCCAGTACCATACTGTCTTGATTACTGTAGCTTTGTAGTATAGTCTGAAGTCAGGGAGCCTGATTCCTCCAGCTCCATTTTTCTTTCTCAAGATTGCTTTGGCTATTCGGGTTCTTTTGTGTTTCCATACAAATTGTGCAATTTTTTATTCTAGTTCTGTGAAAAATGCCATTGGTAGTTTGATAAGGATTGCATTGAATCTGTAGGTTGCTTTGGGTAGTATAGTCATTTTCACAATGTTGATTCTTCCAATCCAAGAACATGGTATATCTCTCCATCTGTTTGTATCCTCTTTAATTTCTTTCATCAGTGTCTTATAGTTTTCTGCATACAGGTCTTTTTTCTCCCTAGGTAGGTTTATTCCTAGGTATTTGATTCTTTTTATTGCAATTGTAAATGGAAGTGTTTCCTTAATTTCTCTTTCAAATTTTTCATCATTAGTTTATAAGAATGCGAGAGATTTCTGTGCATTAATTTTGTATCATGCTACTCTACCAAATTCATTGATTAGCTCTAGTAGTTTCCTGGTAGCATGTTTAGGATTCTCTATGTATAGTATCATGGCACCTGTAAACAGTGACAGTTTTACTTCTTTTCCGATTTGGATTCCTTTTATTTCTTTTCCTTGTCTGATTGCTGTGGCTAAAACTTCCAAAACTATGTTGAATAATAGTGGTGAGAGCGGGCAACCTTGTCTTGTTCCTGTCTTAGAGGAAATGGTGTCAGTTTTTCACCATTGAGAACAATGTTGGCTGTAGCTTTGTCATATATGGCCTTTATTATGTTGAGGTAGGTTCCCTCTGTGCATACTTTCTCCATCTCATTTCTTTAATTCATGTTAATCCAGTATGTACCCAAGGATGCATTCTGGGGATAGATTATGACCTCAGATGCTGCTTGCTTTGACTTGTCTCTTAATCCAGCTCTGGACTTGAAGCGGTATTGATGGTGGAAGTGTATTGTTGATGAAAAGAGGGGTTCTCAGCCCAGAGACAGATTTCCTTCTTTGTAAAACGATGTAGGCAGGTTGCATGGGTGCCTAAGTTTCATTCTGGCTATGACACTACGTGAGTCTATGAACCTGAAAATGAAAAATGTGAACTGGGGGATAAGAGAGAACACAGTGTTCGTTGGCTTGGGGGAATAAAAAAGAAATTTTCCATAGATAAAATTGATTTTATCAAATTAACTTAGTTACTTATTATTGCTAAATAAAAAAGGAACTATTTTTTTCCTCAAGGCTGACTGTTGAACCCAAGACCTGCCTAGTTTCTGTTAATGGGAAAGGTAATTTGTAATTTTTAGTTTGACCACTGGGTGGCGCAATTGCTCCACATTGTTAGTAAAAACCACCGTCATTTTTAGGTGAAGTGGGTTTTCAGGAAGCTGCTGAACCTGCATCTCCTTTAGGAGAAATATACAGTGGTTATAGCCAGAAAGGACTTCCGGAATTATTTGGTTCAATCCCTTTTATTGTTTTTTAATTGCACTATTTTATTTTATTTAATCTATGTGATATATGAATACATTCTAATTATAGAAGAATCAAGTTTTATATACGCCCCTCTTCACTCTGTCTCTGCTATGCTCATTCCCCACCTCAGAGAAAACCCATTGTTAACCCTTTGGGGTATTTCTTTAAGGTCCTTCCTTTGTAGTATACACATAGGTATATGTGCATGTGATATATGTCTTTTCTTAATGAACATTCATGCAACCTCCTGATTTTGTAAATGAAGAAAGATACAGTGTAGGATTTGGAGCCAATATTGATTTATGGGAAGAGCCTGTGCTTTAGAGTCACACAGACTTGAGTTTTAAATTTTGATCTTGCAACTTAATAGTTACCAACCTTGGCCAAGCTATTTAGTTCTCACCTGAGCCTCATTCCCCTCAACTTGCAAGCTATTCAGGTGTACTAAAAGCGATGAATACATGCAAATGCTCCTAGCTCAGCTGGCCGGCCATAAAGTGTTAGTTTCCTTCCCTGTCACTCTTTGCCAAGTTCAAACAGCTCAGTAGTGGAAGAACACAGTTTTCTCCATCCTGTGCCTCCTAGGAACCTTTGAAAGATGTCAGTACATGTGTACCTGCATAATCATATACAAAATCCAGCTTAAGGACCCAGTGACCCATAAGTATGAATCCTGCTGTTGCCAAAGCCTTCCCTGGCCTCTGTGTGTCTTGCTTCTGTCCAAATTCAGGGAAGAACTGTATTTGAGGGCTGGAGGGAAACGCCAGGGGCTGCAAAGGGCACAGGAATTCAGAAAGGCTCAATTGGCTGGGGTTCAAGTTCAGACTAAGCTCAGGTCTGTAAACTTGTGCAAAACTCCTGTGTTCTCTGTGCCCAGGTTTCTTTACCTGTAAGACCAGAAAGATGAACTTGGACCCCATTAGAGCTTGTACTAGTGAGTAGATAAATCAGCCATGTAGCTTATGATACTTCCCTTTTCGCCTTGTTTTCCAGGAAGCTCAGAGCCACATTGAATGTGAATTGAAACCACTTTCCTTGCCCCCAGGTTTCTGGGGTAAGTACCTTCCATTTCATGGTTCTATGTTGGTTATTATTGTAATGGTGTGAACTGTGGATCTGTAAAGGCGATGGTGAGGAGATGGGCTGGACTTCTTGCTGATCCAGGCATGTGGGAGCTTCAGGCCTTGCCCTTTGAGATACTGTGGGCAGGAGGGTTTCCTACCCCTGTTTAAAATGTCCTCGTCTCAGTTTTGCCTAACAATTCCTGATATTTCATTTGGCCATTTTAGAAGATCCTTTCAGATAAGTTTGAAAATAGTTATTTAAAAATAAGATCTCTGAGCTTATCTAAAACTCTCAACAGTCTCTGAGGCTTGATCACAAAGCAGCAGGCACACGGGGACACTAGTCGAATGGTGTTTTATAAAAACAACACAACGTTAAAAACATTAAAAGACCAAACCCAACCCAGAGTAACAGCGTATCTGTTTCAGTTAAGAAAGTCTTTTCCTGAAAAAACAAAGCGGGCTTTAGAGGAAACTAGATGGCTGGTAGCACAGGTCTTGAGGGCAACTTTGCAGGTTGATGATTTTATTTCATCTCCAGGTAGACTAGGCTCCCTCAGATGGGGCCACATGCTCCCTTGTCTCTGTCTGGTTCTGAGCTGCTCACTGAGTGACAGCTCTTTCCCCCTTTACTCTGTGGATGTGAATCTCACCTCACAGTTTAACTCAGGAGGAGAAAGGGGCTGTGGAACCCACCTTGGAGATCACAACCTGCATCGTTATGGCACCTTGTTCTGCCACTGTCCATGAAATGGGAAAGGTCTCTCTATTTGGTTCATATCCTGCCTAAATTGACCAAAGAATCTCCCGGGGTTCCTGGGGCGGGGCCCTGGAGCTCCCCAAAGGGACCACCTCTGGGACTCCCTGGATCCCTGATTTTAGGACTCCTGGGTGGTGCTTCTGAGACACATAAGGATCAATTTTGCAGTTAAGGAGAAACGAGGAAGACACAGACCTCAGAGCAGAATCTTTCGATCACTCTGTAGAGCAGCTCCATTACTGTGAATTCTAGAATGAGCTTGCTGTGGGATGAACAGGAACGGCCTTTGCCACTTGTGCAGGTTTTCTCTCATTCCAGGCAGGTGACGGGGGTGGGGAAGCAGCTGCAGGCTTTGGGTTTTAAACAAGTCTCCTGTCCTGGTGTAAAGGCTGAGCTTTCTGATGAAGAGGAGAGAGAGGCTTGGATGACACAGTGGAGCTGTGGGAGAATGCCTTCACATCCCAGCAGAAGGGGCGGGAAATAAGCCTCGACAGAGTCTCCCTTGACGAGGCTTCAAGGAGGGACGTCTGTTTCTTTTCCTGAGTTAAGAGACAGGCACAGTCTACAGTCAAGGCTGTGAGCTGTGCTACTACTAATTTTATTTAAATAGAATTTCTTCTCGTTCCTGCATGAATTGCTATTGACAGTGTCTGAGCATCTTCCTCGCTAACGGTCTCCCACTGGAGAGTCTTGTCTGAGTAGAACTGTACCCAAGCCATTCAGGTCCAAGCTGCCCGGCATTCAGCAGAAGAAAGCCTGCTTGCAACAGCTGTGTTTCAATGGTCACTATCATGCCTCTGCAGGAAGCTGGGCAGCTTTTTCGAAATGCAAAGTCAGCTAAGTCGGTGCAGTGCTGAGACCTGATTAAGAAAGCCTCCCTATTCAATTCGATTTAAGTGAAGCGATTTTCAAAATCTTAACAGTTTGGATGCCAAAGGAGAAGGAAGAAAGCTAAAACTGATGGGGAACGAAATCACTTTCCAAAAACGGGGGCTATTTTCACAATGGAAAAATCAGTTCTGAACTGCTGCGCTGGGGACAAAGTGGTGGCAGACCTGGCTTCAGGGCCTTGTCTGCAGAGTGGCCTGACAGTTGGAAAGAGCCAGATGGCCTACCGGTTCCACTCAGCTTGGCTGCATTTGTCAATCCTGCAACAGGGCTTCTTCCTGACTCCAGACCTCTGACCTCCTTTTCTTAGAGTACTTACTTTAGAAAACTTTCCATTGTAAATTCTTTCTCTGCCCCTTGGAGAGGTAAATCTTCTCCCAGCCTCTTGCCAGGGTTATAATCCAGGAATGTCTTCTTCAAGGACCTGGGAGCCACCCCTTTGAAATGAATCATCGGGAAACTTGGTGGTCATATCTCCCAGTCTATGTGGGCAGGTAGGAGTCTAACTGCCACAAGCACCAATTAGCAAACGCAGACGGCCTGTTCACATTGATCAGCCTCCCTGCTAACTCCCTCTAGTACTTTTACACAAGCTCACCTGGCACTTAATAACTCTCCTGCCTTGCCTTTTGTTCAGCTTCTCTCCCCTCTTGCTGCAAGAGTCCTGAATAAAATCTTCCTTGCCTGTTTAATTCTGTCTAGTGCAATTTTCTTTGGCATTGCTCAATCCAAACCCTCTTTCTGGGCTTCCCTGGTGGTGCAGTGGTTGAGAGTCCGCCTGCCGAGGCAGGGGACACGGGTTCATGCCCCAGTCCGGGAAGATCCCACATGCCGCGGAGTGGCTGGGCCCGTGAGCCATGGCCGCTGAGCCTGCGCGTCCGGAGCCTGTGCTCCGCTAACGGGAGAGGCCACAACAGTGAGAGGCCCGCATACGGCAAAAAAAAAAAAAAAAAAAGGTTTCAAACCCTCTTTCTGCCACCCCCTGTGGAGCAAACTCTTCTCAGATGGAACCATCCTGGGAGATACCCCTCCCCCTACCTTCACTTCTGGTTGGAAGGACCCCATTCCGGTCCCTCTGGCTGCCATCTGTAATCCCAGAGATGCTCACCTCAGTATTTCCTAAGGAGGGAGGACATGGGGAAAGGGAAGGGAAACCAGCACTTGGTTGCTCCTTGGGTCTGATCTCTTTTTCCACAGTGGTCTCTCTATTTTGTAATTTTCTTTTAAAAATACAGTTTTAGGGAATTCCCTGGCAGTACAGTGGTTAAGACTCGGTGCTTTCACTGCCGGGGCCTGGGTTCAATCCCTGGCCGGGGAACTAAGATCCTGCAAGCTGTGTGGTACAGCCAAAAAAATATTTTTCTCTTGTTTAAAACTTGGATGGGGAATAAATTAGAAATGCTGCGCACAGCAGTGCGAGAGAACATCCCTTGAGCCACTGCGCTGGGGTTCGGGGAGAGAGTATCTCAATGGCTTTACTTAGAGAAATATGTGGTCCCTGTGGAGTCCACATCCCACTGAGTGTGGTGCTTTAGAGACTGGGCTCTGGAGTCCGCCTGCCTGGGCTGATTCTCACCTCCACTGCTTGATGTGTGACCGTGGGCGAGTTGCCCAAGCCTCCCTGTGCCTCAGTTTCCTCATCTGTACAATCTGGGCTCCATCATAGGGTTGTCATGAGGGTTACATGCTTACATGTGAAACATTTAGTACAGTGCCTAGCACGGAGTAAACTTCCAATAAATGCTTAGCCATAATCATTATAGTATATGCACATTTTTGTTTTTTCCTGAGTTGTTAACAAATAACCTTTGGGGAGAAACAGAGTAGGGAGGGAGATATTGCCTTTTGATTTTATACTTCCTTGTACTGTTTCAACTTTTTAACCCTATACTTCTTTTATTTAAAGGTTTTAATTAACTAAACATTTTTTTTCCCTTTGGTAATTAAGTGAAAAAGGCCATTGATAGGAAGGGAGGAAATAACTGTCTAGAAACAAGGCTTCAGTAAATCTGTGCAATTTCAGAGTAAAATTTAATCTTGAAGAGCCCATTTTAAAAAATGAGAATTAAACATGTGGAACAAATAAATACTGCTTATTTCAAATCCCTTCTCCTAAGTCCCTTTGATTTGATTGACTTAAAATTACATGGTAATGCAACAGAATCACTGCTGGGAAAACACTTAATGTGTTTCAGAGGTGAACTGCCCTGCAGGGTGGCACCATAATGTATTTTTGGGTGGAGAAAAAAATACGTATTGTTTCCAACCTGATAGCAGAATTCCTGTCAGGGTGGGATTAGCCTTTAGGAAAACTTACTGTTATCTTCTTTAGGTGTGAGGGGATTATCCTAATCCCTCTGCCTTTCTGCCCCTACTGGCTGAGTTAGAGACTAAGAGAGATGAGAATTTCTCTTTATCAGAAGCTGGAGCAATGTTAAGTTCCCACGGACAGCTGAGAAATGAGGGGACGAGAAGCTCAGAGATAGAGGAAAGCAAGAAAGCTGACCAGGGAGAGTTCTGGGGAGCTTTGGAAGAAGGGTGTCCTTGATTTGAAGTTATCCCCTGTGCAGCAGTGTCCTCCACAATCACTGTTCTACATAACAGCTCTTATGTAAGGGTTTGGGGAAATAAGGAAAGATACTAAAAAAGGATGAAAAGAATAGCCTTAAGAGGACTGATTTGACTAAGATAATTATTTAGGGGGTGGAAGAAGTCAAAGCCAGGGGAAATAGTGCAACCTCTTTGAGAGATATTGGGGATGTTGGGTTTCCCACTGACTGGGGCCAAGGAGGCTGAAGTCGTTTCTTCTAGTAGTGTGGCAGAAACTTCCAGTTGTCCCCCATCATCTATTCTTGCTTTTAACCTAGAGCTCGCCTAGCTTCACCAAGGTACATGATTACCCTACTAGAGACTACATTTGCTTTGCAGCTAGATGTGTCCCTTTGACCATGCATCTTGCCAATGGAAGACAAACAGAATGTGCAAAGCATGTAATTTCCCTTTCATTTCCCTTGACCGGAAATGATTTATCTCTCATCTCCTCTTTTCCTCCTTCCATGGTCTAGAACGTGGAAGTAGCAGTAAGTCCATTTGACCACAAAGATAAGGACAGCGCCTACAAGGCTTGTCAAAGCAGAGATTGCAGGACCTCCCTTTCTAGAGTTTCTGATTTCAGTAGGGTTGAGGTGGGGGCATGAGGATTTGCATTTCTAACAAGCTCTGGGGTGATGCCGATACTGCTAGCCCAGGGAACACAGGAGAATGGAGGACAACACAGTAGGAGCCTGGGTCCCTGGGTGTTCTTGTGGAGCAGAGTCACCTAACCCACTGTATTAGACAGTTACCATAAGAGTGGAGTAAACTTTTACCTTGTTGGAGCCACAGTGTTTTCATCTCTCTCTTTTTTTTAAGCAGTTGAACCTGTATCTTAATACAAATATTGCAGGTAAGGTTTACATAGTAAGGCTGGAGGACTTGGGGACTGCTGGGCAGCTGGCTCTTATGTTCGACACGGGTGATTTTTATTTGGAAAAGTAATAAAACAAAGGCAATTACTTGTTTAATGACATAAGGACTTCTTTTATGAGAGTATTACAGGTAGGCAGTGAACTGAAAACATTCCTTCCACATCTGCGTCATTGCTTGTTTTCTTGTCTTGGGAAAATCTAAACACTTGTGTGCCCTCGTGTCCTCATTTAAGTGGGGCGTGCAATTTCAGTGGTTTTGTTCAAAGAGGGGTACCTTGTCTTAGAAATCATTGGAAAGTCAAGCATTTCCTATTATGTACTTGTTAGTTAATATGAACATAAAGATAATGATAACAATAATAACGAACAGTACTGAATGCTTACTAGGTACCAGGTACTATGTACTCTCCATGCATCATTTCATTTATTCTTACAATGACCCTGTGAGGAAGCATTACTGTTATCTCCATTTTGCAGATGAAATTGAGGCTTGGAGGGTTCAAATAACAGGTTAAATTCCATTCCAGCTCTGCCAGATACCAAAGCCCATGAGCTCAACCTTGGCAATACTCTCTCTCTCCCTGGTAAATGATTCATTCTCAGATGGTTTTCAGGCTTAGTGTATCAGGCCTACCATTTGTTAGCAATTGGGTTCTTTTTAGTGTGTATATGTTTTCAAATGCAAATATTATTAGTTTTTCTTTGAGCAGTTAGGCCTACCTTGCATAATCTAGACTGCTCTGGTTCTAGGAATCTGCTGTGGGGACTGTTAATTGGAAATGAGAAAAGGGCATGGAGTTTAAAAGGTGACAAATGGCTCTGGGTTGCCTAGATTTAAGGCTGTGAGAATTTACTACCAATGCAGTGTTGGGTTTAGTAAGTAATCACCTGCCTATGGGGGCAACAGTGAGGGGCACCATCCCACAACAGTTTCAGGCAGGGACCATGGTAATTTTCCAAGTTATATGCCTCTGGAGCAAAGCCGAACCCCAATAAATGCAGGCCAGCATGAATGGGGAGCCTTAACCACCATTAGAACAAATCCACGCATCTCTATAGTGGCCCCTCTTGGTTCTGGGTCTCTGGCTCCTTCTTAGAGTTGATGTTTTCCCCAGCCTCCTGTCACTGCTTCAAAATTCATCTGTTCTTTTCCCCATTTTTCTGTATCATAGCAGAGCAGTCATTGAATTAATTAATCCGCAGTTCACTAATTAATTCCATTCTTACTTTGATGGGATTATTAGGAAGTGCCACCAGCAGAGCCTATCTTTAGTTCTACACAGACCCTAGGGATGATCACATGTTGACATGACTTCACAACTGTGAACCATTGTTCCTAAATGTGCTGATCAATCATTGGTAATCAACCATAGACCTGTAACACCCTGTCTTTGACTTGATTCTATTCTGCATATTTCAAGGCCTTCATTTGGGGAATCAGTAAACTTTTCCTGTAAAGGGCCAGATAGTAAATATTTTTGAGACCGTATGGCCTCTGTTGCAACTACTTAACCTTGCTGCTGTAGTGGGAAAGCAGCCACACACAGTAGGTAAACAAATGAGTGTGGCTGTGCTCCCATAAAACTTTATTGTAACAAGTAGTGGGACAGATTTGGCCCACGGGCTATATATTTGCCTACCCCTGATTTAGATGAAGACAACGATTTATTCAGTCAACATTTAAGAGGACTTAACAGCTGCTGAGAAAAGTTGGGGGAGGAAGAAGTAGCTGGACCATGGTTTATAGGACCAACATTCAAAGCTGTCTTGGCATTCTGGCTCCAGCTCAAGACAATAAGATTCAGTACGATAGGTTCAAAGTATGACCTTGAGTATGTAGGATGGGAGTCAACTTGCTGGGAGGGAGTTTGCATGAAAAAGACCTAATTCCTACTTTGCCTTAAAGTGGGATGCCTTGCCTGCTAAAAGTGCTGACCATCTGGGGCTGTACTTCATCTTGACTGGGTGTAGATCGGTGATATGATAGTCCCCCTGGGTTTTCTGCTGGTCAGATTACGCCTGGAGTGTGGGGTGCAATTTGGACACCTCATTTTGGGGTCCACTGACAAAGTGCATCTGAAGGAGGGGGACCAAGATGGTTAGGGGCCAGGACATCATTGTCTATGAGGAACTGTGAACTGAACCTGGTTATCTTTAGTCAGGGAAGAGAGGACCAAAGTGAGGATTGTCATTACCTTCATTTGTCTGGATTTCTGTCACGGAAGATTTTTATCTGGCTTGAGGGCTGTGGCGCTTGCAGGCAGCAGCCACCCAATTAGTACATGACTGAACAATGTGCAGAGAGGTTACGAGGAGGGAAAGTCAGGCCTGGGAGAAAGATAAACTTTCTAACAGAGTTGTCTGTCAATGGAACGGCTGCTTTGGTTATTTCCAAGCGTCTGGAGACTGCTGGGCACCGAAGAGTTACTGAGATGCAACAACATTTCCCTCTGCATCAGGAGGGAAACCAAATTGTTTTGATGTTCTAACAAAATGGCCTTTAAAGAAAGATAAAAGGAGTGAGGACAGATGGGTTATTTTTATTGTTTGTAAAATCCAATAAAAATATTCTCTGTAGTGTACAGTGTCTTTGGCTGAGCAGGCATTCAAGTATTGAGGGGGGATAATAAACAGTTTCAACAAATTGCTTGTATCGTTCAACAGAGAAGTGGGAGAGATGATCATGTAAGTACTTACAGGTTTGCCAGGCGGTCGATGCCATGTGGATTCGTTACCAAGGCCTTTGAAGAGTGGAGGGTGATTCAGATATGCGTAACTTTATTAAGCGCTCTATAAGAATAGTGAAGTCCTCTTTGTTACAGAAAAAAACTGTCTCTCTAGTCTCCAGACTCTGTTATCCTCTGGGTCAAGTTATGGAGCATTTGCTACGTGCCAGGAATAGGTCTAAGCATTGTATGTATTGATTTATTTCGCTACAGCAGTGTTTCTTAACCAAGGATGATTTTGCCTTCTCAGGGGACATTTGGTAATATCCGGAAACATTTTGGTTGTCATAACTGAGGGAGGGGGCTGGAATCCAGTGGTTGGAGGCCAGGGATGCTGCTAAACATCCTACAATGCACAGGACAGCCCTTCACAACATAGAATTGTCCAGGCCCAAATGTTGATAATGTTGACATTGAGGTACCTTGTTTTATAGGACAGTAGGCACTATTATCATACCCATTTTACAGATAGAGAAACTCAGAAGCTAAGTAACTGGTCCAGGGTCCTCCAGAGCTGGAAAATTAGGTAACCACTTTGCTGTCTTGTCTCTTTGTTTACCTAGTGATGTTATAATGCATGCAGCCTATGAAGTACTATGTGTGCTTGTCATATTTTCTTGGTACCAGGACAAAAATGGACTGTTTTCATTTTTGATTTTATACTTAATAAATAGGAAAATTCTTAGCGAGCAACTCAGTTCTCTCCTGATGAGTTTGTTAGTGGAGTCGGACCAAAGGTTCTGGGAGGCTCTAGCGGCCTGGGAAGAAGAAGGCATGATCCACATTTCCTTATTGTCTACAGTGCCCTTAGTGACTGATGGCAGAGAGGTTACCTGCCGCCTGTGTAGGTAAGTTCGGGTGATCAGCACTTCCTCATGAGAGTTGTTTATATACCAGACAGGGAAACCACTTAAGTTTGTGACTTAAGAAGTGGACCAAAATTCTCTGTTTTTCCTTCTCGCTGTGGTCCCCAGTCCTGACACTAATCCCTAGCCAGGGGTCTGAATTTCTTCCATAAGTAGCCTGTTGCTTATTGTGATAAAGTGTCCTAAGGTGCAGATGTGTTATCTGGAAGGACTAACCTAAATTAGGTTCCTACATTTGTTCCAGAGGCCTCTCAGGATCCTTAGGGAAGGACAGAGGACTGGGGATTTCAGTGGAGAGAAAAGAAAAAGGAAAAGGCAAACATCATTTGTTACAGAGGAAGGGCTCCCGTGGCTGGGGCTTGGGAAGGAATGGAAATGGAAACGTTTGTTTACCAAATTGGTAGGAAACTGGGCCTGTCTTCTTTCCCCATCTTCAGCTCTCCTGCTGGTTTGGCTCTTTCTTCCAGAGACAGTCTCAGAGGCTGTATGTGTGTCACGTGCATAGTGTGTGTGATTGACCTTTGAGACTCTAGTACCTAGTGCAGAGCCTGGCATGACTTTACTGATGTATCCATTCAACTGGCATTTAAGGAGTGCTTCATATATATCCTGGTTCCTGACCTCAAGAGGCTTAAAAGCATGTCTAGGAACCAGATAAGTAAAATGAAGGCTACATACTCAGACATGCACGCACAGGGGGTTTTGGGGGCAGCAGTGTTTCTGGGTCAGACTAGGGGGTCAGGGAAGGTCTCCTGGAGTAGAAATTTCTTGAGTTGATTTTCGAAGGCTCAGATTTAGTTAGCTATTAAAAGAAGTGATTGGAATGTGTCTCAGCCCAATGGAGTAGCATGTGCCAGGGTACAGAAGTGTAAACCTTGGCAATGAGAGAGAATTGTAAGGGTTCAGCAAAGTGAGTGTGGGGGAGGGGTGGGAATGAGGCCAGGGATGTGGGCAGTAGCCACACCAATAAGAACCTTCCTGCCACACTAAGGGCTTTGGATGTGGACCTGGAAGCTCCAGGGACTCCACTGAGGGCTCCCATCATGCTTTCAAATGTGCCCTCTGGCAGCTCCTTGCAGAAAGTATTGGAGAAGGGCCAGACTGGCAGCAGGAAATAGTGTCAGGAGCTTTTGTTACATTTTTGTGTGGAGAAGAAGCACAGAGGCCTGAGCTCACAACTCATCGGAGCACTGGCTAGGAAGGGACTGCTTTGAGAAATACTTGGAAGTAGCATCTTCACGGTCGGTAACTGCTTCTACATGGATAATGACAGGAGCGTGCTTCCCGGCTCCCTCTGAAGTTAGGTGTGGCCATGTGACCTGCTTTGGCCAATGAAATCTGAATGGAAGCGCTTTTATGGTGTCTCATCAGAGATTGCATTGTTTAAAATGAGGTTGTAGGTGAAAATTTTTTAATGAAACATTTTAGCAGAATATAACATAAAAACTACCCAGCAACAGAGATCTTATATTTAAATGCTCTGCAACCAGAGGAAGACAAGAATGAAAATGACCAGCCCTCCTGGGACCTGTTCACAAGCAGAGTGAACCCTTGTGGTTTTATTTTTGTACGGGTTTTTCAGCATTCGACTCCTATATTTGTCTACATCTTAACTGGAGATACTCTGCAGCACAAAGTCACACACACACACACACACACACACACACACACACACACACTCCACTCAAGCCAGGATATAGTGTTCTAAAGGCCTTTCAAGAGAATAGGACAGTTTCACCTTGGTGTGGCTCTCCAGTGATGAAGGGAGAGAATGGTAAATGGTCGAAGTTGCTGGCTTCTTCTTTTTAGTGTTTCTTCTTTCCTAATGTTTCAGGGTGTGGCCCTGCAGTCAACTCTACATCATTCATGCTCGAATTGTTGAGGACTAGCTTCATGTGCCTCTTTCCTTTTGTGTCTCCCACCTGATATGCTGTTTTGTTTTTTTTTATCACTTTATTGCTAACTGTACTGTTGCAGCAGGGAAAGATGGTCTAGCTAAATCAATCTGATTTACCTGCCCCCCCAGAACTGAGGGGACTGAAAAATGACCTGGGGAATAGTCTCCTGATAACATTTAAAAAAAATTCAGATTATTCTCTTCCTCAGCTGGGAAAAGTAACATGTTGAGTGTTGACTTCCCAAGTAGTTTATTCCGTAAGTTATGAAATATGTCATCTTGAACCTACCACTTGAGAAGTACTGCAGAGCCTTTGATGGTCCATAAAATGAGATGGGTCTTCATGGTGCAGGGTGAGGCTGTCCGGGATGCGTAGCCTGGTAGGAAATGCTCTTTGCAAAACTTCTCTTCTGCCCTCCTTCCCTACCAACTGCCAAGATTTAAACTCACCATCAGGCAGAGAGATGAGCTCTGGAACTCTCATTCATTACTGAGATTCAAAGGTACTGAAATAACCACAAAGCAATGAGATTCCTTCTTCAGATTGCCAAACAAGGAAGTGAATGATCTGTGACTCAGAGGTATCTCTTTCAGTTAATCATGGCTGACTCTTCACTGCCTTCAATCCCTATAAATCACTGTGAAACGAGGAAGAAAAATGATATATGTGACATGGAAGGAGGGGAAATAGGCTGCATGTTTCTACACAGGGTTGCTGAGACAGTTCTGAGTTTTTAAGAGGCAGCACCCGCATGTAGAAGGCGGGAATGACAAATGTGTCTGAATCATTGGTTAGCAAAGCTGGCCTCGCTTGACTGATGGCCGTCTGATGGGCTCCGCCCATTCCCACCTGTTTCACAAGTTCATTGCCAGTAGGGGAAACATGCTTAGCTTGGAACTGTGTTCTGGTCTTGCTCGATGCTTTGATAAATCACAGGAACCTTAGAATGAGCTGAAGGTGACTAGAGAAAGTATCTCTTCTGCACTCTGTCCTGCATCTGAGTTCCCTGGTAGGCTGGTTCCACCTCGACTAGACTTAGACAGGGATGTTCTTTCATGACAAGGTGGGAAACAGGGAAGGATTTTCAAATGAGAAGGGTCACCTGGCATACTGTGTCTACTTCCACAGCCATGGCCCTGGAAAAACAAATAAGACAATTGTGCTCATTTCTAGGAACGCTCGCAATACTTGGCAGAAACATTCTCTTTCTTGGTGGCCCTGCCTGAAAGCACGTGTCCTTTATTCTTTTGACAAGGCATTATTCAGTGCCCTTAAATATAACTTTTATTCTTTCAAGCTCCAATAACCTGAGGCAGTAATTGAAGAGTATATGTGCTTGTGACTTGTGATCCTTGTGTCTGGTTTGTAACCAGACACACTGGGGGCATCTGTCTGTGCTCTGTGGCGGCCGTCATGAACCCGGTCTTGCCTCTGCTGTAGTTCTCCAGTGGGTTGATCTCACTCCTTGTGGGTATTGCTGCAGCTCAGTTACTGCTGTGTTATGTGTACAGGTGGTTTGGTATCCTCTGGTTTCGCATCTGCAGATTCAACCAATCGCAGACTCGACTATAGTTGGTTGAGTCTGTGGATGTGAAACTTGTGAATATGGAGTGCCACCTGTATTCCTCCGTTTTACGTAAGGGACCTGAGCATCTCTGGATTTTGATATCTGTGGGGGCTCCTGAAACCAATTCCCCACAGATACTGAGGGAGGACGGGACATCCTTGGGGGTGGGGTGGGGGTGGAGGTGTGAAGATTCGAGATGAATCACCAGCAGAAAAGTCCCAGTGACAGAATTATAAAGATACCGATGGAAGTGGAAAAACAAAATCAACAGACTTGGCGATGGGATGACTTTCAGTCATTTGGGGAATTGGAGTTCTATGCAGGTAAACTAAGGAAGAACCTAATTGTGTAAACGGAGTAAGAAAAGAAAACGATTAAAGG
This sequence comes from Monodon monoceros, assembly GCF_005190385.1. Taxonomy (NCBI): domain Eukaryota; kingdom Metazoa; phylum Chordata; class Mammalia; order Artiodactyla; family Monodontidae; genus Monodon; species Monodon monoceros. The sequence goes on from NW_021703775.1 coordinate 54,703,304, forward strand.
GAAAATGTTGGAAGAGGAAACACAGGGCAAGGACATTATTTGAGGCCTGGTGGGGAAGGTGATTTCTGATCTAAAAATGGTTGTAGAATTGGTGAGCTGGCAATGAAGGCAGGCAATCTGGGGGGGGTGTGTTTGGTAGGGAATTGGAAATCTCAGAAGGAACTGAGATTCAGAAGTGAGGTCAGTACTGGTGAGATAGGTTTAAAAGTATTTTGTGTTGATGTGATAATTGCTAGGTCCAAGGGAGTAGGTCTGATTGCGCAGAGAGAGATGTGCATGGTAAAGAGGAGACCTGCAGAGGACGTCTGAAATGTTTCCATTTGAGGGCTGGGAGGAGAAAGGTGCCGGTGCAATGGAGATGGAGAAGGAACAGTAGAAAAAGGAGACCAGAGGGCACAGAGGAAAAACAAAACAGTTTTAGGAGAGGATAGCTACATCGAAGGTTCCAGAGGGGTCAAGTAGGGGGAGGACTGTGATGAGACCATAGTGTTTCCTCTTAGAAAGATATTGGAGATGTTTGAAAAAGCATTTTCAGTGAAGTATTTGATGTGGAAGCCTGATTCCTGGGAGCTGAGAGGTGAATGAGGGATGGAGAGCCATGGGTAGTGAATGGGATTTGTGTATGATGTTGATGAATGGAAGGAGGGTTGCTTGACGTGGGGACACGTGGAAAAGGCATCTTACCGTAAGGGAAAATCTAGGAGGAGGCATGAAGGATGGAAACCTGTAGCTGAAATTCGGTCTCCGTACACCAGTACTGAATTGAATCTCAGAGATAGCGTTTTGAGTGAAGTAGAAAAGAATAGCTTTACTGCTTTGTCAGGCAAAGGGAGCCACAGCGGGCTAATGCCCTCAAGACGGTGTCCAGATCTGGAGGGGGTAGTGAGGAGTTTTATAGTAATGGTTCAAAGAGGAGGGCGTGATCAGCTCGTGGACACTCTTCTGATTGGCTGGTGGTGAGGTCAGTGGGAGTCAACATCATCAACCTTCTGGTTCCAGCTGGTCTGGGGTCTACGAGCTTGTGGGCAGCCTACAGTTAATTTCTTTCACCGGGTGGGGATATCAGTATCTGCAAAACAGCTCAAAGATATTGTTATGGATATCCCTTGATGGGGAACCAGGACCCTGCCCCAAGACTGCACTATTGTTTTTTGACTGCCCCTCCCTTGTCTCCACATCCCCTCCCTTCCCTGATTAGCAACTGTTTGAACCTGCCCTTTGGAACTCAGGGAAGGTCATGGAGGCTGAATGAAGCCTATTTCCTGCAAACAAGAAATCAGAAAGACTTGTGTGCCCAGGAGCCCCAAGGGTCCTTCTCTGTTTCAAACCAAAGCCCAGGGATCACCATTAGCACAGGAGAGGAGTTGGGATTCCTCCTCCCTGCAGACTAGAGAGAGGCCGGAGGAGCAGGTGAAACAATGAAGTTACTTTGAGGTGAAGGTGGCGTTGGGGGGGGGGGATGGGGGTGGGGGTGGTGAGGGAGAGAACGTTTTCAGTGAAGTAGGAGGCTCAGAAAGAAGGGGATGGGGTATTTGAAGATTAGAGTAGGGTGGGTTGAAATTGCTGCCATGTGGAGCAGGATGGACAGTTAATAAGGATGAATAAGAGGATTAGTGAGCAGCTGAGGCAGAATAACATAGATTTATAATGGAGCTGGCCAGCTGGCTTTTATAATTTTCTACAGTTTGGGAACAGGAGTGGATAAAATGGATGATTAGGTTTACCCAGGGCTGGGGATTGGCAAGATTAGAGAGATCGTAGGGTGGGATAGATCTGGGAAGAGGACTTCAGGGTGTTCCTGTGTATCTGTATTTAACAACAGAGACCCCTGGGATGGGTCACTGAGAGAGGCCTCAGAGTCTTGAATGCCACAGCACAAATGAGCTCACTAGCTCTCTTTCACTCAAGAACTTCTCCGAGGAGGTCTGTGGTACCTTTCAAAGGTGAGTTTTCATGGGAAGGAGTGAGGAAAAATGAAGAGCCCTGCTAAGGGGGTTAGGATAGTGTTGGAAATCAAAGACATTGAGGATCCTGGGACCACAGAAGTCTCCCAGATGGAGGGGGCAGCTCCTTGGCCTCTAATCTATGTCAAGAATTGCATCATGTAATCCTTTCTCTAAGGCTGTGAATTAAACACAGAAGGCTGAGACTTGTGCCCCAGGTTGCCTGGGTTGGGAATAAGAAAATTAGCCAGGATTCCAGCCCAGGTTTGTATGACACCAAAGTGCATGAACCACTCACTGCCCTACACCACCATCTTCCTTGAAGCTTTAGAAGGTTCCATGAAGGGAAGTCTCTGGTTGGTCCTCAAGAGGTTTTGGACCACCAGCACCATCCTGACTCTGCTCATCAGGGAGCAGATTCACAAGCACAGTAGGTTTGGATAGGAGTGTAGCTGCCTTTCTGTAAAGCATGACCAATAACCAGGGAGGGGGTTGCTTCTAGTGTGCTGTAAATTCCTCATGACTCATTTCTTTGGAGGATGCTTCCTCAAGTTGGCTTTTCAATTCTCTTCACATAAGGTTGGACATTTGTGTTTAAACTGAGGTTTGAAAACATTCTGAAGTGTCTCTTGTCTACTTAATTCTACCTTCTATTTCCCTCTTGGTGGAAGCAGAATGGGTTAGAATTTGAGCTAGAGAAGGACATGCCATTCACTTGCCTTCTGGGGGAGATCTTCTGACAGGAGGCACTATGCACTGTGTCCCTGGCCGTGGACAGAGACCCTCAGAGAGGGAAACATGGTGGTAACTGACAATGAATGAACTAAAGATTCACAAAAAGGATGCAACCTGAGGGAACATGTGTGCCGAGGAGAGCTGCGAGCATAAGTAATGTGGGGAACAGGAGCCCGAACCCAAAAGTAGGCCCAAAGGCTGCAGTTAGAGGCTTGTATGCCTTAAAAAAATAAAAACAGTGCGCCTGGGGCTATACTATGCTTAGGCAAGGCAATATTTTAGAAGAAGAATAGGTGACCTCCTTTCATTTCTGAGTTTTATTTTGCTCAGAGCTGGGAATGGAGGCAAACAGTGTGAAGGGAAGACTTCTAGCAGCTACTTTTGGTTAGTTTTTAAGTTCACTATTATGGTAGGCAGCCTCTACAATGGCCCCCAGTGATCTCCACATACTGGTGTTCATATCGCTGTGTAGGAGTGAGTGCTAGGCCTAGTGATGTGTTTCTAACAAGTAGAACGTGCTACAAGTAATGGTCATCGCTCCCAAGATTAGGTTACAAAAAAGACTGTGACTTTGTCCCACTGTCTCGTCTTGCCCTCCCACCTGCTTTCTCTGATGGAGTCAGCTGCTGTGTTGTGGACTGTCCTGTGGAGGCCCATGTGGCAAGGAGGTGAAAGAGGACTCCAGTCAACAGCCAGTGAGGCCCTGAGAACCTCAGTCCAACAACCTCCAAGGAACTGAAGGCTGCCAACAACCACATGAGCTTGGAAGTGAATCTTCCTCCTGTTGAGTCTTGCGATGACTACCGCCCGAGTTGATCTTGATCATGGCCTTGTGACTCTGAGTCATAGGACCCATCAGAAACTGTGAGTTAATAAGTGTGTATTTAAGATGTTATGTTTTGGGATAATTTATTACACAGAAGTAGATAACGAATACAACTCTATGACTTCCCACGTGACTACTCCATCCACCATTGGCGTAAAATAGGTTCTTCCTGGAAAGACAGAAGAGAACGCTTTATAATCACTCTGGGCCATATAGCATTGCTGCCCCTGAGTCTGTGACACCCCGATCCTCCTTGCCAAGAGCATTGATGACCTCCTGAAATAGAACTGGAAAGGCCAAAATCTCAATGCCTTCGGATGCCGCCTATTACACTGCCTGGACCCCTCTATGTAAAAGGCTGTGAAAATTCCTCGGTTTTGTGGCTCAGTAACACTAAGAACCGACTGGAGAGATGGGCAGGTTAGTTAGTGGTAGAAAGATCAAGTTTTAGGCCAGGGTAGAGTAGAGCCAGGCCTTGATTACCTGGGGACTCTCCTCTCCATAGGACTCTGCTTCTTGACTGGGCTCTGTTCCAGTGGGTGGGGCATTCCTGTCCACTCTCAGACGATGTGCTCTTCCTGACCTCATCATGGCACACTCTCCCTAATTTTCTGAATTACTAACCACACTGCTTTTCATTAACCCTGGATCCCAACCAAGTGTTTTTCTGACACCAGCCTTTTAAGCTACATACACTTAAAAAACATTGCTTTATATACTGATGGCTTTACCTAACATTCTTAATTCCAACTCTATCCTGTCTCCTGCCACAGCTATCATAGATTTGGCTTTAAAAGAGGTTTTAGTTTTTTTTCCCCCTCAAGGCCAATATCCTATCCTTCATTATACCACTCATAGGCAATCGTTAGGGAGCTCCTTGGAAATATTTTCAGTTTGTTCTTAGATATATTGGGTGGGCCAAAAGGTTCGTTCTTTTGTCCCATAAGATGGCTCTAGTAGCACTTAGTTGTCTTTAACTTCATTCAAGATAATTTTGTTAGATTGCATATGACAGCTGTCATATCAGCGTGCATTTAAAAAAAGACTTACCAAAATTGGTGAATTTTTGTGTAGCCATTTTAATATTGAAGATGGAAGAAAAAAAGCAACATTTTTGGCATATTATGCTTTATTATTTCAAGAAAGGTAAAATGCAACTGAAATGCAAAAAAAGATTTGTGCAGTGTATGGAGAAGGTGCTGTGATTGAATGGGTCAAAAGAGGTTTGTGAAGTTTCATGCTAGGGATTTCTCGCTGGACGATGAAATCTACCCGTCTCACTGGATGGGTAGACCAGTTGAAGTTGACAGTGATCAAACTGAAACAATAATTGAGAACAATCAAAGTTATACCACATGGGAGGTAGCTGATATACTCAAAATATCCAAATCAAGTGTTGAAAATTATTTCCACCAGCTTGGTTATGTGAATTGCTTTGATGTTGGGTTCCACATAAGTTAAGAGAAAAAAACCTTCTTGACCATATTTCCACATGCACTTCTCTACTGAGATGTAATGAAAACATTCCATTTTTAAAACAAATTGTGATGGACGATGAACAGTGGATACTGTACAATAATGTGGAATGGAAGAGATTGTGGGACAAGAGAAATGAACCACACCAAAGGCCAGTCTCCATCCAAAGAAGGTGATGTGTATATGGTGGGATTGGAAGGGAGTCCTCTATTATGAGCTCCTTCCAGAAAACCAAACAATTAATTCCAAAAGATACTGCTCCCAGTTAGACCACTTGAAAGTGACACTCAATGAAAAGCGACCAGAATTAGTCAACAGAAAATGCATAATCTTCTATCAGGATAATGCAAGACCACTTGTTTCTTTGAAGGCCTGGCAAAAACTGTTACAGCTTGACTGGGAAGTTCTGATTCATCTGCTGTATTCACCAGACATTGCACTTTCGGATTTCCATTTATTTTGGTCTTTACAAAATTCTCTTAATGGAAAGAATTTCAGTTCCCTCGAAGACTGTGAAAGGCACCTGGAACAGTTCTTTGCTCAAAAAGATAAAAAATTTTGGGAAGGTGGAATTCTGAAGTTGCCTGGAAAATGGCAGAAGGTAGTGGAACAAAAGGGTGAATACGTTGTTCAATAAAGTTCTTGGTGAAAATGAAATATGTGTCTATCATTTTTACTTAAATAACCGAAAACACTTTTTGGCCCGCCCAATAGAAACCTATTGGACTTATTTACAGAACAGAAATAGACTCACAGACATAGAAAACCAAATTAAGGTTACCAAAAGGGAAAGGGGGGGGAAGGGATAAATTAGGAGTTTGAGATTAAAATATACATACTACTATATATAAAATAGGTAACCAACAAGGACCTATAGTACAGGGAACTATACTTAATATCTTGTAATAACCTTGTAATAACCTATAATGGAAAAGAATCTAAAAAAGAATATATATGTGTGTGTATATATGTATAACTGAATCACTTTGCTGTATACCTGAAACTGGTACAACATTGTAAATCAACTATATTTCAAGAAAAATTTTAAAAAAGATAAGAGATGCTATATAAGAAAATATCTTATGCTGGCATACTTTTGACAAGATCATGTGTGCATTTCTCTCCTTCTATACTTAGAATAGAAGGAATTGTATTACATTTGAATTTCGGGTACTTATTATTAAAAATGAAAGATCAGGGAAGTACTCCTTCTCCTTCCTTGACCCCAGATGACAGCTACTTCAGACCTTCTCTCTCCTCAAACCTCCAATACCTCTCCCAACATTGCTTTAAGCTGGTGACCATGCGTCCTACTTTACTGAGGACATCAAAGCAACTGAAAGATGCTTCTACAGACTGCTCCCCTGCCAGTGTCTGCCCTTCAAACTCACATCAAACTTCTCCACTTGTGCACATGCTCCCATTCTCCAATTGCTGTTTTCAGGGTATCACTTCAGCAACTCTCCACTTCTTTCTTACGCCATTGACTTTTTGTTCTTCACTGGATCATTCTTATGGACATACTATTATATCTCCCATCTTAAAAAGGGAATCTTCTCCTGAGTCTACTTTCTCCACCAGCTGCCACCCTGTTTCTTTGTACCTGCTGCAACAATAATCCTAGAAAATGATACCTATGCCTACTGTCTCTAATTTCTTGCCTCCTGATTTCTCTTGAAACCTACTTAATCAGGCTTTTTCTCAAATTTTTCCATAGAAACGGCTCTTGTCAAGGTTACCTATGACCTCCACATTGTTATACCTCATGGCTAGTTGTCAGTCTTCATCTTACTTGAACTGCTAGCAGCATTTGAGACACGTGTTCAGTCCCTGCTCTTTGATACACTTTCCCTGCTTGGCTTCCAGTGTACCATACTCTCCTGGCCACTCCTCCTTGGCTTCCTTTGCTGGTTCCTTTTCTTTTCTCAGATCTCATAATGTAGGAATGTTCTAGGGCTCAGTCCTTGATCCTCTCCTGTTTTTCTCTCCATACTCCTGGGTAATCTCCTTGGTGATCTTGGTGATTCCTTGGTGATCTCCTCCAGTCTCATGTCTATAAATGCCATCTATATGCCTGCCAATGAGTACAAAATTGTTATGTCCAGCTCAGACTTTTATACTCCAGATTATCATAGCCATCTGTCTACTTCGCATCTATATTTGGATGTCTGATTGACTTCTTAAACCGAATCTGTACGAAACTGAGTTCCTGTTCCCCTGATTGTTGCCAAACCTGTAACAGTTGTAGCCTTCCCCATCTTAGTTGATAGCGATCCATTATTCCATTATTTAAGCCAAAAAAATTGGAGTTATCTTTGACTCTGTTCTTTCTCTCACGCCCCGTTTAAACAGTCAGGAAATCCTGTTGACTTTAGCTTTTTTTTTAAATTGAAGTATAGTTGATTTACAATATTGTGTTAGTTTCACGTGTACAGCAAAGTGATTCAGTTATTTATCTTTTTCAGATTATATTCCATTGTAGGTCTGTATGAGATATTGAATATAATTTCCTGTGCTATACAGGGGATCCTGTTGCTTATCTATTTTATGTATAGTAGTTTGTATCTGTTAATCCCATACTCCTAATTTGCCCCTCCTTCACTCCCTCTCCCCTTTGGTAACCATAAGTTTGTTTTCTATGTCTGTCTGTTTCTGTTTTGTACATAGATTCATTTGTATTATTGTTTAGATTCTACTTGTAAGTGATATCATATAATACTTTCTGTCTCTGTCTAGTTTACCTCATTAAGTATAATATTCTCTAGGTCCATTCATGTTACTGCAAATGGCAATATTTCATTCTTTTTTATGAGTGAGCACTATTCCATTGTGTGTGTGTGTGTGTGTATGTATATATATACATACACACACACACATATATGTATATATACATACCGTATCTTCTTAAGCCAGTTGTATGTTGATGGGCACTTGGGTGTTTTCTATGTCTTGGGTATTATAAATAGTGCTGCTACGAACACTAAGATGAATGTATCTTTTCGAATTAGAGTTTTCATTTTTTCTGGATATATACCCAGGAGTGGGATTGCTGGATCATATGGTAGCTTTATTTTTAGTTTTTTAAGGAACCTCCATACTGTTTTCCAGTGGCTGCACAAATTTATATTCTCATTAACAGTGTAGGATGGTTCCTCTTTTCTCCACCCCTTTCCAGCATTTATTATTTGTAGACTTTTCGATGATGGCCATTGTGACAGGTGTGAGGTGAAACCTCACTGTAGTTTTCTTTTTTTTTAACATCTTTATTGGAGTATAATTGCTTTACGATGGTGTGTTAGTTTCTGCTGTATAACAAAGTGAATCAGCTATGCATATACATATATACCCATATCTCCTGCCTCTTGCATCTCCCTCCCTCCCTCCCTATCCCAGGCCTCTAGGTGGACACAAAGCACAGAGCTGATCTCCCTGTGCTATGTGGCTACTTCCCACTAGCTATCTATTTTACATTTGGTAGTGTATATATGTCCATGCCACGCTCTCACTTCGTCCCAGCTTACCCTTCCCCCTCCCCGTGTCCTCAAGTCCATTTTCTATGTCTGCGTCTTTATTCCTGTCCTGCCCCTAGGTTCTTCAGAACCTCTTTTTTTTCTTAGATTCCATATATATATGTTAGCATACGGTATTTGTTTTTATCTTTCTGACTTACTTTACTCTATATGACAGACTCTAGGTCCATCCACCTCACTACAAATAACAATTTTGTTTCTTTTTAAGGCTGAGTAATATTCCAGTGTATACATGTGCCACATCTTCTTTATCCATTCATCTGTCGATGGACACTTAGTTTGCTTCCATGTCCTGGCTATTGTAAATAGAGCTGCAATGAACCTTGTGGTACATGACTCTTTTTGAATTATGGTTTTCTCAGGGTATATGCCCAGGAGTGGGATTGCTGTGTCATATGGTAGTTCTATTTTTAGTTTTTTAAGGAACCACCATACTGTTCTCCATAGTGGCTGTATCAATTTACATTCCCACCAACAGTGCAAGAGAGTTCCCTTTTCTCCACACCCTCTCCAGCATTTATTGTTTGTAGATTTTTTGATGATGGCCATTCTGACCGGTGTGAGGTGATACCTCACTGTAGTTTTGATATGCATTTCTCTAATGATTAGTGATGTTGAGCATCCTTTCATCTGTTTGTTGCCCATCTGTATATCTTCTTTGGAGAAATGTCTATTTAGGTCTTCTGCCCATTTTTGGACTGGATTGTTTGTTTTTTGATATTGAGCTGCATGAGCTGCTTATATAATTAGAGATTAATCCTTTGTCAGTTGCTTCGTTTGCAAATATTTTTTCCCATTCTGAGGGTTGTCTTTTTGTTTTGTTTATGTTTTCCTTTGCTGTGAAAAAGCTTTTAAGTTTCATTAGGTCCCATTTGTTTATTTTTGTTTTTATTTCCATTTCTCTAGGAGGTGGATCAAAAAGGATCTTGTGGTGATTTATGTCATAGAGTGTTCTATGTTTTCCTCTAAGAGTTTTATAGTATCTGACCTTACAGTTAGGTCTTTATTCCAATTTGAGTTTATTTTTGTGTATGGTGTTAGGGAGTGTTCTAATTTCATTCTTTTACATGTACCTGTCCAGTTTTCCCAGCACCACTTATTGAAGAGGCTGTCTTTTCTCCATTGTATACTCTTGCCTCCTTTGTCAACGATAAGGTGAATCTCTGGGCTTTCTATCCTGTTCCATTGATCTATATTTTTGTATTTGTGCCAGTACCATACTTTCTTGATGACTGTAGCTTTGTAGTATAGGCTGAAGTCCAGGAGCCTGATTCCTTCAGCTCTGTTTTTCTTTCTCAAGATTGCTTTGGCTATTTGGTGTCTCTTGTATTTCCATACAAATTGTGCAATTTTTTGTTCTAGTTTTGTGAAGAATGTCATTGGTAGTTTGATAGGGATGCATTGAATCTGTAGATTGCTTTGTGTAGTATAGTCATGTTCACAGTGTTGATTCTTCCAATCCAAGAACATGCAATATCTCTCTATCTGTTTGTATCATCTTTAATTTCTTTCATCAGTGTCTTATAGTTTTCTGCATACAGGTCTTTTGTCTCCTTAGGTAGGTTTATTCCTAGGTATTTGATTCTTTTTGTTGCAATAGTAAATGGGAGTGTATCCTTAAATTCTCTTTCAGATCTTTCACCGTTAGTGTATAGGAATGCAAGAGATTTCTGTGCATTAATTTTGTATCGTGCTACTTTACCAAATTCATTGATTAGCTCTAGTAGTTTTCTGGTAACATCTTTATGATTCTGTATGTATAGTATCATGTCATTTGCAAACAGCGACAGCTTTACATCTTCTTTTCTGATTTGGATTCCTTTTATTTCTTCTTCTTCTCTGATTGCTCTGATTTCTTCTTTGATTGATTCTCAAAACAATGTTGAATAATAGTCGTGAGAGTGGGCAACCTTGTCTTGTTCCTGAACTTAGTGGAAATGGTTTCAGTTTTTCACCATTGAAGACGATGTTGGCTGTGGGTTTGTCATATATGGCCTTTATTATGTTGAGGTAAGTTCCCTCTATGCCTACTTTCTGGAGGGTTTTTATCATAAATGGTGTTGAATTTTGTCCAAAGCTTTTTCTGCATCTATTGAGATGATCATATAGTTTTTCTCCTTCAGTTTGCTAATGTGGTGTATCACATTGATTGATTTGCGTATATTGAAGAATCCTTGCAATCCTGGGGTAAACCCCACTTGATCATGGTGTATGATCCTTTTAATGTGCTGTTGGATTCTGTTTGCTAGTATTTTGTTGAGGATTTTTGCATCTATGTTCATCAGTGATATTGACCTGTAGTTTTCTTTTTTTGTGACGTCTTTGTCTGGTTTTGGTATCAGGATGATGGTGACCTCTTAGAATGAGTTTGGGAGTGTTCCTCCTTCTGCTATAGTTTGGAAGAGTTTGAGAAGTATAGGTGTTAGCCCTTTTCTAAATGTTTAATAGAATTCACCTGTGAAGCCATCTGGTCCTGGGCTGTTGTTTATTGGAAGATTTTTACTCACAGTTTCAATTTCAGTGCTTGTGATTGGTCTGTTTATATTTTCTATTTCTTCCTGGTTCATTCTTGGAAGGCTGTGCTTTTCTAAGCATTTGTCCATTTCTTCCACGTTGTCCATTTTATTGGCATATAGTTGCTTGTAGTAATCTCTCACGATCCTTTGTATTTCTGCAGTGTCATTTGTTACTTCTCCTTTTTCATTTCTAATTCTATTGATTTGAGTCTTCTCCCTTTTTTCTTGATGAGTCTGGCTTGTGGTTTATCAGTGTTGTTTATCTTCTCAAAGAACCAGCTTTTAGTTTTATTGATCTTTGCTATTGTTTCCTTCATTTCTTTTTCATTTATTTCTGATCTGATCTTTATGATTTCTTTCCTTCTGCTAACTTTGGGTTTTTTATTTTTGTTGTTATTCTTCTTTCTCTAATTGCTTTAGGTGTAAGGTTAGGTTGTTTATTTGAGATGTTTCTTGTTTCTTGAGGTAGGATTGTATTGCTATAAACTTCCCTCTTAGGACTGCTTTTGCTGGATCCCATAGGTTTTGGGTCGCCATGTTTTCATTGTCATTTGTTTCTAGGTGTTTTTTGGTTTCCTCTATGATTTCTTCAGTGACCTCTTGGTTATTTAGTAGTGTGTTGTTTAGCCTCCATGTGCTTGTATTCTTTACAGATATTTTCCCTGTAATTGATACCTAGTCTCATAGTGTTGTGGTCGGAAAAGATACTTGATATGATTTTAGTTTTCTAAAATTTACCAAGGCTTGATTTGTGACCCAAGATATGATGTATCCTGGAGAATGTTCCATGAGCACCTGAGAAGAAAGTGTATTCTGTTGTTTTGGATGGAATGTCCATCAATTAATGGACATAGTTAATGTCCATTAAATATCAATTAAGTCCATCTTGTTTAATGTGTCATTTAAATCTGTGTTTCCTTATTTATTTTCATTTTGGATGATCTGTCCATTGGTGAAAGTGGGGCGTTAAATTCCCCTACTATTATTGTGTTATTGTTGATTTCCCCTTTTATGGCATTTGCCTTATGTACTGAGGTGCTCCTGTGTTGGGTGCATAAATATTTACAATTGGTATATCTTCTTCTTGGATTGATCCCTTGATTATTATGTAGTGTCCTTCTTTGTCTCTTGTAATAGTTTTTATTTTAAAGTCTATTTTGTCTGATATGAGAATTGCTACTCCCGCTTTCTGTTGATTTCCATTTGCATAGAATATGCTTTTCCATCCCCTCACTTTCAATCTGTATGTGTCCCTGGGTCTGAAGTGGGTCTCTTGTAGACAGCATATATACGGGTGTTGTTTCTCTTTCCATTCAGACAGTCTATGTCTTTTGGTTGGAATATTTAATCTATTTACATTTAAGGTAGTTATTGATATGTATGATCCTATTACCATTTTCTTAATTGTTTTGGGTTTGTTATTGTAGGTCCTTTCCTTTTCTTGTGTTTCCTGCCTAGACAAATTCCTTTAGCATTTGTTGTAAAGCTGGTTTGGTGGGGCTGTATTCTCTTAACTTTTGCTTGTCTGTGAAGGTTTTAATTTCTCCCTCAAATCTGAATGAGATTCTTTCTGGGTAGAGTAATCTTGGCTGTAGGTTTTTCCCTTTCATCACTTTAAATATGTCCTGCTACTCCCTTCTGGCTTTCAGAGTTTCGGCTGAAGGATCAGCTGTTAAGCTTATGGGGATTCCCTTGTATGTTATTTGTTGCTTTTCCCTTGCTGCTTTCAATATTTTTTCTTTGTATTTAATTTTTGATAATTTGATTAATAAGTGTCTTGGCATGTTTCTTGTTGGATTTATCCTGTATGGGACTCTCTGCACTTCCTGGACTTGATTGACTAGTTCCTTTCCCATATTAGGGAAGTTTTCAATTATAATCTCTTCAAATATTTTCTCAGTCCCTTTTTTTTTCCTCTTCTTCTTCTGGGACCCCTATAATTCGAATGTTGGTGCATTTAATGTTGTCCCATAGGTCTCTGAGACTGTCTCAATTCTTTTCATTTTTTTTCTTTATTCTGCTCTGCAGTAGTTATTTCCACTATTTTGTCTTCCAGGTCACTTATCCATTCTTCTGCCTCAGTTATTCTGCTATTGATTCCTTCTAGAGAATTTTTAATTTCATTTGTTGTATTGTTCATAATTGTTTTCTTCCTCTTTAGTTTTCCTAGGTCCTTGTTAAATCTTTCTTGTATTTTCTCCATTCTATTTCCAACATTTTGGATCATCTTTACTATCATTACTCTGAATTCTTTTTCAGGTAGACTGCCTATTTCCTCCTCATTTGTTTGGTCTGGTGGGTTTTTACCTTGCTCCTTCATCTGCTGTGTATTTCTCTGTCTTCTCATTTTGCTTATCTTACTGTGTTTGGGGTCTCCTTTTCGCAGGCTGCAGGTTCATAGCTCCTGTTGTTTTTGGTATCTGTCCCCAGTGGCTAAGGTTGGTTCAGTGAGTTGTGTAGGCTTCCTGGAGGAGGGAACTGGTGCTTGTGTTCTGGTGGATGAGGCTGGATCTTGTTTTCTGCTGGGCAGGATCACATCTGGTGGTGTGTTTTGGGGTGTCTGTGAACTTATTATGATTTTAAGCAGTCTCTCTGCTAATGTGTGGGGTTGTGTTCCTGTCTTGTTAGTTGTTTGGCATGGGGTGTCCAGCACTGTAGCTTGCTGGTCGTTGAGTGGAGCTGGGTCTTACCATTGAGAAGGAGATCTCTGGGAGAGCTTTCACCATTTGATATTATGTGGGGCCGGGAGGTCTCTGGTGGACCAATGTCCTGACCTTGGCTCTCCCACCTCAGAGCCTCAGGCCTGACACCTAGACAGAGCACCAAGACCCTGTCAGCCACATGGCTCAGAAGTAAAGGGAGGAAGGAAAAGAAAGAAAGAAAAAATAAAATAAAATAAAGTTATTAAAATAAAAAAAATTATTAAAAATAATAAAGTATTAAAAAAAAAGAAAAAAGAGATCAACCAAGTTAATGAACAAATCCACCAATGATAATAAGTGCTAAAAACTATACTAAAAAAAAAAATGGACAGACAGAACCCTAGGACAAATGGTAAAAGCAAAGCTATACAGACAAAATCACACAAAGAAGCATACACATACAAACTCACAAAAGAGAAAAAGGTAAAAAAAAAAAAAAAATATATATATATATATATATATTTTTAGAAAAAGGAAGAAAGCAACCAAATCAATAAACAAATCTACCAGAGATAATAAGCTCTAAATAGTAAACTAAGATAAACATAAAAACAGAAGCAAAGTAGTTGCAGAAAGCAAACCCCAAGTCTACAGTGGCTCCCAAATTTCACCACCTCAATTTTGGGATGATTCGTTGTCTATTCAGGTATTCCGGAGATGCAGGGTACATCAAGTTGATTGTGGAGATTTAATCCGCTGCTCCTGAGGCTGCTGGGAGAGATTTCCCTTTCTCTTCTCTGTTCGCACAGCTCCTGGGGTTCAGCTTTGGATATGGTCCCCCCCTCTGCTTGTAGGTAGCCTGAGGGCGTCTGTTCCCCTCTCAGACAGGACGGGGTTAAAGGAGCAGCTGACTAGGGGCCTCTGGCTCACTCAGACTGTGGTGGGAGGGTGAGGGAGGGGTATGGAATGCGGGGCGAACCTGCGGTGGCAGAGGCCAGTGTGATGTTGCAACAGCCTAAGGCACACCGCGCGTTCTCCCGGGGAAGTTGGCCCTGGTTCACGGCACCCTGGCAGTGGCGGGCTGCACAGGCTCCCCGGAGGCGAGGTGTGGATAGTGACCTGTGCTTGCACACAGGCTTCTTGGTGCCTGCAGCAGCAGCCTTAGCGTTTCATGCCTATCTCTGTTGTCCATGCTGATAGCCGCAGTTGCGCCTGTCTAGCACTCATTTAGGTGGTGCTCTGAATCCCCTCTCTTCGCGCACTCCGAAACAATGGTCTCTTGCCTCTTAGGCAGTTCCAGACTTTTTCCTGGACTCCTTCCCTGCTAGCTGTGGCACACTAGCCCCCTTCAGGCTGTGTTCATGCCGCCAACCCCAGTCCTCTCCCTGGGATCTGAACTCCGAAGCCTGAGCCTCAGCTCCCAGCCCCCACCTGCCCCAGCGGGTGAGCAGACAAGCCTCTCGGGCTGGTGAATGCTGGTCAGCACCTATCCTGTGTGCAGGAATCTGTCTGCTTTGCCCTCTGCACCCCTGTTGCTGCGCTCTCCTCCGTGGCTCCGAAGGTCCCCCCGCCGCCCACCCCCCGTCTCCACCAGTGAAGGGGTTTCCTAGTGTGTGGAAACTTTTCCTCCTTCACAGCTCCCTCCCAGAGGGGCAGGTCCTGTCCCTATTTTTTTGTCTCTGTTTTTTCTTTTTTCTTTTGCCCTACCCAGGTACGTGGGGACTTTCTTGCCTTTTGGGAAGTCTGAGGTCTTCTGCCAGTGTTCAGTAGGTGTTCTGTAGGAGCTGTTCCACATGTAGATGTATTTCTGATGTATTTGTGGGGAGGAAGGTGATCTTCACATCTTACTCCTCCGCCATCTTGAAGGTCCCCGCCTCATTGTAGTTTTGATTTGTATTTCTCTAATGATTAGCGATGTTGAGCATCTTTTCAGGTGCCTGTTGGTCATCTGCTTGTCTTCTTTGGAAAAATGTCTATTTAAGATCTTCTGCCCATTTTTTGATTGGGGTGTTCGTTTTTTCCATATTGAGCTGTATGAGTCCATTGGCTTTATCTTTAAGATCTATCCAGAATGTGACCATTTTTCACCAATTTCTGTGCTTTCATTCAGATCCACTGTGATCTCTTACATGGATTCCTGTGATAGCCTCCTGGGGCTCCTTGTTTCCGCCCTTGCTTCTCTGCAGTCTATTTCCAACACAGCAGCCAGATCTACCGTTCTGAAAGATTGTGTCGCCTCATTCTTAAAACATTCCAAAAGCTGTCACCCATTTCATATATATGTCCTTTAAGTGGCCTGCATGATCTGATTTCTGTCACTTCTGTGATCTTGGCTGTGCTACAGAAGTCCTCTAAGTGGTGGTTTCCTCATCTGAAAAGTGGAGGAGAGTATAATTCTTACTTTACAGGGTCGTTGTAAGGATTAAATGAGATAGTACATGTAGTAGTAAAAAAAATTGAAATAATTATTTTTTTACTATTAATTATTAAATATTAAGTTTAATGCCTTTAGCTTGGAATTCAAGGTCATTTACATCTTTTCCCAATCTTTCCTTATACTGTATTTCTCATGGTTCTCCCTTCTCTACTTCTCAGTTTTCTTGCTTGTAAAATTTGTAAAATGGAGATAAGTTTTGCCTTTGCTCACAAGGACTGCACATCAAACTCCTCTTACTGAAGAAGGGGCTGCACAAATAGAAGATATTGTCATCCTGTTCCCAAGGACTAAAAGGTTCTTCTTTCTTGTCTCTGCAGTAATAACAACAAAGTGCTTTTCCTTCAAATGTTTTACCTGGGAACCCTCCCTTCTCCCCCACCCCCCCAAAACAACCTGCATGTCTGTTGCTCTGGCAACATCAGGACGGGAATTAGCACCCAAAGAAACTGTAAGTACTGTGCCTGTGCAGGCTTCAGGGATGGGTACTTGATTTGACAATTTAGAAAACAGCAAAGACCCTTGCTTCTACACCTTGTGATACCATTTGTCCTTGTCAACTCTGTTTGATTAATTAATGTTCCAGCAGATCAGAAATGCCGTTCATTGTGTGTTCTTCTTGTTGCTTGACGTTGATGGGGCTTGTTTCTCTCGTTTAATTGAAATGCTTCCCACACAAAAGAAAGTCAGCTTGTTGGATTCCCAGAGAATATTCATTCACCCATAGGCCCAGAGCACCATCATTTCAGTGCAAATTGTGCCAAAAGAGGGAAATGTGTTATTATCCGATCATCTTGTAAAAAATCTGGTGTAATGTTTGAGTTCAGCAGATGGTTGGACCTGGGGAGATGAAAGACTCTGTCCTAGAACTTTTTGGATGGGCCTGTGACCCATCTGCTTGACTGAGGTACCCTACATGGCTCCTATGTGAGACCTTTGCTCCTTTTAATCCTGCCTCTACATCTTTGTCCATAAGGGTTGTCTGTATGGTTGGAGCTGGACAACCTAGGTCAGGGGAGGAAGGGGGAAGAGGTCTTGGAAAGAAGTGAGACGCAGCCAGTTCTCTATAGGGATTGTCCAGATGAATGTCTCATTAGTTCTCCATTTTAAATTTGAGTTGAAGACCAGGATATATGAACAACAAAAATAAAAATCTGGTACGACGAACGGACGTAATGGAGCCACCATCAAGTAACTTAAAGTTCATCCTTACTGTATGTAGCAATTGAATAATTGTTACCACGTGTATGGTATTTGGACAGAAATTTAACTTTGCACTTATTTTGGGGCCTGGGTCCTCTGCAAGGCATTATGCTTAGCGGTGTAATATGGTAGGAGAAGCATGACCTCCACGGGCTAACTTTACCATACCAGCTGCATGTCTTTGGGCTAGATGTTGAACCTCTCTGTGCCTCCGTTTCTTCTTCTGCAAAGTGAATGATGTGATAATAATGATAATAATACTTTGTAGAGTTATTGTGAGGGTTAAATGGGATAATGTTTGTGAAAGTAACTGGAATGGAGTTAGATCGTTTGACCCTATGTGCTTTCAGGACCATCGAGGGGTGAGATGAGTATAACAAGATAATGATAACATGATCCCCTTTCCCCCAGGTGTAGCAGGAAAGTAAGTAGACAAATAATATAAATATAATGCAAATGATTAAACGTGCTATAAAGCAAAATGATTAGAAAAACAAGAGAATGAGATGAATTTTGACTAAGGAGAAATCTGGATGCTTTGGAGAAGGTGGGATGGGTGGATAGAATGAGTGGTGGGGAGGTAGAGGGACTTTCTGGTGGAGGGAAAAGCAAAAGCTAGCGCCTGGAGTCTGGAGAGCACAGGGTATGGTGGGGTAACCTTATTAGGATGGCTTCCCAGGAACAGGCTCTCTGGAAGGGTATTGGAAAAGAAGTCTGGCTTCCAGTTAGGTTGAGATGGAGTGCTGGATGAGTAGTTTGGGTTTTATTGTGTTAAAAAATTGGGAGCCATTGAAGTGTTTTGTTTTGTTTGTTTGTTTGTAGCAGGTGAGTGACAATGATCAGGTCTGTGCTTTAGAAACATAATTCTGGCTCTAGTATGTCTGAGGGGTAATGGGGAGGGAGACTGCAATACTCTACAGGAGAAATGATAAGGGCCTTATGCAGGGAGGTTGGATGCAGGGGAAGAAGTGGGTATGGGAGATGTTGCTGACGAATAATCTACAGATTTTAGCAACTTATCAGATGTAATGACTGAAACTGGGATAGGCCAAGCTTAGATTAGCTTTGAAGTCCCTTGGGAGCCTGGGTGACCTGGAAGATGGACAGACTAGGGACCTGTGGTTGTTAAATGAGTAATTTGTATCACTTCCAGTTCAGTGGTAGGAAAGGTTAAGGGAAACTGGGTGAAACAGAAAACTACCACAGGCCCCAGTAAAGACCCCTGGATCTGTAACTCTGGATGGGGGATGGGGAGATATGGTGCTCACACTGTCCAGCTACTCTGGGAGATGAAACATGAATTTCCAGCCCTCCCATTTCTGTCCAGGTTAAGAATCAAGGTCTGGCCCCATTTAGTCTTCCCTTTCCTCTCCAGTAGCCCGTTGAAGCTCAAAGCCTTGCCCAACTTTCAGCAGTCTGTGAAGGAGGAGTCGTCTCGTACAACCAAGGGGAGGATGCTTCTCTGGGTGTCTGATGCAGTGCCAGCCCCAGAGCCCTAGCCCCAAGTCTACCCACCAACACCAGGGGGCAGGCACACCTGTCAGCCAGGAGTTGGCATATAGAACTCAAAGAAGTAATTTTTTGGATTATTATTCTTTTTCCCTTTTTCCTTTGGTTCCACTTACCATCATTATCTAATCCTTCAATAAGAAGTTCTTGAATGCCCACCAATTGCATGGGGTGAGAGCATCCTTTTAACAGTAATTAGACATTGCCCTCAAGGAACTTATGCTAGACGTTTATGTTGCTTGATACCCTTTCCTGTCTGTTAATAGGAGAACTGCCCTGGGAAAGTTAACAGTTGATCATTGGCATTATTTCTGGCTAGAGCCTGCAGTCTATAAATATAGTCTCCCTTATTTTACAAATAAGAAACAGGCTCAGAGAGGAGGTCAGACAACTCAAGCCAAAACTGGGTTTAGAACCTATGTTTTTCCAGCTGTGTCTTTTGAAATTCCTCTTTGTCTCTCTGAAGCTGAAAACCCCAGAATAAATTATCACAAAAATATTCTAGCATAAAATCTCTTTTTGGGGGAGTGGTGTCAAAGAATAGTGACACTAATTTATTTTAGTTTTGAAATATTTTAATTGATTTTTGACAAATAAGAACTGTACATTTTTAAGGTATACAATGTTATGTTTTTTTTTGTTTTGTTTTTGTTTTTGCGGTACGCAGGCCTCTCACTGCTGTGGCCTCTCCCGTTGCGGAGCACAGGCTCCGGACGCGCAGGCTCAGCGGCCATGGCTCACGGGCCCAGCCGCTCCGCGGCATGTGGGATCTTCCCAGACCGGGGCACGGACCCGCGTCCCCTGCATCAGCAGGCGGACTCCCAACCACTGCGCCACCAGGGAAGCCCCAATGTCATGATAATGTATACATAATGAAATGATTATCACAATCAAAGTAATTAACATATCCATTACCTCCCATAGTTACCTTTCTTTTGCATGTGTGTAGTGAGAATAGTTGCGATCTACTCTCTTAGCAAAATTCAAGTACATAATGCATTGTTATTAACTATAGTCACCATACTGTATATTAGGTTTCCAGAACTTACTCATCTTGTAACTGATCGTTTGTAACCTTTGATCAATATCTCCCCTTTTCACTCACCTCTAGCCTCTGGTAACCTCCATTCTACCCGCTGTTACTATGAGTTCAACTTCTTTTTTCCTTTTTTAAAAATTCTATACCTAAGCGAGATCATGCAGTATTTGCAATATTTGTCTTTCTATGTTTGGCTTATTTCACTTAACACAGTGTCCTCCAGGTTCATCCATGTTGTCCCAAATGGCACGATTTCCTTCTTTTTTTTTTTTAAGGCTGAATAATATCCTATTTTATTTGTATACAACATTTTCTTTATTCATCTGTCAGTGGACACTTCAGTTGTTTCCATATCTTGGCTACTGTGAGTAATGCTATAATGAACATGGGAGTGCAAATATCCCTTTGAGATAGTGATTTCATTTCTTTTGGATATATACCAAGAAGTAAGATGGCTGGATCATATGGCTGTTTCACTTTTTGAGGAATCTCCACACTGTTTTCTGTAATGACTGCACCAATTTACATTCCCACCAGCAGTGCACAAGGGTTCCCTTTTCTCTACACCCTCTCCAACCCTTATCTTTTGACTTAATAATAGCTGTCCTAGTAAGTGAGAAGTGACAAATCATTGTGGTTTTGACTTTCCTAGCAAAAGCTGTTAATGATGAAGGGTGATTTTTCTTCTCACTCCCTGTCAGTGCACGTGGCTGGATGAGACAGAAACATGAGTTGGAACAGATGAGGAGGATGGAGCAGTACATTGCGTGGATGAAGTAGAGAGAGTGGAGAATTGCAGTGGGTGCAGAGACCTGTCAGATACAACACTGAAGCCTGTGGACAGGGTGGTATCTAGAAGGATGCGCCTTAAGAAAATGGTTGGCTCTTAGAGCGAAGGTAGTTGGAGGAGGATTTTTCATGTTTGTCTTTTGCTTGTCTGTAACTGTTTTTCTTTTCTTTTCTTTTTTTTTTTTTTTTTTTGCGGCACGCGGGCCTCTCACTGTTGTGGCCTCTCCCGTTGCGGAGCACAGGCTCCGGACGCGCAGGTTCACTGGCCATGGCTCACGGGCCCAGCCGCTCCGCGGCACGTGGGATCTTCCCGGACTGGGGCACGAACCCGTGTCCCCTGCATCGGCAGGCGGACTCTCAACCACTGCGCCACCAGGGAAGCCCTGTAACTGTTAATTTTCCTAGAATAAACATGCTTAGTCTTGGTGCTTTGCTACTCTGCATCCATTCTCCATGCTCCAATCAGTTTTATTTCACTTTTTCTCTGGTAGAATGCCTCTCTCCCTGAATCTCAGTTCATATGCTTTGGGTAGGAATCACCTCTGCCCCTAATCTCCAGCATTGGGGGAGGCATGGATTCCTACAGGTCATCACATTCCCGGTCACATTCATTGTTTCTGAGATGGACTCATGAGCCAGTAAAATGTAATAGGACATTTTCTGTAACTTTGAGATGAGAGTCAAGCTCTCTTGGTATTGTACTTGAACATGAATACTCTCACTAGACCCCTCTGTGGGAATGTGAATTACCTCCCTAAAGGTAAAAATTATTAGGCACTAGTTGATGGTTTTGTGAGCTCTGTGAAAGAGGATGAGAGAAAATTGAAACCATATTCTGTGAGACAGGCTGCATATCTTCTCAAGTGGGAAATGAGCATTTTCTCTTCAAGTGGATTCAATATCGAAATACCTGGGCAATCCTGGAATGCCCTCAGGCAGTAGCACCAGGGCCTATCCTAGGCTAGTGCTTAATATAGCTTGTTTTAAAGAGATAATACAAACCCCCTTTACCACACAGTCATTCACAAACACTCTGACACAAATTCTTTATTAAGACTGTTCAATGTAGATGCAGGTTTTTAGCCCATAGGAAATCAGGCCTGGGCCTTAGGGAAATTTCAGAGTTTTTTTGCGAAAAGTATTATGGATTCAAAAGTATTTAGTGAGAAAAATTTAATGCTGGAGAAAAGGAAAACTGTGGAATAGCTGAGCTCTTCTCTTTAATCCAGATGGCTTCTTTTTCTGTATCTCTTTTTCATCTTGGTGTCCTTACAGTTCTCAGATGCCCATATCCTCATGGAACCTCCTAGAACCCAAATTATAATCTTGAAATGCCAGTTTTTGTTAAAAGAAACTCAAGTTCTTGAAGAAATGATTAACCTTCATTCAGGGTCAGCATAACATATTGGGTTCTCTAGAAACAAAGCCTGAGAAAGGGATTCTGGTGCTTGTGATTTATCAAAAGAGTGCCCTTTAGGAAAATTTATAAGGGAGAAAGTGAATCAGGATAGGGAAGGGAAAGAGTTGAAAAGTCTCAGGTAAAGTCTGATCCATTTGTGTGTGGGGGGACAAGAGCTTCAGAGCATAGATCACATGCAGTGTCAAAAGACGAGAACCAGCCTTTAATACCCCTGAATCAGTCAGTTGCTGGCAGTGGGTTGCCTTATATGTGTGTGTGTGGGAGGGAACATAATTTCCTATGCTAGGCGACTCCTATCAGCCAAGTATAGTTCGCAGGAGAAGTAGGGCAGCTGTTAGTCATTAGCAGTTGTCCTTATCCACACAGGATGCCATAACAGAGTACCATAGACTGAGTGGCTTATAAACAATAGAAATTTATTTTTCATAGTTCTGGAGGCTGGAAGTCCAAGATCAGAGTGCCAGCATGGTTGAATTCTGTTGAGAATCCTCTTCCCAATTGCAGACCGCTGATTTCTGACTGTATCCTCACATGGCAGAGAGCAGAGAGAGGAAGCAAGCTCTCTCATTCCTTTTATAAGGGCATTAATCCCATTCATGAGGGCTCCACCTTCATGACCTCATCTAATCCCAATTACTTCTCAAAGGCTCCACTTCTTAGTATCATTACATGGGGGGCGGGTAGGATTTCAACATATGAATTTTAGGGGGACCCAAACATTCAGTCCATAACAGCAGCCAGCACTCACAGCAGCTGTGGGATGGCTACATAGCCCTATAAAAGAAATCTGGATGGGGCACCAATAGCATCTCCTCAAGGTAGGAGATATACGGTATGAACTTAACAACTTGTAATTTAAAGCAAGGAAGCTAATGAAACTTACTGGGTTTGTGCTAAAAGAACTCAGGAATCACCTTGAATAGACTTCCACTGGCCAAGATGAGATTGGTTTCAAACATATAAAATGTTAAAACCCATGAGTTTATAATGATTAAACAACAACAACAACAAATTAATAGCCTTACTGGTTACCTGGTATGTAAAGGGAAAGAAGCAAGCATTTGTTCTGCCCTTCCCTGAAGAACTGTGTTCAGGTAACCAAACAGTTGATAAAATAAAGTTCTTCTTTAAGAATAATTCCAGGTAACAGATTGAGAAGGAATAATAGACTTAGAATATTACCACTTTCAACTTCTAATGTAAGAATGGATCCATTGAAGAGATGATCATGGCTAAAATCATTAAATGAAAAGTTGATTGGAAACCCATCATATATGGGAAACCCATAATTGGTGGATCAGATTGAAAACAGCTAAACCCACTGATCAATCTTACTAGCACAAAAAGACAGACAAGCAGACATCATGTGCTTATTGATATTGTGTAATAGGAAGCACACAGCATCACATATAAAATAAACTTGCTGCCCCCCCTCAAATCAAACTCAAATCTAATTGTATCCAACTACCAGTTTATAGAAAATACAGGGGATAGAGAGACATATTAAATGACATTAACAAATTAGCAAAATCTGGAAAGAAGGGAATTCCATAGGACAAATGATCTCGTTTCTTCAATAACTGCATTGTTAAAGGAAAATAAGAGAGGAAAATAGAACATATAGAGTAAAAGAGATTTTAGAGGCATATCAAACAAATGAAATGCATGCACCTTATCTGGTTCCTAATTTGAGAAAATCAACCACAACCACAACCACCACCACAACAACAACAAATCTGTGGGACAACTGGGGAAATTTTAATATTTCCTGGATATTTAGTTATAGTAAGGATTAAAAAACTTTAAGTTGTGATGATTGTAGTTTTGTTAGAAAAAAAGTACATGTATATTAGAGATAAATACTGAAATATTTATAGATAAAATGATGTATCTTGAGATTTGCTTCACAATAACCCACGGTAAGAGAGAGGTAAATGTGGGTATGAACGGAACAAGACTGGCTATCAACTGACAATATTGAAGCTGGGTGAAAGATACCTTGAGATTTACAATATTATTTTAATTTTATATGCATTTGGAATATTCCATAATAATATACATGAAAATAGACTCCAAAAGGATTATAGTTGTAAATGTGAAAGGTAAAACAACAAAGCTTCTACAAGATACAATAGGAGAAATGAATATGACCTTGAAAAGAGAGCACTAACTACAAAATTAGGATTCTTTATTCATTAAAATAAACCATTAAGAAAATACAGTAACAACACATTGAGTGGGAAAATATATTTGCAATATGTATTACTGACAAATAATTCATATTAACATAAAACAAAGTACTCCTACAAATCAATGAAGATAAAAAGAAAAATAGACAACTCAAAAGAAAGAGGACAAAAGACTTGAATAGGCCCTTTACGAAAAAGGATATCCAGTGTCCAATAAAGAGGAAAAGTTGCTCAACCTCATTAATCAAGTAGGAAATGCCAATTAAAATCATAATGGGGTATTTCTTTTCCTTTTGTATTTTCTTTTTTTTTCATGGTGTAAGTTCCCTATGGGCTCTGGGTGAACAATTAGTAATTAACACAGAGCTTTTTAAATAAAATCACTCATGAGAATGATTCATTTTTTTTCTCTAGCTTTATGAGATACTACATAATGCAATATTTCTACACACCTGCCAGAGAGACTAAAATGAAAAAGACTGACCATTACTGATTCTTAGCAAAAATGTAGAACAACTGGACCTTTCACATGCTGCTGGTGGGAGGTATAAATTGGTGCAACTCCATTGGAAAATTGACAGTGTCTATAAAAGCTGAATATATCAATACATGCATAAGTCTCTGACCTAGCAATTCCAGTCCTAGGTATACATACCCAACTGAAATGTGTATAACTGTGCACAAAATGTTTAAGAATGTTCATTGCAACCTTATTATTAATAGCATCAGGTCAGAAACAACCCAAATATCCATCAATAGTAGAATGAATAGGGCTTCCCTGGTGGCGCAGTGGTTGAGAGTCTGCCTGCGGATGCAGGGGACATGGGGTTCGTGCCCCGGTCCGGGAAGATCCCACATGCCGTGGAGCGGCTGGGCCCGTGAGCCATGGCTGCTGAGCCTGTGCGTCCGGAGCCTGTGCTCCGCAACGGGAGGGGCCACAACAGTGAGAGGCCCGCGTACTGCAAAAAAAAAAAAAAGAATGAATAAATAGTGATATATAGTATCATGCTCTAATAGAAAATCAGGAATCACTTTTTCATCTTCCCTACACAAAAAGTGACAGGACCAATCGTAGGTTTTGAAACTTTTAGTGAATATTAGTAGTCAGTAATTTACTAGGAGACATTATATGTACCCACAAACAGCACCACAGAAAATATCCTTTGGACAATAACAGGAAGAAATTAGAACAAAGCCTTCTATACACTGCCAATTTCGTCCCTCTGGTTGGGTCCTTTAGGTAGGAAGTAGGTCCTTAAAGCAGAAATGGTTCTTCATCAGCATTATTACTTTTTTATGTCTCCTTGTGTTCAAAAGATTTTGAAAGCAATAGAGATTTATTTCCCCTCTCTTACGGTTATGGAAAGAATTGACTTACTAGGCAGAGGCATTTTACATTTTATTTTCTGGGGCTTTTTTTCCCCAGTCTGTTGACATCCACCCACTAAGAAGGATAGGAGTTTGTTTTATCTGGAGAAATTTCTGGAAGGCAGATAGAATTGAGGTGTTCCAAGCTAGTTCTCAGACACCTACCTGTCTAATATGACTCAGTTTAATATTTTATTCCCATACTTCCAATGTCCTCTTAGGTCTCCCTGCTAAATACAGTCATAGCACTTATCACAGTTTTTGTTGTTTGGCTAGGTGATTATTTATTTAGGGTCTGCTAAGGCAGCAGTCCCCAACCTTTCTGGCACCAGCAACTGGCTTTGTGGAAGGCAATTCTTCCATGGACTGGGGTTGGGGGAGGGATGGTTTTGAGATGATTTAAGTGCATAACATTTATCGTGCACTTTATTTCTATTATTATTACATTGTAATATACAATGAAATAATTATACAACTCACCATAATGCAGAATCAGTGGGAGCCCTGAGCTTGTTTTCACTTGCCACTCACTGATAGGGTTTTTCTTTTTGGTTTTTTCTTTTGCGGTATGCGGACCTCTCACCGCTGTGGCCTCTCCTGTTGTGGAGCACAGGCTCCAGACGCGCAGGCTCAGCGGCCATGGCTCACGGGCCCAGCCGCTCCACGGCATGTGGGATCTTCCCGGACCGGGGCACGAACCCGTGTCCCCTGCATCGGCAGGCAGACTCTAAACCACTGCGCCACCAGGGAAGCCCCCACTGATAGGGTTTTGATATGAGTCGGCAAACGATTTATTACGGTCTCTGTGCAGTCAAACCTCTCTGCTAATGATAATCTGTATTTGCAGCTGCTCCCCAGCGCTAGCATCACCACCTCAGCTCCACTTCAGATCATCAGGCATTAGATTCTCATAAGGAGCATGTGACTTAGATCCCTCGCATGTGTGGTTCACAGTAGGGTTCGTGCTCCTATGAGAATCTAAAGCCGCCGCTGATCTGACAGGAGGCGGAGCTCAGGCGGTAAGGCAAGTGACGGGGAGCGGCTGTAAATACAGATGAAGCTTCGCTCCCTGGCCCTGCTGCTCACCTCCTGCTGTGCAGCCCGGTTCCTAACAGGCCATGGACCAGTACCATGGGGACTGGGGGTTGGGCCCCCCTGTGTTAAGGTCCATGAAGGTAGAGATCACGTCTATTTTGCCCACTGCTGGCTCTCCAGTGCCCAGTGAAGTATCTCATACATAGTAGGTGCTAAATTATTTGTTGAATGAAATCGTTTCATTGGACTAACCCAAAAAAATCAGGCCAGTTTTATGCTGCAATTCAGAATGGATTTATTCTTATTCCATGTACAAACCTAAGAAGCTTGCTTACCTGGTTTCCAAATCCACAATTGATCAAAAGTAAGATTCATATATAAATCACATATTTATATCTATATCCGTGTCTATATTTCAGGTATTGGGTGGGAAGCGAAATTCCTAGATTTAATGAAACTTGGAAAGAAATCTCTCCTATTATACAAAACTTATTGACTTGGTTATATTTTCTACGTTGCAATATGAAGCATCTGTGGTTTTCACTGTCTTATCGTTTCGTGCTCATTGTTGAGGATAAAGCCTCGACGTCAGTAAGCTTCTGCTAATCCCAATAATGCACACCTCAGGGTGCGTCATGATTCTGGGGTTAACCACTTAACCAGTGTTTGAATTTCTCTTCATCATCCAGTAACATCAGTATCACCTCTTGTGAAAAAAGAATCACAAGCTCAACTCCAGGTCTACTGAGTCAGAATCTGCATTTTATCAAGACCCCCAGATGATGTATATTCATAGTATAGTCTGAGAAGCACTGCTATAGACCATCTTGAACACTCTTGATTATGTTAAAGTTACCGCATTTTGGAGAAACCCATTTCATCTTAGCAGATTCTTAGAAGGATGATACTGAGCTGAAACCTGACCTTTTATTACCTCCCCATTTGTTCCTGGTTTCACATCCAGGGCCTTATACTAGTCTGCTTCATTTTTTTCATGACAGTTCTTCAAAGATCTCAAAGCAGCTTACCCTCCTTGAGGGTTTTCCAGGCCAGCATCTCTTAGAACTTGTATCAGGGAATATCAGTTTTGTAAAATGTTCTGTGGAAACAAATGGTTCAGTGCTACATAAATTGCAACTATGTTTGATTTTGGAATGTTTCATTTGAGGCTCTGAGAAGTAAGGAAAACAGCTTAATTTTGCTTAATCCAATTTTCCCAAACTGAGTTGTTCAGGAAAGCTTTTCCATGCATGTAACACCTAGTAACATCTTCAAGAATTGAAGAAGGAATTTTGAGAAATGTGGCTCTCAGCTGGAGCCTCTTCAGGTGCTCTGTGGCAGGCTAAATAATGGTTATCTAGGTTCAAAGATATCTAAGTTCAAATCCCTAAAATCCATGGGTGTTACCTATATGGTAAGAGGGACTTTGCGAATATGATTAAATTAAGGATCTTGAGATGTGGAGACTATACTAGAGTATCTTGGTGGGCCCTAGATGTAATCACAAGTATCTCTATAAGGGGGAGGCAGAGGGAGATTTGACTACAGATGCAAGTAGGAGATGTCACACTGGAAGCAAGAGGTTGGAGTGATATGAGGAAAAGGTCCCTAGCCAAGGAATGCAGTAGGCCTCCAGGAGCTAGAAAAGACAAAGAAATGGACTCTCCCCTAGAAGCCTCCAGAAGGTACTAGTCCTGTTGATGTTGTGTTTTAGTCCAGTGAATGAGATATTGGACTTCTGGTCTCTAGAATGGTAGAAGAATCCATCTGTGTTTGATTAAGCTACCGTTTGTGGTCCTTTGTTACAGCAGCATAGGAAACTAATACACTCATCATATCACTGCCTACTCAAAACCTGCAGTGACTTTCAGTTACCCTTCGGAAAGAGAATCCAAGCTCCTCATTCTGGCCTGCAAGTCTGCACCCAGTCCCACAAACCCTTCAGTCTGAGTCCTACCACTCTCTCTTATCATGGTGTTTGAATCGCACTGCTCTTTCTGTTACTTGAACCTGCCAAACTCAATCCTGTTTCACAGCCTTGTACTGGTAAGCTTTCTAATTTATTTGTTGACCTGTTTATTGTCTGTTCTTCCATTCCTCTGAGGAGACGAGAGCCTGGCACATAGTCAGTACTTAGAAGACATTTGTTGTTGAATGTATAAATGGATAACTGAATATGAATGTGGTTTCAACTTTCTTCGCCAGCCTGATTGCTTCCTTTGGATTATTTTCTGCTTGATTTATGTCTTTAAAATTATAATTCCCAGGCCTGACTCCAATATTATGGACCTGATATGACCATTATCAAGCATAGCAGAGATATTTCTTGCGAGCTTTAGGGAGCTTATATTTCACATTTTTGTGTCTGAATTATTTTATAATACATTTTTTTAAAAGGAGGAAAGTCTGGGGACTTCCCTGGTGGCGCAGTGGTTAAGAATCCGCCTGCCAATGCAGGGGACACGGGTTTGATTCCTGGTCCGGGAAGACCCACATGCCAGGGAACAGCTAAGCCTCTGCACCACAACTACTGAGCCTGCGCTCTAGAGCCCGCGAGCCACAGCTGCTGAGCCTGCCCGCCTAGAGCCTGTGCTCCGCAACAAGAGAAGCCCCCGCAATGAGAAGCCCGCTCACCACAATGAACAGTAGCCCTCACTTGCCGCAGCTAAGGAAAGCCCACGCACAAAAAAAGGAGAAAGCTTTCGTTTAAAACCAAACTCAGATGGTATTAACGCTGACATCTTCCCTAGACATCCTGCCTAAAGTTGTAAACTACCTCCCACCTACATTCCCTGTCTCCTTTTCTGCTTTATTCTTCTTATTACTCGTCACTAAAATCCCATATATTTTACTTATTTTTCTTTTTTGGGGTCTGTCTGACTACACTAGAAAATAAGTTTTATGCTGACAAGGAGTTTGCTATTTTTTAAAAACTGCTGTATTCCAGTGCCTAAAGAGTGAGTAGCACAGAGTAGATGGTCAATAAATGCATATTAAGTGAATGAACGTGTGAATAAATTAGCCAGCTGAGTTTATTCACCCAAATGTTGGCTAGAAATTAATTTCAAAATTATTATTCTTTTTCATTATTTCCGGGAAGAAGGATTTTTAAGAAAATTCATTTTCTCTTTTTCCCAGATTGTATTTCTCTGTTTCACCTGCTGTTTGGTGTAGCTAAGGAATGGAACGTGAGCAGAGGAATTATGCCTCCCTCCCACGTCAGCTCCATTAAACCTCCCTCACCTAATTCTCTCTGCTCTTTGCCCTCCTGGCTGTGACATGGATGCCAGGACGACATTGAATGCCACGTGTTGAGGCTGGCAGAGTCTCTCTCAGTCTGGGGCCCTGTACAGTTTTGTGGAACCAAACAGGAAATGCCTTGAACTGTTTATGTGCAGGAGAAACTAGACTCCTATTGCATGTGAGCCTGTTATATATCTTTGGGTGTATTTGTGGCAACAGTGAGTCTACCCTAACAGATAAATTTGTACAAATAAATACTCTTAACCTATTAAAGCAGTTAACATGCAAAAAAGGCTAAGACAGATGAAGGATAGTATTTTAATTATCATCTTTATTTTTCCTGCGTCCTGTCTTTGAGGTCCTTGGTTACACATGACAATTTGAGGAATGGGTTGTTGGACCACTAGGTCACCCCTAAAGGATACCCTTAGAACCATTTATTCTCTCTTTGAGGTAGCAGAAAGCAATATCCCTGCTTTAGCATTGCTTTCTCATCAGAGTGATTTATGGAAGCCTCTCAATTCCTGGGATTGCAGCAACGTTTGGTTGTTCCCCAGATGCCAATACATTGTCTTTAAAGAATCAATGGCCTTGCAGTTCCCCTCACATGCACCCTCATTTGCAAAGGCATGTGTAAGCACTGTGAACCCCAGACGCCCTCAGTGAAAAATCAAATCAACGATCTGGTGTGTTCAGCAAACATAGATGGAGGAGGTTAGATGCAGAATAGATGGGGCCCATTATAGCTGACACACGCACTCTTCACCAACAATATTGCACAAACATGCAATGTGTAACTCAGAGTATATTTATGACTTTTCCATTGTTTGTTTTCCACAATATCCCATCAGGTGGGTTGGCACATATTATAGTTTCTAGTTTGTGGGGCGAACTGAGATTCGGAGAAATTAAGGAGAGCACCCTCTTCTGGGGTAACAAGCTCTCATGGGAGAAATGGGGCGACACCATCAGATGGGGTGAGCTAGCATGTCTTACATGAACATTCCCTTTTATTGGGAAAGAGGCATAGGACTAGGGTCAAAGCAGGGAAGAAATGGATGGGCTTTAGGGGGATGTGGACATCCTGAAATCATAAGCCTTTATGTGCACCTGTGTGCATTTTATTGGAGAGAGTCCATAGCCTTCAGCCAATTTTTTAAGGAGCTAGAAACCCTCAAGTAATTAAGAACCATTGTTCAGGTGTTCTGTACCTGTAGACGGTCTTGGGCTGTACAGAGCAACTGATATCCAAAGCCTTACTGTGGGGAAATAGTGCTTTTGTATAAGAGGAAAGGGGCACAGAATCTTCTTAGACAGGATTTATATGTGCCTTATGGATATTTGTTGCACAAAACAATATGAATACCAATTCCTATAATCCCAGAGAATTCCTCTGGCTCCACAGTGATCAGATTTACTATTTTGCCAAAAAATAATAAAGACAGGCTTGCCATTTTAAGAAGAAAATGCTTAGCATTAGCAAAATCCTGTAGATCCATTCCAGGTAAGGTGTATAAGACTCAGAAAACTTTTATTTTGTACACTGATGTTTATACAGTGGAAATGTTGGCTTACCAATTTACCAAAGGGAGCCACAGTTGCTGGGGCATCGATTAAGGGAAATAGGGACGTAGGCAATTATTATTATTATTATTTTGCGGTACGCGGGCCTCTCACTGTTGTGGCCTCTCCCGTTGCGGAGCACAGGCTCCGGACGCGCAGGCTCAGCGGCCATGGCTCACGGGCCCAGCCGCTCCGCGGCATGTGGGATCCTCCGGGATCGGGGCACGAACCCGTGTCCCCTGCATCGGCAGGCAGACCCTCAACCACTCTGCCACCAGGGAAACCCACTTAGGCAATTATTTTATAAGCATTTCTTTGCTTAGAATTTCAGAAGGGTTGACAAGGTCACGCTTACAACTCTGGCTACCAACATGCCTATCCTAGGGACACTTCACACATTTTCTGAACCAGGTGCTTAGCCAAACGTAGACCACGAATGAAACCATTACCCTGAGAGGGTACTGTCCTCAGGGCTCAGGGTCTGTTGAGGAAAACAGCGTGAGGGAAAAGAGAAATAGCCCTGAGAGTTGCCCTATAATTGGGGAAATTATAACGTTCACTCTCTTGTCTTGAAAGTAAACATTAAGCTTTGCTTAGTCACCAAGGGCAAACCCTGAAGCCAGTTGCTGACACCAACTGGTTGTTGTGTATTTTGGCCCTAGGATTTGACTCTAGGGGAGCTCCTTTTCTTAGCTGAGAAACAAAGTAACTGAATTCTCAGCACAGTGTTGATTCTGGGAAATCATTTTGGTTTGTACAATTTGGGGTTCTGAGCACAGAGTATAATCAGAGTGGCAGTGATGGGGTGAGGAACCCCAGGAGGCTGCGTATCCTTGTTGTCTCTTGTCTATGTGTTTTAGTAAGAGATTAGAATGTCCTAGATGGCATCTCATGATTGCTGACAACATAGCGACTGGATCTAATTTTCCACTCAGGATGTAAAAATATGCTCAAGAAACTGAAGTGAAATGGAAAACATGAAGAAGCTATCTTCTTTATATTCCCCCCACCACCTCTTCCTTCACTCTTTACCCACTGATTGTAAAAATGCTCATCTCAGCGTTCATCTCTTTGCCTTTCTGGAACTTAATCAACTCACATTTCAGCTACAAATACATTACTGTGGCATTGCAGCCAGACCTGAGCTCTCACGCGTATTCTAAGTGTCAAGCTCTGTGGTTGGCCAGGTCCTTGCATGTTTTACTGCTGCTTAAAGGAAAGAGATTGGGATTCAAAATCTATTTGCCAAAAGAAGGTAGTTAGGTATGTATGTGTATTCATATGAACATTGCAGTAAGGATTTGGAGACCCTGGAGACAGGATAGAGATAGACAGGAACACTATCTGTGGGCTCATTCTTTAGTTAGAGGACATGAGTTCTAGTCCCACCCCCCCTCCCCCCACCCCATGCTAGCTATATGACTTTGGCCAATTCAGTTAAGCTTTCAGAGCCTCAGTTTCTTTCATCTTTAAAATGGGAATAGTGCATGTCTTGCCTGCCCTATTGTGTAATTATGAAGACCAAATGAGGTAATGCCTTATTCAAACATAAGATGGTGTTTCAGTCAGGAGAGCTTAGGTTATGTTGTGATAACAAACATTCCTAGAATTTCAGTTGCTTAAAATAACAATTTTTTTTTTCCTCACAGTTCATGTCCAAAATGGGTTAGATGGGTTGGCAGAGGGACTCTTCTCATTGAAGTGTCTCAGAGATCCAAGTTTATGAAGATTCCATCTTCTTGTGATTCTACCCTCTCTGTGTGCAATGACTGTGTGCTTCCATGATTACTGCATTGGGGGAAGAGAACACTGGAGAGTGAAACATTGGTAATTATATACATGGTTTGGAAGTGACATTCACTTCTGCTCATGTTTCATTGGCCAAAAAAATACGGTCTTATGTAACTTTAGAGGAGATAGCAGTGTCATTCCATGAGAACCTATGGAGCTTTAGTAATGCCAAGCATAGGTGGTTTTGCAGAATTCTCCCCGCCCCTCCCGCCGCCATTTTAGTATCTCTGATGTTGAGATGCATTGAACAATCAATATCATCTTATACTCACCATAAGCCACTTATTCAGATTTTATCTCTGAAGCCAGAATGCAGTTTACAGCCGGTGGTATCCTAGATTTGATGACAATATGGCATTATTGCTATTCTTCCCAGATACTTGGGCTTCAGTGATCCTAAGGGACCATGACTGGGATGGGGTCTGTAATCCCAGCAGTGCTAGATAGTGCCATAGTTTCTCAGCCTCCTTGAATTTTCTTGTACCATTTGCGTGGGGCCACTGGGATGAGAGAGTTCCCTGAGGCTTTCTCTCACTCCCAGGAATGACGGTCCTCTTTTCCCTTGCCCTGACTTTGGATCCCCATTCTAAGACAAGTCGTTGAGTGTATAAGGGTCCGTAAAGATTTATAAGACAGCAGTCTCCTCAGTGGCAGTGACAGCATCTTTTCCTTCTGTCCAAACAATCCCCTAGACACCCAGCGGGTCAAGATAAATGGTGGTTTAGGATCCAAAATTCCCGTTCCAGCTGCTGAAGAAGTGTGACCATCAGCTCGTGTCTGGGCCAATGTCCTCACTGTTTTACTTTTGGGCTTTACCCTTATCCCCTTTACTGCCTTCCAGGTAATTGCCTTGAGACATCAGATACTGCCTTCTCTCTCGTTTCTGGTTTCCTCACCTGTGGGCTCCTAGACCATTTGCTTTTCACACCTGTGCACTCAGACGATGATGGCTGATCAGAAGCAGGAGGAGAGACTGAGCATTGCGGTGGGCGCGGGGGTAAAGGGCGTTGGAGGGGAGTAGAGAATAGAATGGAGGGTGGGCTGAAGCTCAGATCGACGCCATCCGAGGGCTGAAGTAGGAAGTCAAAAGCATGGGTTTTCTCCATGGCTTCTACCCAAACTGTGTGAGTCTCCTGGCCTCTAGATCATGCATCCTAGTACTTTATACACATCTCCACAAAAAACATGATTTTTGGCAAAAGGACTGAGATTAACCTTCCACGCTATTTCCATTTGCAGCCCAGGCAGCCTGTCATGTATAATTTGGTATTTAAATCCTCTCCATTGTGGCCAAGATAATGACCTTTCTGGGAATTAATGGCTGAGTAATGGCATGCCCTTTTGGGGAAGCTTCATGGTAACACATCTGATTCTAAGTTAGGCCCAACTCCCCGGCATTCTTGCCTGCTTGGAGACCACCTGGGGCTAACCGGGGACCAGAGAGCCCTTTTCTCTCAGACTGTGGTTGCTGTTGGAGAGTTTGGGGTTATGTTCTCGTCCAGAGCCTCCTTAGCTTGTGTTCCTACTCAGATTCCCTGGATCTTGATGCTTCTTTTCCTTTAATCTCTGCTTTTAATTTGATTCACTTGTTTAAGTTTTGTTGGAGGCCAACTTCAAATACCATGACATTTATGGGCTGTTCCCTGGTGGCTACTGGGCCTAGACAAGGCCCGGTGACTCACCAACCTCTTCCCACCCCAAGTGCTCTGTGTGCTCCCAGAGAGCTGCATCTGAGGATTTGCTTTGACCCTTCTCCTGGCCTCAGGCTGCTGACCAGTCATAGTCTCCTGCCGTTGGGTATGCTCTAGTCCCTTCCCGCTGCCACCCCTTGAGGGTATGGTATGTCCCTACCACAGGGCACAGAAGACCGCTGATACATTTCCAGCCCATGCTGCCTCCACCTGATCCTGCCATTGTCTCCACTCCTCCCACTGTAGCCAGTCCTGGCCTGGCCCAGCCACCGACAAGCCTCCATGGTCATGGGTGCTGTTCACGGTCTTGCTCCCTTTTCTCATCCCAACCTGCCTCTGTTCAGTGGACACTTGAATGGTGCCACAGCTGGCTTTAGAGACAGACAGCATTGGGCTCAAATATTGGTACCACCACTTCTTTTACCGAAGTCAGTTTCCCGAACTATAAAAGTTGGGTATAGCAATGCCCAACCAAGCACCCAGCATACAGCATGAGCAGTGACTATTAGCGTGTTATTAGCGTAGGAAGTAGGATCATTGTGGTTAAAGTTCATAGGGTTTAAGGCCAAACAGGCTTGAGTTCTAACTTTTGCCTTACTGCTTAGCCAGTGTCAGTTTCAGTTTCTGACTCCCAGTCTGGTGCTCTCAGCATTTCTCTGGACTGTCTTACCACAGTTTACTTTTCATGTTGGTAGATGGCGACCTAGCCAACTCCTTGGACAGACCACTGTAAACTGCTGGATCTGAATAAAGGGGTGATTATTATTGCAGGGAGGAGGACATGCAAGGAATTGATGGTCGCTTAGTCCATTGTCTCAACAGAAGAATACTGGCTCTACAGGGCTCCAGGAATCCTCTGCTTTCCTTGGCTCGGACAATTTTTTGGAGAAGAGCTAGTGCCAGGGGTAAGACTGACTCCTTCTTGACAGAGAGTGATGGGAAAGTTAATAAGGTGTTTGGAAGAAAAAGTGCCCTTTCTCTCTGGACAAAGAAAGAGGGAAGAACCACCGTTTGATTGGGCTAGGATAGAAGGAATGAACTCGTAGGACTTAGGAAATTTGCAACCACAATGTCTCTTTGTCAGGAAAGCAAGCCAGTGACTCAGCAGTTTTCTCAACTCGGCAGAAGGAGAAGGGCTGAGAGCGTCAGAGATCATGACTCTGAAGGGAGCAGGTTATCGTTTTTGGGGACTTGACAGCAGTCAGCCTAGAGAGAGATAGGTTTAACATGGATAATTGAAATTCACATATAACTCTTAACTCATTGTCGGTGGTGGTAACTACAGCCTCTCTCCTGTAGTAAGTCGTTCAACAGAGCTGTTCAGAAGCAGCAGCAGTGATTGCCTTGATTTTATCTTGTTCTCTTCCTCTGCCTACCTTGAGGGCAGCTGCAAATAAACTAGGGAATGAGCTTAAAGGTGAGCTGGCAAAGCACGAGAGGAGAGCTAGTTGGCTAGGGCTCTGGGTTTTGAGCTGGAAGAGCAGCTGGTGCCACAGAGAGACCCAGGAGCAGCTCATACACCTCCCGCTCATTTCTCCCTGGTTATTTGGGTCCGATGGGTTCCCATACACACGGGACTTTCACGCTTGTTGAAAACCTTTTGAGGATTGTAGAAGCACGCTATTCCATTGGAACACTCAAATTCCTAAAGTGTCCTTCTTTAACTGCATCGGAATGTGAATTGTGTTTGGAATGCACTGGGGAGAATTGCCTGTTAAGAGCTTTTCTATGAGCCCCTTTTAGAAGGAGAGAAATCACTTTTAGATTATCTTTTTGTAAGACTCTGCATTTCCAGTTATTCAGAGTGTATGAAATCTCCCTCCAGAGCCCTCATTCCAATTTAGCCCTCTAAGAAATTCTGATAGCTCCAAATGTGTAACTCTCAAACCTTGTTTTTAAAAATAGTCATGTACTTTCTCTACAACATGATAGAATTTGCAGAAATTCTGGATGTGTTTCCTGGCTTTCCCAAAAGGCCTTTCTTTACCAGGGGCCCCACTGCAGAGAGTGAGGCCTGCATGACGATAGAGAGGGCCATCTCCAGAGTGCTACAGGAGCAAACGAAGCAAAAATACCTGCCAAGTGAACAAAAAGAAAAGTTAATAGGACAAGAACCCCGGGTTAGAAACTCACAGTGCTCAGTCCCAAGGGGCTGGGAACTTGCTATTTGGATGGTCTTGCTGTGAACGTTTCAAAGACTCAAGGGGATTTATTAATAGTTGGGCCATTGAAACCTTTGGCTGCTTGCAGCAGTGTCCTGTACAATAGCAAATTTGTCTTTCAAAAATATCTCGAACTTGTGCTTAATGTTCTTTACTGATTTAAACCAGGCAAGGAGGCAGTAAATCAGATTATCATCATCCTCGGGAAGGAGAGCAATCTGGAATGTTAATTTTCCAGCTGAGATTACTGGAAGTTTCTTTTCGGTTTATTTTTTAAAGGGAGAGAATAAAAAAGGAAGAAAGCCAAAGGTAAGAGGTTTTTCGTTTTTTTGGTTTTTTTTCCAGGAAAGCATATATTCCAGGTTTCCATTCTTGTCACTTTGTGAGTTATAACTTATTGTTTCTTATGTTTTTCCTAAAAGTATAAAGATCCAGAGAATCTCCTTCAATGGAGCAAGGGATTTTGTCCCGGTATGGAGTATAGACTGTAGGGATTTGTCTAGGGATAGTAACCAGTCCATAATCAGAGAAGAGATTTCCATATGGCAGATCAAATATAAGACCATTGTGTTTCAAAGCTTGTTAACTGTGGCTGTATTGGAAAAATGCCTTCATTCGTTTATTTATTTTTTAGCAAACATATGGGCTTTGGGCAGATATGTTTAAGGTGGAACTTTCTTTCCATTTGGTAGGGCTAATAAGTATTTTCCTTTTCCCGGGAGACTTGTCTCTCCCTATGTACAGTGTGATACATGCTGTCCTTTATGAACCCAGCCTTCTCAGAACATGGGAGTTGAGCAGCTTCTCTGGTGGTGAGGGTACCTCAGGGAGGAGACCTACTTAGGGAAAGGGCCTGGAGTTGGGTACCAGCGAGACCCCGAGTCAAACTGGCACTGCTTGCTCATTACCTCTGTGGTCTTGGATCCCGTGAGCTTCAGCTTCTCACTTATATAATGGGATAATGGCATCGGCCTTGAAGAATTGTCTTGCGGTTGAAACTGTGTGTTTATGAAGTGCCCAATGTAGTGTCTGACTGGTTAGTCGGGGACTTCATGGCCGTAGGATTGGCCCAATCCAGCAACAAATGTCCTGCTGAATCTCCCTGACAACGTGATTTTGTGAAACGGTTGATTGAAGCTGGAGGGAAGAAAAGTAAGTCTATTATGAATGGAGATATCATGCACTCAGAATCCCAAGTCCCCTCAAAGAACCTGAAGTATCAGCTTCAGCTCCCTTTTGTGGGAAATGCTGTAGGAGTTTTATTAAACACAGGCTCTGACGCTTTCCCTGGAATCACAAGAATTGTAGGCTAGTTACGGTGTCAGAGGAGTGCCTCATGAGTAATGGTTGCATTCTCTAATGACTCTTGGGATAATTAATCAGCAAAGCTTCATGAACCTTCCATGGCCTTCTTTTCTCAGCAGCGACAACTTGATTAGTTTGGACATAGAATAATAGTTTGGTACTTAAAGAGGACTGGCTTCATGATGCTCATTTTCATGATTCTCATTTTCTTCCTCTCGAATATTTTGAACTTTTAATTATCTAAAGACCTGAAAATTCTTTTAAAAAATTCATAGAGAATCTTGAGGCTAGTTTTGATCATTTATGTGTTATCATTAATGGATAGAATTTTATTCCTCATAGAGGGGACACAGCTGTGCAACAGCTGTCAAATTCTAATTCTTATCACTGGGCTTTTCCTGGCCTTAAGTATTCGAGGCAGAACCAGTACTCCATTTTATCAAACTGATAACAGGGGCAGGTTTATGTAGGGAAGAGAGCACTGGACTTAGGTTGACCAACTGCTACTGGTTTGTCTGGGACTTTCCTTGTTTTTGCCCTGAAAATCCTCTATCCTGGGAAACCTCTCAGTTTTAGGCAAACAGAGACAATTTGCCCAGGCTGTTCTGCTTTGAATATGGAAGGTTTCATGTCTTGGAAATCTTGGGAAAACTAAATATTTGAGTTCTAGTCCTTGTGGAGCTGCTACATAGCCATGTGACATTGGCCAATCAGTTTGTTGAAAAAAGCGAGGTGTTGGATCATATAATCCTGAAAGTCCCTATTAAGGTTGCCCCTTTGGCTTAAGAGGCAGCTTTTTATTGGAAAAGCTGTGTCATTACTCAGGGTTTTCTTTCCTTCTGAGAAATCAGTATCCAATTTGTTCTGAAAGGTCCTATAAATGAATCTAGACTCCAAACTGGATAAAGATGTTCAGAATATTTCTGGATCAAATCTCAGGTATGGAGGTATATGACACTGTTGAATACTGGGGTGCTGGAGGAAGCAGGTGCTGCTCTTGTTGATGTTACAAACCAAACACCCAGTGCAAGTGTCCTACATTTCATGGCCAGGGAGGAAATTGGCTGGGATTTTCCATTTTAGCTAACATGCAGTATTTTCCCACTAGTGAGGTTGAAGCCTTGGTTGTAACTCTGGAACCAAGCCTATTTATAAATTGGAATAAATGTTTCCAAGCCAAGATCAACCATGTGCACAAAGTTGGGGTGACACTGATGCTTTTTGGGCACTTGGAGTGGGGAGTGTTGTTCCCAGTGGGCCAATGATCACCCAGTGCAGCAATAACTTCCTGATTTCCCATCATGTGCTTGGGATCCAGGTACAAATAAGACATGGCCCCGCCCTCTAGAAGCCTACTGTCTTGTGAGGGGCATGGAATGGTAATTAATTACTAAACAGAGTTTGGCAAGTCCTGTAATGGAAGCATAAGCAGAATGATGTGGGAGAGTGAAAGAGGAAGCAGTTGATTCCATTATTCTGCTGCATCTGGTTGATGGCACCCTGCTCCCCAGCCTGCTAGCTCCTGCATGTATGCCCATAGCCCAAAGGGTGGGACCAAGATGCCCCAAAGCTGTGTTTCTGTGTTTTTTTCTTGGATATAACAGGATAGAGTGCATCATTATTATTGTTACTGTTCAAGGCAAAAAATAAAGATGACAAGAATGATTTGTTTCCACTGAGTTTCCCTGAAATCCCATGCCCAACTTACTTCCATTAAGCTTTTCAACTTAATAGCTGGTAAAACAGTATGTGCATGCATTAGAAATATGTCCTTTTAACATCCAGTTGCTCCCTGCAACAGGAGATGGCAAAGAAATATGGCTTCTGTCATTTTGACCCATTGTTCAACATTTAAATAACAGTAAAATAATGACTCCAACATGAAGTTTCTAGTTAAATGAGCACCAGTGTGGTGCCACGGTTAATAGTATAGTAATTTTTGGCATAAAGTGATACAGGAAGCTTGATTTTAGCTGTCTTACATTAAGGAAGACTTGGCTTTTGTGTTTAATAATGAGAAGTTTGAAACTTTATAGAGTGCTTTTCTTCCTAGGAACAAGGAACAGTTCATATATTTTTTGATTTCTCTTCATAACATCCTTGAAAGAAGGGAGGAAGAGGTATTGCATTGTATATTTTATAGAATAGGAAATTGAGGCCTAGAACAGGTAAAGGCCTTGCCGAAGGATGTACAGCTGGTTAATGAAAAGCCTTTTCCTGGTTCCCATGTCTCCTTACCTAATGTCCTCACAACAGGTTGTGCTGTTTTGCTGTGGTCATCAAAATATCTCAGGAAGTCACATTTTCTGATGAAAAAGTTCACTTGCACTTATGGAGACTCAAAATGCTAGATCCATGGAGGCCACTCCCCCAGATGTCATTATAGCTGTGATCACACTATTTTGAAATTTTTTTTTTTTTTTTTAAAGAAGATGTTGGGGGTAGGAGTTTATTAATTATTTATTTTTGCTGTGTTGCATCTTCGTTTCTGTGCGAGGGCTTTCTCTAGTTGTGGCGAGCGGGGGCCACTCTTCATCGTGGTGCACGGGCCTCTCACTATCGCGGCCTCTCTTGCTGCGGAGCAGAGGCTCCAGACGCGCAGGCTCAGTAGTTGTGGCTCACGGGCCTAGTTGCTCCGTGGCATGTGGGATCCTCCCGGACCAGGGCTCGAACCCGTGTCCCATGCATTAGCAGGCAGATTCTCAACCACTGTGCAACCAGGGAAGCCCCGTATTTTGAAATTTTTATAGCAGTATTCTTCAGATCTTCACCCCGACAGTTAAGGTTCTGGAGGGGTCAGACTCCTTTCTTTAAAAAAAGAAATGTCTGAATCCAAACCAAGCATGGTACAAGAGTACACGTTGTAACAAAGCCCCAGCACACGTCATTAAATTTGGAAACAGCCAGGAAGACCTGTGCTAGACAGTGACCTGGGTGTGACAGCTGAGAAGTGGTGGGAAGAATGGGGCAGAGGATATGGGACCTGGGTCTTCGTGCTGACTCTACCATAAATCTGCTGAGTGATATTGGGCCTCAAGGTCCTACTTGTTTGTAAAATGAATGAGCTAGGCTGTACTGTCCAATAGAATAGGGTAGCTATATAAATTAATTAAAATTCAATGAAATTAAAAATTCAGTTCCTCAGTTGCACTAGCCACATCTCAAGTGCTTGATAGCCACATGTGACTAGTGGCTGCCGTAATGGACAGGGTAGAGGTAACATGTTTCCGTCATTGCAGAAAGTTCTGTTGGAGACCCCTAAGCTAGACTGCATCAGTGGTTTCCCCAGTGTGTTTCAGTAAGTCTCCAGGATTCCTTAGACATTCCTTAGGACCTCTGAGAAGGTAAGGGAGAGCCCCGCAAGCAGGTGGGGCTCTGAGCACCCTGGCTTCATTTTCATCTGTTTTAAATAAAATGGGTATTATAATTTTGAAACACCTTTGAATTTAGGTTCTTTTATGAACCTGAAGCTGGTCTCTCTCTCCACTCTGTTCTCCATTATAACTAGAGGAAGAGGATGCTAAGAACAGGGGGAATGTTCTAACCCAAGAGAAAGAGGAAGGAAGAAAACCTGCCCCTTCCAGGCTGAGGAGCTGTGGGAAGAAGAGGGGAGATTGAGCAATGGGAAGGAAGACACGTGTGCTCGGTTTCCTCTCGCTGGCTGAAGCTGTGAAGGGGGCCTGAGTTCGTAGATTGAGGGAAGCGGGGCTTCTGTGCTGCTCTCTCATTCAAGGCCCTGGCAGGTTACCTTGAAGTGTACCCGCTGCAAGCTGGAGTGGCCATTTGGTGAAAGTGAGGACCTGCCCTTAGCTCCCGAATAGAGCAGAATTTGACTTCTTTCTGTAGGGAGCATGGCTGGGAAGCTGCTTGGAAGTGGGAGGGCGTGGCATGGTGTGGGTGGCCATGTTGCTGAGGCTGCAGGTTAGGACTTTGGGGTCTCAGGGCTGAAGAGGAGTCACTGCTAAACTTTAGGGCCACTGCAGGGCTGATGAGAGCTGAGGTGAGGCCAAGAGAGAACGGGGATCCTGGGCCGGACCAGACCAAGAAAGCATAGTGTGTGAATTATATCTTCTGTGGACTGTCGGCAGTGGAAGCCAGTGGAATGGTGGGGAGTGGGGTGGGATTGTGGGGCTGACCAACCATACTTCATGTAGCTCCAGGCCAGTGCATGCCCAAGAGCTAGCACGAGGTGGTAGTGGAGGGGGAGGGCTTCTTTGGCGGCTTCTTCTATTCCCTTCTTATACATAAGTTAAAGTACCTTTATGATTGTCTCCGTCGTATTGTACAGGCTTCTCTTAATACCCTGTGAATCTGAGTCATGAAGCTGAACCACTGCAACATGACTGTGCTTCCTCCAGGACTTGTCTGCCTGATTCCAGCTTTCTTTCTTTAGCTCCTACCCATGGAGCTATGTGCTTTGGCTTCTGTATTTTGCTTGGTTCAGGATCTGTTTTTTTTTTTTTTTTTTTTCCCCCCTGGTCTTCTTTGTTCCTTGGGTCTAGATGTTCAGGGTTCAGATGCTCAATCCCCCTTGGAGATGTGCCCTGATTCAGAAGAACTCTGGTCCTGGAATGGCCTGGGGTTCTTGGGGAGATAGAAATAAACTGCACCTTGGAATGTGGGGTGTGGGATATTAAGCACTGTGTTAATGTAGTTAAGACCGTATAAAGTTCTAAACCTTTGAGCTGGGACTTCCTTGGTGGCACAGTGGTTAAGAATCCACCTGAGGGTTTGATCCCTGGTCCGGGAAGATCCCACATGCCACAGAGCAACTAAGCCCATGTGCCACAACTACTGAGCCTGCAGTCTAGAGCCCATGAGCCACAACTACTGAGCCCGCGTGCTGCAAGTACTGAAGCCCGCGCGCCTAGAGCCCGTGCTCTGCAACAAGAGAAGCCCCCGCAATGAGAAGCCCACACACCACAACGAAGAGTAGCCCCCGCTCGCCGCAACTAGAGAAAAGCTTGTGCACAGCAACTAAGACCCAACGCAACCAAAAATAATAATAATTAAAATAAACCTTTGGGCTCTGTTTACTGTGATTTGAGACTTTCTTCAGGGAAAAGTTGTTGGCCACTTTCTTACTGAAGTCAGGAAGAAGTTACTAATTGGCAGTTACTAACTGGACATAAAAATACTTTCTTATAAGCTGCTTTCTGAGGCAATAACTTCCATGTCACTGGAAGTGTTCAAACCAAGAGCAGACAATTTCTGTTTAGGTTATTGGAATAAGATTGGATGGAAGATTAAAGCTGGAAGGCCACTGAGTTCCCTGCTCTACAAAAGAGTAACCTTGAGAATACCTTCTTTCCCTTAAAGACATGACTTGGTGTCTAGCCCAGTACCCAGGAAAGACTGGGCTTAGAGTGGATGCTTTTTGTAGGGTGTACATTGTTGAAGGTTAAAGGTCCAAGCCTTCTGTTCCAGGCTTACTTCCTATTTGAGGCTCCAGATATACTAGATTGTTTCCACTCAAATATGTCCTGCTCTCTCTTACTTCCTTGTCTTTGAGCATATGACTTCATGATCATGGAGTTTGTCCCCCCTCCTCTCCCTCCCTTTGCATCTGGCTAACTCTTAACTTGACCTTGGGGTAGTCTTGCCTTGGTATCCCTCAGTGTCCTCCACTTCACCCTGGGCTTACCTCGTCAGCTCACAAGACCCACCTCATGGTGCTGTAATCCTCT
Source organism: Monodon monoceros (assembly GCF_005190385.1). Taxonomy (NCBI): domain Eukaryota; kingdom Metazoa; phylum Chordata; class Mammalia; order Artiodactyla; family Monodontidae; genus Monodon; species Monodon monoceros. The sequence goes on from NW_021703775.1 coordinate 54,747,400, forward strand.
CCTTGTCTGTCTGCCATATGAAATGTCCCTCTTTCTGGGGCCCAGGGACTGTGTCTAATGCCTTTTTGTTTCCCTGCACAGTGCCTGGCAGACTAGGGGTCTAACTGATGGTTGCCAAGTAAGTGAAATGAGCTGGACTGTGGGTTCCAGGCCTTGCAGACCTAACGTGTTTCTGTTCCCTGATTTATTTCTGTCTCTGATCCTTCCTTTATGGGACTGAATTATAAAGAACTTTGGGAGGAAAAAATAAATGATGATATAAGAAAAATTGCTTTACTGCATTGGAGACACGAAACCACCCAGCATTTCTTTCTCAGCCAGTACTGGCAAGAGACAGAGAAATTGAGCTGTGCTGGGCAATCCTTGTCTACTTTTTAGCGTGACTTGGCAGAATTCAATTATTCTTTCCCTTGCACTTCAGGGAGTAGGTGGATGCCTTAAAATATTCAAACCAGTACTTTGGGATATCAGATCTGGATGACTTTTCGTCCAAACAGATAGGTGGTGGATGGTGTAATCACTCAGTGGGCACTGGAACTTTCTCTGGGCATCAGTTTAATGAACAAAGTTTGTTGTAAAGCTGTACTTCGGGTTCTTTAATGCATGCATATCGTTCCCGAACCAAATTTATGAAAATGTGTTGGGGCGGTGAGCATTTAAAGAATTTCAGGGAATAAGTCAGAATTGAAAGTTCCAAACAAGTGTAATTATTATTGCATGCATGTTGTGTTCAAACCCTTGGCCCTCCTGGGAACAGGCTGACTTCACAGAGTGCCTTATTAATTAAAGGGAAAACAAATGTGCTGCTGGAGTAGTTCTTGTCTCTCCTTGGACTGACCGTGGGAGACTCATGTCAGCTTTCTGGGCCTCAGTTTCCTCAGCTGAAAAATTATGGATTTGTTCATCTTTAGAATCTCTCCAGGTTTTTAAATCTGTAAATAAGGCACATCTGCTTTTTCTCTTTCTGAAGACCTGCACCTGAAAAGTAGCTTTGTGGCTGAGATGATAAACTTATTTAACATGATTTATTTACGCAATGAATGTTCATTGAACACTTACTTTGTGCAGGTCGCTGAATTTATAGCAAAATCCCTGTTCTTAGGAAGCCTAGAGTCTAGAACAGGGCTTGGCAAACTTTTTGCTGTAAAAGGCCAGATAGTAAATATTTTTGACTTTTCAGACCAGTGTCTGTCACAGCTACTCAACTCTGCCTTTGTAATGGGAAAGCAGCCTCAGGCAATATGCAAATGAGTGGGTGTGACTATATAAATAACCCCTTTATTTACAAAAAACAGACGATGGGCCCCATTTGACCCATTGCCCAGTTTGTAGACCTATGACCTAGAAGGCAGAGACATTCAGTAAATATATAAACAAATAGATATGTAAGATTTAAGTGGTGATTAGCACCCAATTTCACTGAGATAGAAGATCAAGGAGAAATACAACATTCACTAACAACTCAGCATTTCTGATCAAAACAATCCTATTTTGCACTGGCTTAAATGTTGGCTAGGTATTCTCTGTTCCATGGAAATTAAGCATATTATTTTTAAAAATCTTTTGATTTTAATAAGAAACAAAATGAAGACAAGGAAAGCAGTGAGTGTCAACACATAATTAATCACCACTATAGGGTGCCACGCTAGAATTTAGGGCAGTTTATCTGAACCAGGTTGAGGATGGAGGCAGCCATGACCTGTCCTAAGTTGCATGGTGAAGGGCTGCCGAGGGTGGACAGATTTCCACAGAGGTTGATCATTTTGAAATGACTATTTAAATGTATGGCATTTGGTGATGTATCATTGATCAATAATATTCTTACAATTCCTGCTTTGCTCCTGTTCAATCTCAATTTATAAAGATTTTCTGTCATTGGGAAATGAGTCAGAACCAAGAAAATAGGTTTCATCATTTAAAAATACATTTTGGGAAAATCTAAATGCATCTCTTATTTGTTACCAATGCAGAGACCAAAAAGAAAAAGAAAAAAGTGTGGGGGGTTCATTTGCTTTGTGGCACCAGGCTTCTTAAAAAAACGACAGAAATTTAACAATACTCCTTTGTGCAGAAGTATATTTGCAGACCTGTCCAGGAGACTTGTGATTAGCAAAGAAAACAATTCTACTATCCAGAGATGATTTTGTTGCTGTGTAGCTGTAAGGGCGACTCCCCACCGCTGACTATCAGTGGGCAAGAGCTTTTATAGGTGGAGGGAGGGGACTACATGTAGAAACAGCACAGTCAGCTGTGACAGTCATCTTGAAGTTGGTCATTGGTGGTCTGACCAGCATCATCTTGATTGTTTTAAGTACAATTAATCTTCAGTTCCAGGGTTAGTTTGTTCCCATTTCTTTGAGGCCAATTCTCATAATTGTGGCAGCTTATGTCATGGCTACAGTCTGGTCATCATGTAGTTAACTTCTTCCATCTGGTGAGGGTTTCAGTATCTACAAAACAGCTCACAGGTTATGGCTCAGAATATTATGTATAGCCCTTGAGAAGGAACTAAAGGTCCTTGACTATGCTTAATGACTGTATTATTATTTGGCCTCCTTTGACCGTTTTCCTTTGTTTCTACATTTTCTCACTCCTCTGATTAAACTTATTCTTTGGCTAAATAAGGCAGGCGGAGGACGTGGGGGAAAGGACCATTGGGTCCTGCTCCATTTCAGCATACATGATCAGGTGGACATCCTTTCGCAGGCTCATGTGATTGTGGTTCATGGGGGACTTAAAAATATATATAAAATATTTCTGAGACAGAAAAGAGATAATCTTTGGAGTTTCTGGTTACAGCAGTTTTTTGTCCAAATCACAGTAAATTTCATGGCTTAATAAGAATCCCACTGCTGGTTTGATGCCCTCCCAGACTATGACTCTTAGGGACCCATAGAGTGTGGTTTTAAAGCATTTTAACTATGAATTTGGGATTTAACATTTGGGATTTTACCTTAGAAAGAAAGCATGATACTCCAGTAACAAAACTGATGGAATGTACAATTTCAGAAAGGCCAAGAATAAATAACACCAAGCTTGGAAATTATTTTCCTTGATTTTTAATTCTGGAAAAATTTCCAATTTAATAGAATGCAAGTGTGGATGGAGTCTTGGGGTAAGGGCATAGGGAAAAATCTTATGTGAATTTAGAGACCATAAGAAAAACCTGATACACTAATTCTCCTTATATGGTTTTGTCTAGCTCTTTTCTACAAGCTCAGCTGGAAGAGATGACAGCTATGAAAACAAGTTGTCCTTGGATTGGTGGCAGTGGCTGGTGCTTTTCAAGAAGAGTGGGTTTTAGATCGGGAGCCAGTGGTGTGGCAGTTTGTAGTTAATAAAGCATATTTACATATATCCTATGATAGAGTGATTGCAAAATGGCCCTATTTCTGCACTCTTCCATGTATACATGCCCTTTGAAGTGTGATTTTGGAGTCTGTTTCCCCAACCCTTGAACCTAGGCTGGTCTTGTGATTTACTTAGCTAACAGAATATGGTGTAAGTGATGTAGTGTCAGTTCTGACCCTAGGATACAAGAGGACTTGTATGCTTTCTCTGTCTCTGTAATGAGAACAAACCTGGACTTGCCTATTAGAGATGAGAGGCCACAGGGAGCAGAACTAGTTATCCCAGTGATGCCATGCTAGATCACCAACAACCAGCTGACCACCAGGCACATGCTCAGACCATTAAAACTGTCCCATCTAGTCCAGCCAAGATCAGCAGACTGCCTAGCCTCCTCATGGACCCAGGAGAAATAACAGATTAGGTTACTCTGGCAAAAGACAACAGATACACATCATCATGTGACTATAGAAGGAGTTACAATAATCCCTTTCTAGATGAAGAGACTGAGGTTCTGAGAGGTTACACTTAGGAGGAGGTGTCCCACCATTGTGGAAAGGGTGGATGCTTTCAAATTATACATGGGCTTTCAAGCCAGGGAAAACCCCTGGTTCTGATATCTACTAACTGTAAAGCCTTGGGATGATTATTCAAGTTTTCTGAATCTGTTTCTCTGTCTATAAAGTGGGGATAATAGGATCTTGCTTATAAAGTTGCAGTGAGGATTAAAGGAGATAATCTATAATTTGTGTAAAGGGCTGAGTTTGTTTTAAGTTCTCTATAAGTTATAGCTTGTTATGACGATGATGATGATGATGTTGAGAATTGCTCAAGATCACATGGCCAGGAGAGGTCAGGGACGTGAATTCAGGTCTTGTAATTCCTAATTCCACAGACTTTCTATCTCCTCCACTCCCAACCCCCATTTCCTTTTCTCCTCTGTATCTCTCTTTTCTGTTGTTACCTCCTCTGATGTGTTCTAAGGGTTTATTTTATGTATTCAAGTCACCATCAGCTCTACCTTATGTTTAAAAGCCTTGCTTTGTCCTTTGTATCTTCTCCTCACCTTGCGTAAAGCTTATTCACTATCAACAATAATTTTTATATCTTGTGCAGCTCTCAATTGCCCACCTCTGTGTCTTTGAGAATACAGTTTTATTCTTGCATTTTCACTTTATTGCAATAAAATTAACTCCTGGGAATAACATTTTCGTCCTTGTTTTAAATGTTATGTCTGTTTTATTATTTCTCCACATTCAGATGATTTCTCCCCTAGAAACCAGTGAGTGAAAGATGATGTGCAGCACACGGCCTAGGTGTGTGGGTAGTCATTGAGCACCACTGACTTGTGGGTTAACTATAGGAGCAAAAGCTGTGCAGCAGATAAACAGTGCATCTCAGAGTCCCACTGTCTAAAATCCTGGAGAGAAAGGAAATATATATCAAGATTATTTGTGGAAACAATTATTCAATACTGCTGGCTTCATCAAAATGTCTTCTAGTTAAAATCTGGAAGCCTACTATTAATCAAGTTGCCTTGGGAAAGATCACTACTTCCCTCAGGATCCCGCTTTTAGCATCAGAAAGCAGATGTTTTACTAGATAAGGAACAAGCATTTTTAACAGCAACATGCAGAGTTTAGTCAGCAAGAAACACCAAGTTTAATTTACTGTCATGGCTGTATTTTTCCCTCTTGGAATTATTAATTCCAATGATGCTAACAAGAATTAGTCCCTAGGCTTTGGAGCTTGTTGGTCTTTTTATTTGAGATCAAGGTTTTCTACCATTTCTAGTTTTAACTTGGTTTAACCATTAAAAACCTGATGATTCAATCTATGGTACTCTGGGTACTTAAATATGTATGTATACCATATAATTATGGTATAACTATATACCCAGATTCTTAAAAAATCAGTAATCTTGGATCTTTAAGCATAAGTTTTGAAAACCATACCTCTGGAAGTATGGTTTACTATACTTGTACTTTCATTTTCTTTTCTTTCTTTTTTTATTGGAGTATAACTGCGTTACAATGGTGTGTTAGTTTCTGCTGTACAATGAAGTGAATCTGCTATATGTGTACATACATCCCCTCCCTCTTGGACCTCCCCACCCGCCCCCCCAACCCTGCCATCACCTCATCTAGGTCATCACAGAGCACCAAGCTGAGCTCCCTGTGCTACACAGCAGGTTCCCACGAGCTATCTATTTTACACATGGTAATGTATTTATGTCAAACCTAATCTGCCAGTTCATCCCACTCTCCCCTTCCCCGCTGTGTCCACATGTCCCTTCTCTACGTCTGCGTTTCTATTTCTGCCCTGCAAATATGTACATCTGTACCATTTTCCTAGATTCCATATATATGTGTTAATATACAGTATTTGTTTTTCTCTTTCTGACTTACTTCACTGTGTATAACAGACTCTAGGTCTGTCATGTACTTTCATTTTCTATATCCATTTCTCTGTATAAATTACCTTTGATACCCCTTGGGTGGCAAAACTGAATGTTATTTTGAGTTAAAAATGACTTAAATGGAATACTCTGGATTTGTTTATTATAAGGAAGTGGTGGCTAGTAAAACTATTTGAAGAGAGAGAAACAAAACACTGAATTAGGTTGTAGTTTAAGATCAATTTTTTTTTTCCTTTCATACATAATTGTTGAATCAAGGACACTGATGACAGAGCTGGAGGTGTGGCTTGGTACATGATCCCTTTTTTTTTCTTTTTTTATATAGCAGAGGGGTTTGAGTGCATGAAATCTTGAAACCTGAGCCTTGGTTGGTATCATTTAGGCTTTATACTCATTGATGAAGCCTTTATGGCATTCCATCAGACAGTTATACTCTCACTGTTAGAATCCTTCTAGTGAGGGGGGACTCATTACTTGAAGAGGCAGCATCCATTATGGCATTGCACATTTTGTTATAAAAGTTGTAATTAGCTACCTATTTCCATTCTCCACAAAGCACTGTTAACTAATCTGGGCACAGGCATTGAATTGATTCAGAATCTGAAAGTAGGCCCAAGGGTAGAAATTCAGGGCTGTTTTGTGCCCACCATTCACAGTCCTGTTGGTCTTTGTACCTGCATCTGGTACTTTTCTTCTTTTCTGCTAAGTGTATCAAAGGACATCATAGAGTCAGCATATATTTCAGTTTTTTTCTAGAATGTTCCTATTGACCTAGAACTCAGCAGCATAGTTGGACATATAAAGTGCTATTCTCTAAATTTAACCATAGAATCGGAGTTGAGAGTGAGGTGGCAGTTCACTGTTGGAGGTTGGGCTTGAGTTGGTACTAGACAAGTTTGATGTATCCAGGACTTTATCTTCATCAGCTTTTAAAAAACTGCTTCCTGAGATGAGTGAGCCATAGATTCAGAGTCTTGCTTACATTTCAGAATACCAGCAGTAAAGGCTTTTTTTGGGGTGGTGCCAACTGCTCATGAATTTTCTTCATAAGGCTAAAAAAAAAGTATACATTTAAATGAATTCTGGGATAACGCTTTGAACCACTTTTAGAAGTTATAGAAGGAAATCTGAGTACCTTACCATTGTATAATTTAACTTTAACTTTTTTCTTTGTATTAGAGACTTACTAGATATTAATAAGTCCCATTTCCTTTTCCTGGGCACACAGAAAAACTGCCTTGACCATTATTCCTTGCATTTGGTTTGGGGCCAAGTACCTGGGTTTGTTTTTTTTTTTTTTTTAGTACCTGGGTTTTGTTCAGTGAAATACGATTGGGAGTAATGTATGCTATTTGTAGCCCTGATCGTAAAACCCACTGTGCAGTCTTCCACATTCTCTTTAACTTTCTGGGAAAGGCCGTGTATTGGGGATGACAATATCAAAAGGTACAAGGAGACTTAATCTCTGAGTCATTTAGTTCAGTTCTTAGTTCCATAATTATTTTTTACATCAAAGCCATTATCATTTTAATTATGCAATTAAAATTTTTAAATCCTCCTTAATTCTTTACCTTGTTACATAGGTATTTTAATTTTGTAACTGGAATAGGAAATAAAAAACATCGTAAGTTGGCAATTTTAAAATGATGACATAATTCTAAAGGAAATGACTTTATATGTGAGATAGAAGATTGGGAAAAAACTTAAACAATTTAATATTCAGAGGTTAGACAAATGAAATATTGACAAATTGCCTTTCAGAGATCATTTTGATTTGAATGTTTCTAAAAGTTGATTATATGCTCCAGTGTTAAAAAATCAGTGCTTTTCAGGGAGATCAGCTCGGTGCTTTGTGACCACCTAGAGCGGTGGGATAGGGAGGGTGGGAGGGAGACGCAAGAGGGAGGAGATAGGGGGATATATGTATATGCATAGCTGATTCACTTTGTTATACAGCAGAAACTAACACACCATTGTAAAGCAATTATACTCCAATAAAGATGTTAAAAAAAAAAATCAGTCCTCTTTTCAAAGGCTAAAACAAATGATTCCTGAAAGGTCCAGTTTGTTTTCCAGTATAGCTTAAAATTGAAAGGAAAATATTAGTGCAGTAAAGCATGTACTGCTGTAATAGAATTTTCTTCTCCATTTACTGCAGTGACATTGCTTGAACGGAGTGGTATGAACAGCCATATACGATATATTATTTTTGTAAGTCTTAATAAGAATATCAAACATTTTTTTCACCAGCTGTGTTCAGGATTGATGTATCCCGATCAATATGACACAAATCTTATTGAGGAATCACAGGCAAAGCACAAGATAAATACACTTTCAATTTAAAGTACAGTTTCTCCTGGGAAACAGTTTGTAATGACTAATCTGTAGGAACCTTAATTACTCAATAGAATCAATGTGCTCGCCTGGGATGGTACAAGGCTTCCTGCTCATCCACGACCATCCACCCACTCAGTTGCTGCCTCTACTTCATAATATACTTCTCCACATCTCTACTTTGGAAGCATTCTTTGAATATTCTCATTTTTGCAGGTGCTGTGCAGTTTGTTTTTTTTTGGGGGGGGGAGCATGTCTAGAGCTTAATTAACCTTTATTACTTTGAAATCCGTATTCATTCTTAGGTTTAATTTATGTCTTTCTACTTTTGAATTTCAAAGACGGGGCTGGCTAACAATGGGAGCATTTGGGAAAATCTAATAATTATCCCAGCTTGGCCACTACCAAGATGCATAATTGCTAGCAAATTATTCTATTTGCTGAATCTCTATTTTACTGTCAGGAGCTGACAGCAGTTACCATTATTTACCTCCAAGTAGATTATTCTTTTTTTTTTGCGGTACGCGGGCCTCTCACTGTTGTGGCCTCTCCCGTTGCGGAGCACAGGCTCCGGACGCGCAGGCTCAGCGGCCATGGCTCACGGGCCCAGCCGCTCCGCGGCATGTGGGATCTTCCCGGACCGGGGCACGAACCCGTGTCCCCTGCATCGGCAGGCGGACTCTCAACCACTGCGCCACCAGGGAAGCCCTAGATTATTCATTTTGATGTTTGCCTTTTAAAATGCTAGAAAAACGCATTGTGGCTGATAAGAGGGCTATAAAAAAAGACAATGTGAGGTGGAGCTCTGCATTCAGGAAACCTGGGTGTGAATCTAGGTTCTGTCATTTATTGGCTTAAAATCTTAGACAAGTCATTTAATCTCCAGGCCTGTTTGTTCAAATATGGAATAGGATAATCTTATCACTATCACAGGGTTGTTATGAGGATGAAATAGACAAGTGCCTAGCACAGGGCTGGTCTATAGAAAGAGCTCAATAAATATTTGTTAACTCAAGAAATTAGATATGAAACTTAAATTCCCCTGCAAAGGGCATAGAGCCTTGTGGAGAGTGACACCACCCTACAAATAGTTATTTGTTGGTCCAGGGTCATCCACATTTACGGTGAATAAAGAATTCTGATTTAATTCTTTCATTTCACTATCATTAAGAGTGGAGAAAGAAAAGTGGGAAGGATCTATTGATTATAATTCCACAAGAAAATTAGGAAGTCAGAAGTCCTGCAAATTCATTCTCTGCTCCAAATCTTCTGGTAGAGTTCATCCTATTTGGAATAAAATCTAAAGTCTTTACCGGGGCCCGCAAGGGCCTGTAAGATAGGAGGTGGGCTGTCTCTGTACCTCATCTTCCTCTCCTCCTCACTCACTCTTCTCCATCCCCACATGTCTTCTTGCTGTTTTGGACCATTGAGTACATTCCCATCTGAAGCCCTTTGCCATTGCCATTCCCTACATGGAACATCTTTTCCCTTTCTCCCAGATTTCTGCATAGCCGAGCCCTTTCCATTATCCAAGGGGTTCCTTCCATATCACTTCCTCAGAAGGAATTCTCTAAAATAGTCACCTCCTTGTCCAACCCCATCACCGTCTATCCCAACAATCTGCATATTTTTCTTATACAGTGATAAAAATATAAAACAGCACTTATAATCACTTAGCATTGTGTTATGTGTATATTCCTTTAGTTGTTTGTTATTTGTCTCTCCCACTACAATGTAAGTTCCAAGAGTGCAGAGGATGTTTTTTTTCCCTCGTTGCTATCCTTCGTACCTAGAACAGAGCTCAGTACAAGCAGGTCCTCAAAAACATTTTGTTGCAGGAATGTGTTTACTGTATGGATTGACCTTCTTACTATCTTAGGCACTGGGATACTGTGTTTACCGTGTGAGAAAGCATTAAGAGGTCCAAATCTTATGGACTCAGAGGTAGATACACTTAACTAGCTGTAATTGAGAGCTTGATGAAGGAAGACCCTTTTAGAAACACTGAATTTCCTGTTGGTAAAGAAAATGGGGTTATAGGAGGGACGTGTTGACTTGGGACCTCAAGATCACTTTGGATGCCAAGAGCCATCAGGAAATTGGAAAAGACATGATGATTTTTACAACAGTGGCGAGGATGCTTTGGCTGTCAGGCTGTGGGGTGAGAGAAGGGTATTCCTACTAGTCATTATAAGAGTGAGGACTGGAGACTAGGATGATCTTTAGTAAGAAGTGGTGAATATGTTTTGTTCATGAAAGCTGTGGACAGACCAGCCCACAATGATACCTAATGCTGTCACACTGACCCATAAAGTGGCCTTGTGATCCCATCCTGCATATGGACATTGTCCAACTACATTCCCTCCTTCCCCACCACCCTGTGCCCTTCCATCTCTATTTTTTTTTGAAACCGTTATCTGTGACCTCATTATTTTCTCCCTTTCATTTTAAATTTGTATAAACATTTCACAGTCTCTGCAAAGTAATGTATGCCTAAGATAATTAAAATTGTATAGAAGAATTTCTGGTAAAAAGCAGTTGGCTTCCACCTCATGTGTCTCTTTCCCTCACTTGTGTTTCCCTGAGGCCAACTCCTTTATTTGTATTTTCAGTTCTACTGATGTTTAATATCAAAACTCTAAAGCTGTCCTAATAGAAATATAATGTGAGCCACAACTATAATTCTAAATGATCTAGTAGCCACATTAAAAAATTAAAAGTGCACATATAAAGCTTATTTTAATAATACATTTTATTTAACCTAGTATATCCAAAACGTTATCATTTCACCATATAATATATTAATGAGATATTTTACATTTTTATATCGTTTTCAAAATTTGTGGTGTAACATACTTGAAGCACATTTCAACTTGCATTAGACACATTTTAAATGTTCAATAACCACATGTGGCTGGTGGCTACTGTATTGAACGGTGATGTTCCAGGTAATGTGTGCCAGTTCATATTTTTTGATTTATATTAATGATATATAGTATATGTTTATTATACATAATATATATAATTTCTCTTTGATTTTTTAAATCAAAGGTTTAAATAGGTTTAAAAGGTTTAAACCTATTCATTTCTCCTATCCTCTTCCTACTGTTTTTAGATACATACATGCACAAAAACATACAGGTGTGTATCCTTATATATGTATATAATTTATACTTATAATTTTAGTTCTTTTATTGGTTAACTTTTTTTTTTTTGCGGTACGTGGGCCTCTCACTGTTGTGGCCTCTCCCGTTGCGGAGCGCAGGCTCAGCGGCCATGGCTCACGGGAACAGCCGCTCCGCGGCATGTGGGATCTTCCCGGACTGGGGCACGAACCCATGTCCCCTGCATCGGCAGGCGGACTCTCAACCACTGCGCCACCAGGGAAGCCCTATTGGTTAACTTTTATAACTTTAAGTAATATACCTAAAGCTCTATTTCTGATTCTTCATGTTTCAATAATATCTCAGTTGTATCTCTTGACCCCTCACCTTATGATGTTACCGTTTCTACCACATTCTGCACATTTCCTCCTTTTTTCTCGGTTCTGTCTTTTGTCAGCCACACTTCAATAGAACCCAGTTTGTAAATACTTACAATTGATTCTGCAACCATGTGTTTTAATCTTTCTAGAAAATTACATAGTCAGGGAGGGAGTCTCTGTGTAATTTTGATTAATATTGATGGAGATACAGACAACTAGAACTTGATCTACTGAGAGCTGAAAACCAAACAGAAAAGGCGTTTCCTTTCTGTAGGCCAATAAATTATGTAGTAACGGTTTTTGGTAATGGCATGAAGTATCAAATGCTAGTTTGAACTGGGACTTTTATTATTTTATGAGGCCATTTTTGGAGATTAAATATAGTAAGGAAATAGATTCACATTTGGAATGTAAATGATTCTTCCTTGTTCTGAAGGCAGCTGGTTCTTTATGGATCAGGGTTATGTTCTGCAAAAGACAAAATGCCAAGAGCCCAGAGTCAAAGGAAACACAGAATCACAAATGGCATTTGTATTTTACTAGTACTGGGAGCTGATGTCATTCACAGAAAAGAATATTTGCAGGTACTTCTGTCTTTAAAGTGAGAATTTGATATATTAAAATTATACACTGAAAAAATTTTAAATTGAACTATTATATTCAATTCCTAATTACTATTATTCTATGTATAAATCTAGTAAATGCTACCAGTCACTTTAAGAATTTATTAATTAACTTGATTAATTATAGTCCTTTAAATATTTTAAACTTGAATGGATTTGATCTTCTTAAGAGCTAGATGCCTCTAACAAGTAAATGACTTTAAAGTACTTAAAATGCTCTGGTTACTTTAGTAAATAAAATTTATAAATATTGTAATTCTCAAGTTTCTAAAATATATTCTAATAGTGTATACAAACATAGGCAAATCCATTTATACCTTTTAACTTGAACCATAAGTCTAAAAATCAATTATTCAATTACATATTTTATTTGGTTCCATATTTTAATCTGTCAGTTGCTTTGATGTACCAGATGTTCTAAGCAATTTAAAAATATTGATACCATGGACTTGATTACTTTATCATCTCTATTTCTCTCTCAATCTTCTGAGAATTAAAAAACCCTTACCCACTGAGGACAGGGTCACCATCCTGAGCAAATTGGGGTTACTTCTCAGCTAGCTGAGAAGGCTGATTGTCCAGAGATTTGGATCTGGGGCTGCAGACATTCAGGGAGGTTTTCCTTATGGCCACGTTGAGTCTTGCCCAAGACACATCCATCAATGCCATTTTTTTGACTCCTAAGACTCCTAAGACTCCTAAGTGCCTGGAGTCCAAGTTAAGACCTTTTTATTTCTTATGTGACATGTTTTAACCTTATTGTTTGATGTGGGTAGATGAAATTCTATAACTCCTACCCAGGTTGCTTTATCACTAGATGGAAATCAGTTAACCAGTTTAAGGTTTGAGTCTATCCTTAGTTCTTTTCTTCATCTCCTCTAACTGGCAGGTCTGGGGCACATAGGTATTTAAGTGGATTCTGTATGTCTCACATCTTTCCTGGCTCTTCAGTTACCACACTGAGGACATGCTAATAACAGGAGGTAGTAGTCACTGTTTTTATTTTGTTTTGTTTTTGGCAAATAATCTGGAAGTCATGATTATCTTTGTGTATCATGAAGTGACCACTGTGTTGGACCTTGCAGTAGAACTTTCAAGTCAAAAGAGCTGCCATTCCACTGAATTGGAAGCCTCAAAGAAGGTGGAGCACCTAGAACTTCAAATGCATGATCAGGGGGCTGGAGGAACACAGCAAAGGGACACCTGCTTTGGGGGAAGGTGGGACGTTTTAGCTTCCACTGTCCCTTATGCTCCCATAAATAAGGGTGGAAAACAGAGGCTATAGAAGTTTCAAGTGTCTTATTTTTCAGACTCTTTTCCTATTAACCCCAGCATATGCTATTATTAATTACCATTCTCGAGTGACTGATGTGTGCCAGGTCGCGAGGTATTATAATCTTTATGGAGTAGGAGGTCCTTCCATTGCTATCTTAGTATTTTTACCTCTACTACTCACTGCTCCCTGTTGAAGGGAAAATATCTAATCTCAATGGTCAGTGTCTGAAATATTCCTTGCGTCACACTTCCCCAGGGGGCAGAATTATAGTACTCTGAAATGCTTTCTGCTCTTCTCTGTACCTTCCCTTTCTATACTCTGCACCCACGGGCTTGTCCCCTGTGCCTGTGTGGGTAAGGCAGGCTGGGCAGGCTGTCCAGGTAGCTTGGTGAACAGACTAGGAGTCTGCTCAGACAGCCGGTCATTCTCGAGTTCAGGTAACAGGGGAAGGAAGTCTTGCTTGAACTCCTCGCCTTCTTCTCCAATCCACGTTTTAGCAGAGTTGGGGTTTGGAGCACTTGTCCAACTTTGATAAAATTGGTATTTGTTCCTTATTTTGCTACTGGTTCTTGTGGGTATGTTTCTTTTGGTTGAGAATCTCAGCGTGATAGATGGAGAATGGGGAGGATTTAAAATGCTGCACCTACAGGTCCTCATATTCAGAAAGATTAAGTAACATGACTAGGTCACGTAAACTAATCACTGATCAAACTAGGGTTTGAAATAGACCTGTCTCCAAAACCAGGATGGTTCCATGCTGCCTCACTGCTCCTGAACCAGTACAGCTTTTGAGCAACAGGGCAGTGATCATGATACCACCTGTGGCTGCTACTTCTTAGCGGGTGCGGGTCACACTGTAGGCATCTACTCACTCACTGGTTCACAACCTTTTGATCTCTTTACACTCAAAATAATTGAGGATTCCAAAAAGCTTTTGTTTGTGTGGGTTATATCTTTTGACATTTACTCTATAAGAAATTAACACTGTGAAACTTTTATAACACAGGAGCACGTATTCCATAGTGATAAGGTCATCACATGTGGTGTAGCCTCTGGAAATCTCCACCGTACACTCATGAAATGACTAAGAATGAAAAACATGCCTTAATATTATTATGAAAATACTTTTGACCTGTGGTCCCTTGAAAGCACCCTGGGAATCTTCAAGGGCCCCTGCCACACCTTGAGAACCACTGTAGAGACTTATTGGAGAGCAGGTGGTCCAGGGACAGAGATTCAAGACTCTCAGCTGAGTGCCAGAGGCTGCAGGAAAGACTCTTCCAATAGACGCCCTCATGTATCTGCTGGCATGCACTGTACCCAGTCTCACAGCACTTGGTGTTCGTCTCATCGACTGATCTTCGTGGCCTGATTTCCACCCTACCAACCTCTGTACCTGCCATAGCGTCTCACCTTGAGGTTTCAGTGCGTGTATAGACATGCACGTGGGCATCTACTATGCATACTGCCAGTGAATTCTTGGTACTGGGGGACATGTGAGCAGGTGAGAGTGCGGCTACGGCAAGCTGTTCAGCTTGTGCATTCGTACACTAAAACATGTACACACACACACACATTTTTTTTTTTTTTTACTTTCAACTTGAGGAGAGGATGCCATTTTTCTAATTTGCTTAAGGATGCTGTATGTGTTAGAGGCAGCTCTGAAGTAGCGTGATTGGACACCCTCTTTTGGAAGACTACTGTGACATCAGCATGTATCCAGTGGTTTGGAATGGGGAGAGGTAAGCATCGAACAGGTCAGTTAAAAGGAATCCAGCTCAGAAAAATTAAATTAGGATGATTTACATTTGTAAAGTGACCTATATTGCTAGACCATTCCTGCAGGCTAGTCAAATTGCTGAACTAATATGGAACATAAAGTTGGGAATTCCCTGACAATTCTACGTTTACTTTCTCAACCTTAAATTTACATTAGCTTTAGCTTCCCCACTTGACTGCATTATAATTTATTACCCCCAATTTTCCCCATGGTTAACCTATTTGCTATTAGCCCTAGGGGACTTTCGGTGCTTTAGATCTACCCTTGAATCTTAAAGACATTTTGCTTGTTTCAGTTTCCTACTTAGAGGGAAACATGGTCACAGTGGTGGTACCAGTTCCCTCCAGTGACCTTCATGGGCTCAGTGATTGATCTGAAGATGAATGAAAATTGAGAGCAGTTCCGTATTCCTCACAGCTACGAGGCTTGTTAGCATCACAAGATTGGCTTTGTAAAGGACCTCACTTCCTGTGAGGTCCTTCCTGTGTCCAGTCACTGTACCTCACAACTAGGTTTAAGGCACCCCTCGGGAATAAGCAAAAGTAGAAAAGCTGTGAAATCCAGGTGGTATGCCATTTAAATCAATTAAATGGTATTTAAAAATTGCTGCTCTCTCTCTAGGCTTGTGAAAATGGAAGGCTGTTAAGGAGAAAAGTTTACTTTTATTGTATGAAGAAAAAAATGTACTTTGTATTTGAGAACAATATAATTTTTTAATATTGTTTAGTATTTTTTTCTGCTGCTGGTTGCAAATCAGATGTGTTAGAGAAGGACTGTGTTCCCCAATGAACTACTGCAGACTTTATGAAGGTAGGGACCAGAATTTTTTTCCTGTATTTCTTCTTTACATTCATGTACCATATTATGAAATATACCAATCAGTACATATTAAATGAAAATAAAAGAATTAAAACTATTATGTCCTTTCCCTGTTATCGCATTAATGGAGCAGTATTATAATGTAGATATATATGTATGTGTGTGTGTATATATATGTGTATATATATATATATATATATATATATATACATACACACACATAAATAAATAAATATATACATACACACACATATATATATACATATATATACACACATAGGAGTATTTAGGAGTGCGTGGGAGAGCTCTTACATTTGGACTTGTGGCAAAAGACCCCAGACTTTCCATGTGGCCTGGACTTGAGTGGCTTGAGAGCCTGTGTGATTACCTCAACTTCTGAGTTCATCAGTGCAGAGCAGACCCACCTGGGGCTCTCCATCTATAGGAGCCTTCAACCATGCCTGAAAGGCAGCCTTGGTTTATAAACTCTGTAGACACATGACTTAAGTCCAGTGTTATGGTCTGAACTGTGTCCCCCTCCCATCCCCCAATTCATATGTTGAAGCCCTAACCCACAAATGTGATTGTATTTGGAAATGGGGTCTTTAAAGAGATAATTAAGGTTAAATGAGGTCAGAAGGGTGGGGCCCTAGTCCTATACGACAGGTGTCCTTATAAGAAAAGGAAGAGACATGAGGGATGGGAGCTCACAGAGAAACCCAATCTGCCGATATCTTGATCTTGGACTTCCAGCCTTCAGAACTGTGAGAGATAAGTTTCTCACAAGCCACCCAGTCTGTGCTATTTTGTTGTGGAAGACTGAGCTGGCTAATATACCCAGCAAGGAAAACAGTTGTTTGACAACAACTGTTGGAGACAGTGTGCCATGTTTTATACACAGCTAAAGCACTGATTCATTTGTTTGCAGACCTGTTTGCCTCTATCACTGTGATTTTACTGCATTTATAGTGAAGAGGAAGGAGAAATGGGCTATGTTAGTCACTCAGTTGGCCTCTCATTCTAGCCCACAGTTTGTTTTACAGCCTTGCTCTTGTCCTCTTCTAATCCTTTTGGTTGCAGAATGCAGGTTGTCTAGCTTTGTTACCAAGTCCAGAGTACTGTTTGTTAGCATAAGTGGTGACATAAGGAGGCAGGAATTCAGGGGGTTGAGGCAGAAAGGTGGGAGGGAGGAAGCCGCAGTGAAGTCAAGGCAGGCAGTTCTGCTGGTCCATCAGGGAAGCAGTGCAGGCTATGGTGGTTTCACATAGGCTGTGGAGTAAGACCCCCCAGGTGTGAATCCTAGCTCTGCTACTTTTCAAATGGCGATCTCGGGCAAGTTACTTAACCTCTCTTTACCTCAGTTTCCTCATCTTTAAAAAAGATATAAGTAGGATTTTTGTAAGGTTTAAATGAATTAATATTGTATAAAGTGCTTTAAAAAGTGCCTGCTAAATGGGAAATGGCTCCTTTAGCGTTAGTGACAATGGCAATGATGATAGTGATAATGAGGATGGATGTTGTCTTTTCACATGTACTTGGGCATACTGGTGTTGTCATGCCCCTTTCCCAAGGTTTCTCTTGGTTCCATCTCAGGCAGCTTGAGCAACTTGGGTCCATCCTTCCAACCCTGACTCAGAGGAGGGAAACTTCCTGTCCCACATAATCTGAATGTGTGGCGTCTCCATCACCATGACACAGAACTGTTCCCACTCAGGATCTTTCTCAGAATTCGTTAGACCATCCTCCTCTGTGACTTGGATATCTACCTTGTGCTGGGACTCTAAGTTGCTTCCCTCAGATTGGATCTCTTGGATATTGGTGCCAGCCTGAAGTTCTGCTGCTCTGCAGATTAAGGATTTGGACTCAAGCCCCTTCCTTCAGCCATCCCTTCTTTTCTGATTGGTTTTTCAGTCAATGGGTTTTCATCCCACTTGGGCCTGTTTGCTTCCTTCTTTCCTCAAGGAACTCTCAGGGGGCTCCAGGCTCCATGGCTGGGCTCTACCACTTACGACACACTGACTTCAGTCACATAATTCTCTTTCCTTTCCTTGGAATGTCATTTCTTGTCATCTCTGCAAGTCTATTTCCTGTATATCAGCCAAGCCCTCTCTCACATGGCACTTTCCCATGAAACCTCTCCATATTCTAATTTTTCCCTGAGTGGATGTCTCACGTAACATTTTGATAGGAATTTAAACTCCTAGAATAGGCGATGGATGTTTCTAAAAAGCACAGATGATTCTATGTCAAATGCAGTAGAAAATAAACGTGCATGCATATAGGATGTTATAACGGAAGTTTAAACTGAGGCTCTAAGATGCAGAAGATATCAGATACCAGAAGTTATCGGGCAGTAACTTCAAATTTGTGCCTGGGAGCTGGTTAGATTGACTCATTCACACTGAACGTATATGAAAGGATTGGGTTGTTAGAGATGAAGGAGGACTGTGCAGAGGGTTTCTTTTCAGAGTCTGTTTCATCCTCCTCCCTGCCCCCCAAAGCCACTAAGCAATTCCTAGGCAGTGTTTAGAATGGCCACATTCACTTTCTTCTCACAATACCTGGCCACAATTGGCTACAACGCCTAGATTAAGCAATTTGGCCCTTATAAAATTTAAATGAATTATTTACCTACTATGGCTTGTTTCCAGGAAGTAAGTGTTTTTCTCATATTGAACAATTTTGTAGATAATTTATGACTCTAAGTCAGCTACAAGGTGGGTCAACTGTATACACTGGAATATGATTACCTTGTGATTAGCAGCTTGCTTTCAGGATGATCCAACCTGCATATCTGGCAAGCCACCAAATACCTGCTAATAGAGTGTCAGGCACACTCATGCAGTTGTTAAATGTCTTCGTATGTGATGAGCATAGGAATCTTCACAGTAAGCCCCGGTTTGCACATCAAATTCTGTGTGCCCTCTGCTATCAGGCACACTATTGACCTGTAGACCATCTATTCATTCAAACGGAAGGAAGAACAGCGTTTTCTTGCTTACTAGTGCTTTCTGGGTGTTATGGGCTGAATTGTTTTCCTCCCAGATTCATATGTTGACTTGCTGACCCCCAGTACCTCAGAATGTGACCTTATTTGGAAATAGAGTTATTGCTGGTATAATGGGTTAAGATGAAGTCATACTGGAGTAGGTAAGCCCCTGATTCAATATGACTGTTATCCTTATAAAAAAAGGAAATTTGGGGCTTCCCTGGTGGCGCAGTGGTTGAGAGTCTGTCTGCCGATGCAGGGGCCGTGGGTTCGTGCCCCGGTCCGGGAGGATCCCACATGCCGCGGAGCGGCTGGGCCCGTGAGCCATGACCGCTGAGCCTGCGCATCCGGAGCCTGTGCTCTGCAACGGAGAGGCCACAACAGTGAGAGGCTCCGCGTACCACAAAAAAAAAAAAAAAAAAAAAAAAAAGGAAATTTGGACAGAGACATGCATGCAGGGAGAATGTCGTGTGAAGATGAAGGCTAAGATTGGGGTGATCCTTCTACAAGCCAAGGACTGCCAGAGATTACCAGCAAACCACCGGTAGCTAGCAGAGGGGCATGGGACAGATTCTCCCTCACAACCCTCAAAAGGAACCAACCCTGCCAACACCTTGATTTTACCAACAGAACTGTGAGACAGAAATTCCTTCTGTTTAAGCCATGCAGTTTGTGATACTTTGTTACTTACTGTAGCCCTAGGAAACTAAGGAGCAAAATCAACAATGAAGGAGTATTTCCTAGGTCCATGGACTCCTTTCACTACTTCCCAAGCTTTACGTGCTATAATAATTCTCACTCTTCTATTGCCTTTATCACAGTAGCTCATCTTTCCTTTCTCTTTAGAGAAATTGCATAAAGCCTCCAGTATCCAGAATGGGTGGCTAATGGGTAGATTAATTTGGTTTGAAGTGCAAAGATTTACTAAACAGCCATGGGATATGTTTAGAATGTCCAACTCTAGCAAATTTGAGAATTCTTAGGTTGCATGCATACTTTTTCTGTAATCCTAGATGTAAAGGCAAACATCTAAAAAATGGTGGACATTTTAGCATACTGAATAAAAAGATGAAAGACAGCAAAACTACAATTAATGAAAAATAAGGTTGGAATGGAGGACCTTTTACGCATAGATGAATGTGTTTTAGTCTATGAATAATGAGAGCTACAAATAACTACAGAAGGGAGTGACATCGTTATTTAAAACTTAAAGAAAATTTAGAGTATAGTTGATTTACAATGTTGTGTTTCAGGTGTACAGCAAAGTGAATCAATTATACATATACATATATCCACTCTTTTTTAGATTCTTTTCCCATATAGGCCATTACAGAGTATTGAGTAGAGTTTCCTGTGCTATAAGGTCTTTATTAGTTATCTATTTTATATATAGTAGTATGTATATGTCAATCCCAATCTTCCAATTTATCCCTCTTCCCCTTACCCCCTGGTAGTTATTTAAATCTTTATCTTGAGATACGTATATAGATTTACAGGAAGATGCAAAGAAATGTCCAGGGAGGTCTTGTGTGCCCTTTATCCAACCTCTCTTAATGTGAACATCTGGCATAACCCTAGTATAAAATGAAAACCAGGAGATTGACATTGGCATAATCTGCTTGTTCAATTTCACCAGTTAATATATGCACTCATTCATCTCATTTGTGTGTGTATGTGTGTGTGGTGCTATGCAATTTTGTTACGCATGTAGCATAGTATAACCACCATTACAATTAAGATTCTTCCCTGTACCACGACTGCAAGACTCCTATGTTTGCTTTTTATAGCCTCACCCATCTCCTCCCCCACCCATTTCTAACCCCTGGTACCCACGAATCTGTTCTTCATCTCTATAATTATGTCATTTCATGAATTTCACATAAATTGAATCATACAAAATATATCCTTTTGACTTAAATTTTTTTTTATTCAACACAATTTTGTTGAGGTTCATTCAAGATGTTTCTTGTATCAACAGTTCACTACTTTTTATTGCTAAGTAATATTCCATGGGCTGTCAGTACTACAGTTTGTTCAACCATTCACTTATTGAAGGGTATTTGGGTAGTTTTTGGTTATTGCAAGTGAAGCTACTATGACATTTGTGTCTAAATTTCTGTGTGAAAACAAGTTTTCCTTTCTCTGCTATATGCCCAAGAGTGTAGTTGCTGGCTCTGTTGGTGTAAGTCTATTGTTAGTTTTAAAAGGAAATGTCAAACTATTTTCAAAGTGGCTCTGCCATCTTACATTTTCACTAGTGATCTAACTTCTCCACATCCTCCTCTAGATATGGTGTTATCACAATTTATTATTTTACTCATTCTGACAGGTGTAATTATATCTTATTGTAGTCTTTTTTAAATTTAATTAAATTTAATTTTTTTACATCTTTATTAGAGTGTAATTGCTTTACAATGGTGTGTTAGTTTCTGCTCTATAACAAAGTGAATCACTTATACATATACATATGTTCCCATATCTCTTTCCTCTTGTGTCTCCCTCCCTATCCCACCCCTCCAGGCGGTCACAAAGCTCCGTGCTGATCTCCCTGTGCTATGCGGCTGCTTCCCACTAGCTATCTACCTTACATTTCATAGTGTATATATGTCCATGCCTCTCTCTCGCTTTGTCACAGATTACCCCTCCCCCTCCCCATATCCTCAAGTCCATTCTCTAGTAGGTCTGTGTCTTTATTCCTGTCTTACCCCTAGGTTCTTCATGACATTTTTTCCCCTTAAATTCCATATATATGTGTTAGCATACGGTATTTGTCTTTCTCTTTCTGACTGACTTCACTCTGTATGACAGACTCTAGGTCTGTCCCACTCATTACAAATAGCTTAATTTCGTTTCTTTTTATGGCTTAGTAATATTCCATTGTATATATGTGCCACATCTTCTTTATCCATTCATCCGATGATGGGCACTTAGGTTGTTTCCATCTCCAGGCTATTGTAAATAGAGCTGCAATGAACATTTTGGTACATGACTCTTTTTGAATTATCGTTTTCTCAGGGTATATGCCCAGTAGTGGGATTGCTGGGTCATATGGTAGTTCTATTTGTAGTTTTTTAAGGAACCTCCATACTGTTCTCCATAGTGGCTGTACCAATTCACATTCCCACCAGCAGTGCAAGAGTGTTCCCTTTTCTCCACACCCTCTCCAGCATTTATTGTTTCTAGATTTTTTGATGATGGCCATTCTGACTAGTGTGAGATGATATGTCATTGTGGTTTTGATTTGCATTTCTCTAATGATTAATGA